>NC_084468.1:103264404-103576428 GCF_027409185.1 Cynocephalus volans | reverse complement strand
GGAATATACCAAGGGAATACAGCTAAAAGGATATTCAAAAATGTAATTCTCGCTAAATGTTATAATTAAAGCAAGAAAGTAAACATATGTCTAGCATAGTGGTTAGCAATCAGAAAGCCCTGAATGCAAGTGCCAGTTCTATGACTTAACTGTGGGTTTGGGACAATTATTTAACCAATCCAAATATCAGCTTTGTTGTCTCTAAAGTGGAGATGACAGAAGGATGGTTGTGATGAGAATTAAATAAGATTAATAAGAGAATTAAATAAGTTTATTAAATTAATAAGTATTCCAGCCAAATAATAAAGGCTCAATGCAGGGTTCTCATACACCCCAGTGTTTAAAACACATAAAAGATATGAAAGACAATGCACATAACCAAGGAAAAAAATAGGTAACAAAACAAAACAAACAAATAAAAAAGGTGTAAAAATAATGCCAAGAAGGCTAAATCTCAGAATAAGTTTATCTTCCAGAAATTGTTAATTGAAAATGACTCTGATCAACAAAAGATAAACAAGGTATATTATACCATACTCACAACTGGGAGTGTGAATAGTTCAAGTGATAATAGAGTAAAAAAGCAAAAATATCTGCTTATCTACTTTGCTTCTATCAATATCTACACTTCTTCTACTTTCTCTATTAAAGAGAAAATTCTCCAAAATATTTATGATGAGATAAACATAAAATTAGATAAAGGGACAATAAGAGAAACTAAAATATAAAGTAAGATACACTAAATTATTTCTGTTTTTCCAGGCTTAGAAGAGCACATATCAGGGTAATTAAAAAAATAAAGCTTGTAGATTTGATGTGCAAATACTTTTAGTAATCATAGAGAAACAAAGAATAATAGGATGCGTGAGTTGAAAATATGCCAAATTTTCAAAACAGAATGATAGTATTTTGGAAACCGTACATCAATGAACTTAATTTCAATACCTTAGGGATATTAGTGGAGTTAAAAACATTTGTATTTGATTAGCCAAATATTTTGAAATAATTGTGATTATTATAATATAATAATGGACCTATATTAACTTGGAATGGAGACTATATTGCTCTACCACAAATCTCTCCATGATATTATTATGTTCAACTGTACCAATAACTTGATGAAGATGCAAAAGTCATGCTTAGAAAATATAGGGATTTCACAAAGCTAGGAAAGATATGAAGTCTGTTAAATAACAGAATCAATCTTTAGCAAGATGTTGAAATACTGAAACACCGAACATATAACAAATATGAAATGTTAAAGGAACAATTGTAGTCTTAAAGCTAGAATTTAGTCAATAAAATAAATTGGATAAAAAAATACTTGAAATACTTGAAGGCTTAATAAATAGCTCATGGACAGAAGGTCTGGCAGACACAGATACATGATGGTTTTTAAAAAATCTAATGTGATCTTTGGCTACATTAATAGATGTAAAGTACACATGAAGGAGAAAAAATATTTTACTGTTTTCTGTTCTAATAAGACCACATGAGCGGACACTAATGTTCAGATTGGGGCAACATATATTGGGAAGGAGAATGAAAAGTTAGAAATTGTACAAATATGGCAACTGGAATGATGAGGGGATTTGAAAACCTGTGGAATGCTTCACGATAGGGAGAGAGGGATATGTAAATATATTAAACGTGCCTTTTTATTTTCTGTATTTCTGATGCTTTTATATCTGGGGTCTTGCAGACCCTGTAGAGACTGCCACTCCTGGGGCTAGCCAGTTTCTAGAGATAGCAAACACTTGCCTAAGAGCATACTCTTTAAGTGCAAATTGACCAATTCAGAGCTCCTACCCTCAACCATCACCTTTATCAGACTCTCATATGCTAATATCTCCCTGTTCTAATCACCCCAGAGCCATGTACAAGACAACTAGAGACAACTCCTATGCCTCAGAGCCCATTGAAATTATTCTAAGTAGCCTATCCTAAGCCTGCTTACCTTTCCTTGCCTCACCTTTCCTGCATAAACCACAATAAAGGCCCTTGCCCATGTTTTCCCCTTGCTCCCTCTGCCTCCTGACCAACCCTGGTGCTTCCCCATATGGCCCTGCATGGTATGGCATGTCCTCTCTTCTTGGGAACTGTGAGTAACAAGCTATCTTTTCAATGGCAGTTGTTTCCTAATCTGTTGGACTCACCATACCCAAATAATAATAAAACCCACATTTTAAAGACAGTAATGGTAGACTCTTAAAAGCTGGAAGAAATGTTTACCTATATTTTCATCTAACAAACATTTATCGAGCACCTACTAGATGTCAAGCACCATTCTGTGAAGACACTTATCAAGATTAGAACTCTATGAGTACTTCTTGATTGTATAGGGCTGTACTCTCTCTTCCATGTCTTCCTTTATGAATACACTGATTCCAGTCCTTTTTAAATCAGGATTATATTCAGGAGTGAGACTCAAAATATTTACCAACCAGTGTGATGTGCTACTGACCAATTAGAACAGCTGCCAGTTGTAGAGCTGAAGATGGATGCTGGACACTCTTTATGGGCCAAGCCGCTTTAGTTGCTGAGTAGTCGGGAGGTTTGGGACATCTTGGGGGAGGGTCTGAGGTGGTAGTGGGAGTAGGGGTAGTAATATTGTCACATTTCAATATTATAATAACTGTCATGGCCATACCAGTACTCTTTTTTTTATTTTTAATTTTTTTTATTGGTTGTGAATATTCATGGGATACAAAGGTGATTGTCACCACTCATGCCCAAGATGTGATGGCCAGATCCATACTGGCAGCATGCCCATTACCCATACCACTACTCTTAAGTTGAATATTAGTCGTGATAATATATCCCTTAGTTTTCTCTTCCTTCTCTTCTTTCCCGCTCCAAGTTTCTTCAACCATTCATCTTACAAGGTAAATTATACACTTTCCTATATTGGTCATCTTGCTTTGAATAATAGCCAGTGTTTTTCACAAACTATGCTGCTTAGATTATTCTAGAAGTGGTCTACCAGCTCAGAGCGGACACGATGCATTCTGATTGAAACTCTCTATTTCTATTAAGATCATTAGAATTATACTTTGTGTTTAATATCAATAAAATGAAAATTGAATATGCCTTTTTATTAAGTCCTTCACTGAAATAAAAATGACAGAATTCATGCATTCCCTAGCTGGCATGCAAACTAATGAAAAGATTATCATATATTCCTTAAGCCAGCAAGTGTTTCAATATATTTTAGATTATATTTTGATACTATAATCTTTATTTCCATATTGTAAAAGTTAACATGCTCACTAATCTGAAAAGTTGTGTAACTGATAATAGACATTGCAGCTAATGTAAATTAGCAGGTTCTGCTGAAATTGGAAAAGAGAGGGAACAAGGACACTATTTGAAAGAATGATGATAATGCAACCAAAAGTACAATCTTCAGTAAGATTTGTTTTCAAAAATATTGTTCTATAACAGAAATATTCAGAAATATATTGTCTATAACAGTGTTAAATATCATTTGATACTAGCAAAGAGTTCTGTGATAAAAATCTCTAAGATTTATTTTATCATTAAAAATTAAACTATCACCATTTGCCAAATTTTAGGTCCATTCTTCAAAAGACAGTATATATTACTCATGATTTTTTTGAGGTTCAAATACAATGTTATTTTGCTTTCTCCTATTTTTAAAACTGTACAACAGATATTTCAAATTGTGTACAGGTCAATCATTAATGCAACAATTAATCCTTGCCTCAGAATTGGTACCTTTGAAAAAAAAAATAACTTGTTGAAATTTCAGTTTAATACCTGAATTAGCCCATACTTGGCAACCAAAATTTTTTTTCTAATCAACCTCTAAGGCTGCATTTCCTGATGGCTGTAATCATCAAATGCAAGTTTGCTTAAAGGATTTGCTTGACCATTCATAATAAACTATTAGACAGAGCTTTCAAGCTAAATGAAAATGACATCAAATTCCTTTTTGGATCAGAAGTGTCCACACTGTGCAAAAGGATAACATCAAATGTATTTTCTAATGCCCAATGAAAAGCAGGTGTTTGGCTGTCGAACATGATAGTGAAGGCCCAAACAGAAGAGTTTTAGATCATAGTCTCATATCCTCTTAGTTGGAAGGGAACTTTAAATGTCCTCTAACCTCATCACCCATTTGAGTAATGCATTCATGGCCTTCATTCTTGTCTGACACTTATTTGTCCACAAGCAGCCCATGGCTTCTTGGCCTATTCTTTCAGTTCCTTTATTGGGAAACACTCAAGCTCATTTTAAAATCCAGAACCTTCAAACTGGTGGAGAAAAGCGGGATGTAACCCAATTTAGAAATGCACTATTAGCACAGGTTAAGCATTTGCTTGTTCCATCTAGTGAACAGATAGTTGAGGCAAAATTTCCTCCAGGATAAAAGTGGCCCCTTTGTCTACACATGATAAATGGTATTCAGTCATGATAAAAGTTCTTCAGATTCAGTTGTTTGTCTTCCTTCACAACATTTTAGAGACTCTGCCTATACTAGGCAACTTTAGGGAGCCCGAGAGAAAAGTAACCCTGTGAACTCCACCTCCAGCTCTCCATTTCCCTTATGTCACCAGGATTACCTGATATTCTCTGGATTACCAGACAGAAGAGAAATCTATATTTACACCTGTGACTTGGGTTGGGAGGCTAGTGAAGAAGCCTGGGCAACACAATTTATGTAGTAGAAGAGCTGAATTTCTGCTCTTGATTCTACCACTAGTGAGCTTTATAATCATGAACAAGTCACTATATTTCCTTGTTTCTCAGTTTCCTAGCTATAAAGGGAGAACAAATATACCTACATTTCAGGGTTGTTGTGAGAATTAAAGGAAATAATACAGAACATGTAAAATTGAAAACCCTTAATCTTTTCTCATTGCATCATTAAATTTAGCAGCGATGCAATTTTGTAACCTTAATGCCTTAATGAGCAGTAAAAGAGTTAACAGACATTAAGAAATGTGTGTTAATGTGTAAAACTCACATTAAGAAAATGTCATCCCAATACAAAATAAGCTTTTAAACTTAAGGATTTTGTTCCTCTTACCCATCACTCCAAAAACCTCAAAAGCCCAGGAGAAAATTGAAGATGGCAGTTTTATGTTACTAAATATAATGATAATAAGATGACATCTATTGAGTGTTATGTGCTAATCACTCTTCCCAAATGCTTTACATATAAATTCTCTTTAGTGTTGTTATGGCTGGGGGCTGGAGATAAACTGGTCCTGCATTCAGTCTTTTTTCTTACCTGTCCTCTCCTGACCAAAAAAAAAAAAAAAAAATCTGGTCCTGTGTTTGATTAAACATTAAAGAATATGTTTGGTCTCATTTCTAAAGATCCTTCATGACAGTTCTCCACTGCCTCGAAGACTATAATTTGAGTTGTCAACATGTAGTTAGAAATGACACTCCTAAGAAATCTCCTTTGCTTGGCACTTGAGTTAGGAAGTTAAAAATGACTAGATTTTGATTGAGAATTATACTTTTTTTTTTGTTGGGGATTCTAAAGAATGCATATAACTCCTGTGTATGCCTGTTCTTACTATTTGTTCTTTCAAGTATATGCAATTGTTTTAAATGTAAACATAATACTGGCAATCATTGATTAATTCACTGATTCATTCATTCAAGTAATAATAGAACACCTATTGTTATAGACACTGTTCTAGTTTCAGGGTATATAACAGTAAATGTCACATCTTTTATCAAACTTACCTTCATACATTGTTATTTTTGAAGGCTATCACCACCACACCAACCACCACATAAAAAAAACCTCCCTCCTCATTTCTCAGTATATTATCTTTTACTGGTGCTTTCCTTTACTGTTATTTACATATTTTCTTCTTTCACAAATTCCATTCTCTTTTTCTCCACAGATTTAGGAGGAAACTACAAAGTAATCTTCTTCTCTACATCATCTCTCTCTGATTAACACTGCTAATATCAGCAATCTTTGACTTCTAAGACTTCAAACATGACAATGTTTGCTGCATTGAGATAGTACTTTTAGTACACTTTATTAGAAATTGTGGCAGTATTTACCCAATTTTACATGCTGTTTACTATTCCTGTTTATATTTTTTTTGGGGGGGGGGAAGATCACTCTCCATTTCACAGGAATTTGCAAATACTGCCAAAACATTTTCACAATATCGGCGTGGAGGAACACTATTCTTGCCTTCCTGACAAAATATCAATGCATGGCAAAGGTACCCTTGAAGCTATTTGTTTATTTTGGGGAGTAGGTTGAAGTTAAAAGAACTTGAATGAAGCATGGGCTCCTGATGTAACCCATAAAGTATTTGGTCTTCTGTATCCTGGAGAAAAAAATACAGTTTATAACTTGTAACCTTTTCTTGTATAAATTTGAGTAAGGCACCAAGAGGATCAACTCCTCACACTTTTTGGCTCTAGCAGTTGATGGAAACACCATTCCATGCAAGTAGGCATCTGTACTCTCTCTGATTACAAGCACGTTTTCCCTCATAATGTACTTATTAAAACTTTTACTATAAATTTCCCTGTGCTGCATCATAAACCCTTCAGCATAAAACAGTGTACCTTGCTTCAGCCAAGAACATGTTACATCTGTATAACATACATGACTGCAATGTTTTTAAAATATTTTTCTTTCCATTTCCATTGCCTTCCTAGAGTGAAGTACATTGTGCCCACATTATGGTTTCCTACTTGGTCTTTTCCCTCAGCTTCACTTCATTCTAATTTGTCTTGATACCTAAATGTTATTCTTATTTCAGGGTGCACCTAAAATTCCCATAAGAACATGTCCCTGGCCACTCCCAATGACACTTATCTTTTTGAATTGTGGGTTTTGTGTTCATATGGTTTAGCATTAAGTCATGAAATACCTCATTTTGCTGGAGAATTATTTAATGTGTGTATTTCTGCTTCCCCACTGCAGCAGGAAGTTCCTTCTGCACGGGTGCCATATCTTATAAGCTCTGATCATAATGTCATGTAACTGAGTCTTGTGAATATCTTGTGAAGTTCCTCTTAAATTAGCTATCTCAAGGCATTAAGCATAGTGAACTGCACCCAGTACAAACTCAAGAGCCACATACTGAAAGGCTGCAATACCAAGATCTTCTTAATGATCACATAGAAAAGCTGCTTAAAAAGTGCCAATATGTCAAAATCCTCAGAGAGTTTTTTTAATATAAAAACTTTGCCATTTCTCTAATCAGTGTGCAATAATTATGCAAAACATTTCTCCAATTTAATGAGTAGTCAAAATGGGTTACTTACTAAGGCAAATTTTTTGTTGAGAATCATCTGCTCCACCAAAGACGACTCATTGTGGAACAGGTGGGGCTGCATATGGCTCCACATGTGAGGAAACCACCAGAACTCATCGACAGACCCCAGCAGACAGTCATCTCCTTCATCTTCCTTTTCAGTTCCTTTAGGAAGGAAAAAGATTATTCAATTAATTCCAGTTATAGTGATCTACCTATCGATCAATTATCTATCTAATTATGTACTCTCTTGTATGCATTTAGAAGACATTTCTACTGTCTTAGGTACATATAAGGCTTTGACATGAAATGCAGCAAAGGAAAATCTACTAGGAAATAACCAGAGAATGTGACAAAACTCTTTTGAGAGTTGTTAAACCTGAGGCATGGATATGAAATAACTGCAAGATGGAAGGAAACATAACCATTCCCAAAAATGTTAGAGCTCTTAACTTTTAGCATCTTTGTACAATTTGTAGTTTGGAGAGAATAGAATGATAAGTAGGAAATGCGATTGAGGAGATATGAATTAGAAAATTTGTGTCAGAGCCCCTGTAGTAGATCATTTTGACATGGGTTTTATACACTTGCACAACAAAATAATTCCATAATTTATTTGGATTCCTCCTTAGGTGTGAGAAGAAGCTAAGTATTTGGTGAGAACTGGGGCATATGAAGGAAAAAAGAAGGAAATGTGGAAATTGTTACTGGGAAAATTAGAGAAAACTGAAGGAAAGAAAGGAGAAAGGATAAAAGTGATGGAAAGAAGCTGAGAAGTGGTGAAGTCATAGTGAAATAATCCAAACTGCTCCTTGGTGGTGCTCATGTTCCTCATGCTTGCCCTTTCTCTCAAGTTCTTAGAAGTAGACTTTACATCAGAAAACTCCTTCCTGTTGCCTTGAGAGTCAGCCCTGTTGTTGTTCCTCTGATTTTTCGTATCTGGGCTTGTTTTATTTCCTCCATTTTCCCTGACCTGCAATTTAGTTGAGTGTGAGAAATCCCGCAGTTCTCTTAGCTTACTTTAGGAGCTAGGAGTCTTCTTGTACTCCCCCAGGCACAGCTTCTTTACTAAAGCATAAAATGAGAGCAGTATAAGGTGCTCACTACTGTCCTGGCATATCATAAAATGGTACTACTCACCACAAAATTATGCAGCCACACTTAAATTTCATCCACAACAATGAATGCAATAAGCTTTTATAGCGGCGGATTCTTCAAATTGTGTCCACTCAGTGTGCAGAAAATCTCCCCTCATATTTTCAGTGGCAGCTCTGATGTGAATGGTTTTACTAGGGCCCTGTAGGCTAAGGATGGAGGCTGGACTGCTGCCTTGGACCAGCCAACTGAGCCCAGTGCCTGCTACCACTGTTCTTTTATGTTTCCCAAGAGAAGGAAGGCAGAGCCCATTGGCATGAAAAAAATCAGATCCTATGATTTATTGAGTATTGAAAACAATTCACCAAAGATAAAGGTGTAGTATGAGGCTTCATGTCATTTATACAGGGAGAACAAGAATGAGTGACGTAGAATGACTGAAATAACATAATTTTTCAACAAAGTCTTCAATTTCACTTTCATAGGCTCAAGTATTCTACTGATATGAAGGAACTTTCCCCCTACATACAAAGTTTACATCTGTTTTATTTTCTTTATTTTTTCCTCTGTATCATACACTCCTGTTATCATAGCATACTGGAACAAATATAGCCTTTGGAGTCGGAAGTTTTTTACTTTATTTGTGGGTTCCAACTCATTTGATTTGTGTGACTACAGTCAAGTCATATAACTCCTTTTATGTCTATATTCACATAGGTAAAAATGTGGCTACAAGTAGCAACACCTATTTTATTCTCTTCTGGAGGAAATGTCTACATAGTTCTGGGGTAACCTATAACAACCCTTTCCTTTCCTTTTGTATTTCCTACTTTTGTTCTCCTTAAGTCTCCTTGCATGTCTCCTTGAGTTTTTGTGTTGTTTGTTTTTACCACTGTAATACCACATGAAGGGAGACAGTGGTTCTCACTCGAGGGTTGTATGGCAGAAGGGACATTGTGTTCCAGAACTGACCAAGCCATTATGTTAACTCATTGGCCTGATTAATGAGTCATCAACATTGAGCCTTCTTGGGGCTTCTGAGTGGTTATCTTACAGTTCAGGGAAGCCTTCTAGAGAGAGATGTGAGAATAGGAAGATGGATTCAGGGGTTTAGAAATTCTGATGATCCCAGTCACGGCAGGATCTTGGTTCCTACTACCTTTTTGGCAATAAATAAGGTGGTCCCGGTAAAGAAGTATTTGATAAGTGTGACTGGTGATGCTTAAACACATGATTTATTTGACATAAGAATTAGGTCATTTGGTTTCCCCACAATCAAACATCTCTACTTATATCCAAGATACTTTCTTGATGATTAACATTCTGTATGTCTTCAGGACACCATATTAGTTAAGTCAGTTATTTGTTGCAGTTTTACTTTCCACCACTGAAAACAGATTACTGAGGTTTCCCAGTAATTAATACATTCCTGATTTCCCCTCCCCTGCAAAGTCAGTGTGAGTAAAGTGAGCTGGGATTCCCTAGTTTTTGAAAAGTCTCCGCTTCTGCTTTCAATTTCTGCTTCCAGTTGCCTATAACTTCTATCTTTCCTTGCATCTTTCCTGTCACCTCTCCTTTATTCTTTTTTTTTAGTTGACCTTTGCACAAAGTTTATTTACCAGGCCAGCACAACAGATCTCAGGGTTCTTTGGAAAGATAGCTCAGGCATTTCTTGCCCTTTCCTGAATATCGTGAAATGTGCATTAAAATATTCATACATTTGAATTATGCAAGAATTAGGCAAATGATGTCTGCCCTCTGACAGATTTATCTCAATTCACAGTAGTCATAATTGTATGTCCTTTGTTTTTTCTTTATAGCTCTGCTTTATCTGATTTTCTTTAATCCTACTTTGGGGATGCTTTACATTACAGTTAAGTATATTGAAAACAAGTGTCTGTTGCTTATTACTTTAAACACTATGATAAAAAGCAGCTGAAATGTAGTTGTTCATGGGTTGATTGTCCTGAACTCTTGCCATCCCTTCATTCTCTCATTTGCCCACCTTTGTCAGAACTGGCAGAAGGGAGAAGAATGAGAAGTCAAATTCCTCAGTTTTATCTGTCTTTTCCTAAGCTGTTAAAAAACTATGCTGAAACCCTAAGTTATTGCTAATTACAATTTATTTTATGTATTTAGTTATCTCTGCAGTACTTAATCTGCAGTGTTTTCTACTCCTGATATTATATTGAAAACCATCATTGAGACATTACCTTGTGTCAAGCATTGTGGTGTTAAGTGCTTTATAAAGATTATCTCATGTAATTGTCACAACACCCCTGTGAGGCAAAGGCCACTGCTAACCTCACTTTATAGATAAGAAAATTGATATTTGATGAGGTAAAGTAACTTGTTCCTTAGAGCAGAATTCAGAAACTGAAGTTTAACTTAGTTTGAGCAGCTCTAAACTCAGGGCCCTTAACTATCATTTACTGACCAAATGAAGAGTCTAGAAATAATATTGACATTTATTAACTCAATATAACATTTCTCTTCACATTAATTTTATGGTGTAATTAGAATTTTCAGATACTATTGATCCTTAATAATTTGGGGAAACATACAAACCTAACAAACCTATAGATGAGAGAAATCTTTTGCTATTCAGCTTCCCTAATCAAAGATTGTCCATTAAACAATCATAATCCAATTTTTCTTTTTTTTTCCATTCATAAAACTTTTATTCCACTTACAGGAACTTAATACACAAGTTCTTAACAATTATGCTTGGATTGCTCATGAAAATTTCATAAGACATTAAACAAAGCTAGCCATCACCTCAAGTTATTTCCTTGTTAACTATTTTTACAGCATATGCATGTTAGGCAAGTATCAAGAAAAAAAATCACTAAAGCAAAAAAACCTAAAAAAAGTTAAATACATGGGTTTTTTGTTTTACTGCTGTACTTGATATACATGAAGTAATGGATATCAAGCAATTCATTTTTATTGCATCTTTACTTTTATATTTGTTCCTAGGTTGCCCAAAACATTTAAATACAAATAAAATGAGTGTAGCAAAAATAATGAAAGCAGACAGCAGATAACTTTACAAATAATGGAACGTGAACCATTTCTGCCCTTACTCAGAGTAAGCTGGGTCACAACTTTGTCTAAAGGAACACTTTTGCAGCTGTGGTCAAAGGTGTGCACACTGAGATTGAGTATTCCACATGTATGCATTGGCTCAACATGTAGTATCCAAGGGATATCTGTTCTACCACAGCCTTCTAAGTGCTCCAAACCTCAGAGTATCCATGATAACTACACCTGTGACTGGAACCAATTATCCCCTTTATTCCCCACCAGGACAAGCCAATATGTAGGCAGTTTTCTTTGCTTAAAACATGGAAGCAGTTTTAACATTGGCCCTTGTGAAGCCACAATGTACCAAAAGTACTATGCCAAACATTTTTAACTTGTATAAAAATTCCACATCCCCATATTGGCCACCTCAAGGTGAAAACAGAGAACTCCCTAAATGTTAACTGGCTCTACTACCCTAATATTAAATGTGAAAACCACATCGGAAATATGGAAATTGAAATAGAAGTAACATAAACCTGTCATAAATCGTAAACAAAAAACTATTTGTGGGACGGCATGGATGACACATGGTCTACTGTGTAAATTTTAGAATGAGTCAGACAAAAGTTGGAAGGCTGGTTAACTTTCCCCTCCTTCTCCTGCTTTGGCTTCGTCCCCTTGGGTATCTGAGGTCCATAATGTTAAGTTGTCTCTCAGTAATTGCAATATTAGTGTGCTGTCTTTGTATGACTCTTCACTTAATGCATCAAGTTCAGCAACGGCTTCATCAAAAGCTGTCTTTGCAAGAGAGCAGGGCTTCTCTGGGGCGTTCAGAATCTCATGATAGTACACAGAGATGTTAAGAGCCAGACCCAATCTGACAGGATGTACGCTGGTTGCATTTCCTTTTTGCTGATTTCAAAAGATTCTTGGTATGCTTGTTGTGACTGATCCATGATCTCTTTCTTGTCATCACCAGCAGCAACCTCAGCCAAGTCACGGTAGTAGTCTCCTTTCATTTTCAAGTAGAAGACTTTGCTCTGTGCTTGTGAAGTGTTGGGGATCAGGAACTTTTCCAAAAGAGACAGTACATCATTGCAGATATCTCTTAGCTTGGTCTCAATTTTCTCGCTGTATTCTCGAGCCACCTGCTGTTTTTTCTCAGCACCTTCCATCTTTTGCTCAATACTTGAGATGACCCTCCAAGATGACACGGGTTCCTACGACATTTTTATAAGCAACTGAGAGAAGATTCCTCTCCTCATTGGATAATTCAGCTCCTTGCTCAGTTACACACTTTATGCAAGCTGCCATATTATCATATCGGTCAGCCTGCTCAGTCAGTCTGGCCTTCTGTGCCAGCTCATTTTTATCCATGACTGGGTGTTCTGTGTCCAGAATGGGTGGCAGCAGACGGACGGGGGCTCAGCAGTCTCTGGGCAGTGGCTGCAGCAAGGCTGAGACTCTGTCATAGTCCAATTTTTCTAATGCATAACAATGAGGCTCCGATTGACTTAGGGTTAAGACTGTTTTTTGACACTTATCTATATGACCTTGGATCCCTCTAAGTTTCTTTTTTGTTATCTAGAAAACAAGGTAACATATTCTTTCACTCCTAAGATTCAGTGAAAAGGTGCATGAAAAGTGCTTAGCAAGGTACCTTGAATATGGTGATTGCTCACTAAAAGAGAATTATGATTTTAACTTTTTTCATCTCTTTATTTCTCACAAAAATGCTCAAATCCTTCAAAAGTTAAAAGAAAGCAAATAAGATAAAGCTCTCTCCCAAAATAAAGTCTTACTGTTAAGACAGTGCTGCTTTTCTCCTTCCCTTTGAGACCGAGTAAAATAGACAGCATCTTTAACAGAAAAAGGAATTACACCTTTAGAAAAGAAGACAATGTAACTTGATTAAACTTTATAACATTTAGTTTTTGAAAACTGAATATTAAATTTTACATATATTCCTACTAAAAAAATGATTTTACTGGTTTTACACAACCTGGGCTGCAGTTTTGTGGAAGTTTTCCTGATATACACAGATGACACGACCCCTTCAAACCTTGGCTTTAGCTTCCTCCTGTGTTCTACTTGCTCTGGTTTAGAGAAGAATCACTTATTGTGAGCTGTGGGAAGTGCCCAAGTCAGTGAAGACAACAGATCGTTAATAGATGAGAAGGGAGGAGAGGGCCTGGCTGGAGTCATTCTCCAGCATTCAATGTTAGGCAAAAAATAATGGAATTGCCAGGAATGTTTTCTCATATTTTGGGGGTGAATCTTGGTTGTCCTGGTTTTGCTGCTATGGCTCTTCTTATAATTTCCCTCTCTTCCTCCAAAAGACTACATATTCTATTTGTCCCTGATCTCATCCTGGTAATTCCTTATCTATATGGTAATTTTCTTTTCTTCAAAGAATGTCAAGGAATCTAAGATAGTGGCACTGAAATTAGGATATGTTTAGAAAGAGGTCATGGACATATTTTCTATTTCCTTAAGCTCTTGGGGTGTCCCATTGTGAAATTTAATGGTCCTATGGGTCTAACTTTGCTAGAAAGATGAGCTGAACTTCTGCACATAAAGAGAACGTTCTCACTTTATAAATCTATTCCAAGGTAGCTGAACTTCCCTATACACAAGGGATTTAGAATAGATCTCTAATTGTGTCGTCATTTTTGAGATTATGATAAGGATAGCAACTCATTCAATCACAAAACAATATTAAACAATGATCATGAGTTTCCCAGTTGATATTTAAAACAATCAATGAAAAGTACATTTTATGTATCGATCTAAGAAATTTAGGGGAATAAGGCCTTTAGAGCTTCCTATGTTAAGATTACTTTTAAAACCTACAAAACTTCCAAATTGAGAACCCAAAGTCAAATGTAGTTGTATAATTATACATATTGTATGCATTATACAATTGTATGATATAGAACATACTAGAATCAAGTATTATGACTATATAACTTTCATGGAAATTCACTTACTCCAGAAATGTAATATTGCTTCTACCTAAAAATAAAATTACTATTTATGTTATTTATGTGCATATGAAAATTATACTCATGGTTGTGGTAAACAGGTAGAATTATCACCACTATATGCTTACTAAACCCTTGAAGGAACTTATTAAATACATACAAAATGACTCATGTCCATATTACCAGATTAAAAATTTTAAAAGCATTTGCAATTGTAGAAAACTATTTGATAAAGTTGTTTAAATATAATAGTTGAAAAAATTACTTACATGTTTATTTAAATAGATGAACACATACATATGATACAAAATGCAAAAGATACAAAGTAACATTTCTTTTTATCTCTGTTATTTAATTCCAAAATTCTCTTCTTCACAGATACCCATTCATACCAGTTTATTATGAATCCTTTCAGAGATATCCTATATATGTATCAATAGCTGTGTGACTTTGGGCAAGCTGCTTAACTACTCTATAACTCAGTTTCCTAAGCTATAAAATAAGAGTACTATATCTAGAGTTGTGTAGATTTTAACTCCCCTCCTTTCTTTTTATACAAATGGTAGCATGTTCTGATCATGGTAGTGTGCCTTAATTTTTCAATATATTTCTCAGGAGCTCCTTTCTTACTCAGTTACATTTAAAATTGTCTCTTTTTAATGACTGCAGAGTATTCCATTATATGGATACACCTTTACATGTGATTTTTTTTGTTTAACTTCCAAAAAAGTATAGATTGATTCATTCAATTATGAAATTGTGTTTGGCTGTCTTCAGGCAAGTTGAAATATATTTAATTATATTATGTTTGGGAAAAATATTTTTAACTATTTCCAATATTTAGAGTGCTTTCTTTTCACAATACAACATGGTCAAGTTTTATTCTCTGACCTTTTTCCTATAACTACTGATAGTTAAAATAAAGGTGATTTTATTTTCACTAAATCACTTGTTCATTAATTCATTTTTTAAATAGGGATTGTTCTAGCTGCTGGTGTTACAGTAGTAAAGCCCTCATGGAGGGTTCATTTTAGAGAGAAAAGAGAGGCAATAGATAAATAATTTAAAAACAAAGTGCCTTCAACATCCATTCATGCGGAAACTCAGCATTCTAGGAATAGGAGCAAGCTTCTTTAGGCTAATAAAGAGCAGCTACAAAACTGTCTACTGAAAGAATTCCCCTTGAGAAAAGGTACAAATCTATTAAGATTTCCCCCTGGGGTCAGGAATAAGACAGGAGTTCCGCTACCACCATTTTTATTTAACACTGTCTTAGAGATCCAAGCCAGTGCAATTGGCAACAAAAAGAAACAAAATTCATAAGGTTTGTAAAGGAATAAGTAAAATTTCCACTATGCAAAAATCACATGATTGCATAGGTAGAAAATCCAAAAGAACCAACAAACTATAGAATTAATAACTGAATGTAGCAAGATTGCTAGATTCAAGATCAATACACAAAATCAGTTGTATTTTTATATACCATCAACAAAGGAATGGAAAATGAAATAAACAAGACATCATTTGCTATTGCATTAAAAGAAATCCTAAGGAATAATTCTAAAAGCTATTAAGTTTTATTCAGTGTAATTAAAGAAGATCAAAATATTTTCAACGATTGGAAGACTCAATATTTAATATCAACTCTCCCCAAATTAGTTTATAGGTTTAATGTAATCTCAATAAAAATTGTAGCAAGTTTCTTTGTCGATATTGATAAGCTGATCCTAAAATTTATATGAGAATTCTAATGGCCAAGAATAGCCAAGGCAATCCTGAAGAAGATGAACAAACCTGGAGAATTTACACTAGCAGATGTTAATATCAATTATAAAGTTACAGTAAATAAGACAATATGATGGAGACAAATAGATCCAGAGAAGAGGAAAGAAAAAGTCTAGAAACATGGTCCACATATATGTGGGCATCTAATTTATGACAATGATACTATGGTAAAGTGAGAAAGGATGGTCTTTTCAATACTTGAAGCAAATTAGGTAACTTTGTGAAAAAAAGAAGGTATCTTAACCCCTATCTGATACATAGCCCAAATCAGTTCTAGATTGATAACAAATTTATAAATTTTAAGTATGTAGAAAAATGTTTTCCTGATCTTGTGGTATGCAAAGATTTCTTAAACAAGACACAAAAAACTGACCATAAGGAAAAAATAATAAATTGGATAAGATTAAAATTAAGTATTTTTGCCCATGAAAAATACTATTAGGAAAGAGTGGGAGAAAGTATTTGCAACACATATAACCGACAAAATACTCATTAAAAATCCATAAAAATTTCTACAAATCAATCAATAAAGCAGACAACCTAATACAACCCCCTGCCCCGCCCCACAAATCAGGTACTTATCAAAAGCAGATACCAAAATGGCCAATAAATACATGAAAGAATCTCATTTACTACTCATCAGAGAAATGTTCATTAAAACTATAATATCTTTCCATGCCTACAAGAAAGGCTAAAATTAAAATGACAAAAAATATAAAATTTTGGCAGGGATGTAGAGCAATGGGAACACTCATACTGTTGGGAACTTAAATTGGTGAAACCACTGTGGAAAACTTTTAGGCTATTTCTACTGAAGCTGATAATAAGTGTGCCACACAACTAGCACTCCTGGTTGATAACCAACAGAAAAGAATACATAAGTCCTTTGAGGGACAGGTATAAAATGTTCATAACAGGACTACTCAAAAAAGTATAAGACTGAAAACAACCAAACAATCTACACTGGAATGAAATGGATAAAGAAATTTTGGTATGTTCAAGAAATGGAATACTACATAGCAATTAAAATGAAAAAATTACAACCTATACATAATAATACCTATGAAACCAAAATAATGTTAAACAAAACAAGCTGGATTCAGATGAGTCCATACCATATGAATCCTTTTACACATATCTCAAAGCCAGGCAAAACCAATTTATATTGGAAATCAGAATAATGGTTTTCTCTGAGGAAAGCTAGTGACTGTAATGGGGCACAGGAGGATTCTGGCAGTTTTCTCTTTCTTGATCTGCCTGCTGGTTACACACCTGTGCACACTTTGTGAAATTCGCTGAACATTGCACTTATTATTTATGCACTTTTATATATGTAAATTATAACTCAATAAAAAGGAAGGCCATTAGGTAATACCATAAAATTTCAAACCATTAACATTTTCTAAAGGTTAAAAAATAGTATCTTAAGATATGAAGAAAAGTAGGGGAGGAACATAGGGCATGAAGAGGGTAGGAGCAGGAGGGGTGTGCAGTTTTAAATAGAATGGTCAAAGAGGCCTTAATGAAAAAACAGTTAATCCTTTTTCTTACCTGTATGGTAAAATTTCCCTGAAAATCCCAAATTGAATGTAAAATTTGTGATTTGTGCACGCAAAAGATTCTGAGTATCTAGCAGGGCCTGAAATACATAATTAAAAATATATATATATCAGATAAAGAATAGCATTGAGACATTTTTAAAAGATATTTTCCTTTTGCATTCAGAGGATAAAACTATACCTTTATACATGACAGAATTAAATAATGGAAAGTAGTTACCACTTTCAAACTAAAGAGATACTTCTGAGATTGCATAAAACACATACATATACGACTATCCTTTAGCTTGCAATAAATTAGCATAATGTTTCAGCTGGAAAAAGGAAGTTAAATGAAAAAAAGAGTTTATTCTGCATGTATCAAAGGAACTAGTACCTAGTATGTAAAATATATCCCTTTTTACCTTTCAGGGACATAGATCACCAATTGTTAAAAGAGAGACACTCATTTTAAGTGAAGCTATGTAAGAATATGTGTTGAAAAGAAACAGATTTTTATTTCTTAGGTACGTCTTCAGTCTTAAAAATATTTTTTAGTCTTAAATCTGAAATTCCCAAGATATAGTGATTGTTATTCAAAAAGGGATATCATAGTAAGTACATCTCTATTTCACCCTTTCATTAAAAACCAGACAAACAAAATACCCCACTTTTAACAAATAAGCTATTTTGAATCAGGGTTTTAATTGTTATACCCTACAAAAGTATTTACCATGCTATGAGCATTTAGTTGACTTTTCTTTCTTCTTCTCCTTTTCTTTCTCATCATTTAAGTTCTGATTCTTATATTCCCTCTCTCTCTCTGTCTCTCTCTCTCACACACGTACACAGTACAGTCATTGAGTGCTCACCCACAAATAGGTAGAAAGTAGCACTGTTAGATTTGTAAAAGATGTTATTTAACACTTCTTTCTCACATAAGGAAACTGAGGAGAAATGACACACCCATTTTCACAGATAAAATTAGTGGTAGACCCTAAAGGACGTATGTCCAAATAAGATGATTTTTTTACTTTACTTTACCATATCCTCTTCCCTCCTTTCCTTTCTACAGCGGGCCCCAAAACTAAATCTTGTTTTCTTAATAGTAGAACTGACAACTGGAAGCCCTGCCCCATTGTGTTTGTGGTTCCAGTTTGTTTTGAGGATAAACAGTTATACCGCTTTTTATTTAGTGACTACCCCATTATTGTATGCCTTATCCTAATACAAGAGATTCTCCCTGTTGGGTAAAAGCAGAAGAAGAGAACTTCTAGATCTCAAATTTAAACACATCTGACCAATGGTAAATATTTGAAATTTGATTTCTAATCCTTTTTCTATCATTACTCTGTTTCCATGGGAAACTCCTTGATGTGCACAACTGAACCATGTGATATGTGAGTCCTGATAGCACTTAAAAATGGTAGACAGGCCCGTTGGTGGATCTCTACACGTAACCATAGGAGCAAAAGGGTTAACTGATGGCAGGTCACTGGGGACAGGTTAGGCGCTGTCCTTACAAGGGTGGGGCATGGGTCAGGTAAGGGAAGGAGAATTTGGTCAGCTGAGCATGATGATGTGAGGAATGGGGCTTCTAGGTAGTATGCTGGACCCCGGTGTGGGGTGGCATGCTGAGTGTAAGGTGTGAGTCTTTCTTCTTTTGTATTTATGGAGGGAGCATCAGGTAGGGCATCTGGTATGGATTCAAATTCCAGGTCTGAACTTACAGAGCAGTCACAGAGAGGACAGTCTTGGGAGTCAGATGGTCTCAACTGGAATTCTAGATTTGCCCCTGTCCAGCTTTGGGCATGTTATTAAACCTTCCAAGCCTTAGCCTCATGTAAAGTAGGGATAATCATTACCTCAAAGTGCTGTTGTGAGGATTAAATGAGAAAATTCATTTGTGCTCATGACATAGGGGCTGGCACCATAGTATGTGCTCAATAATTATGAATTGCTGCACTTCTGTTTTTGCTGCTGTTGTTATTACTACTACTAATATGGCTGTTGTTATTGTTAAATAATGTAGGACAATTCATATTACCTCTTTGAACTTTTCATTTGTTAAGTGGAAGCAATGATCTAACTCACAGAATTGTGATGAAGATTATAAAATAAAAGAGCAATATATGCAAGAGTGCTTGGCAAACTTTGAAAAAAAATGCCATACAATATTAGGTGTTGGTATTATAATTGTCAACAGTGCATATATATATATATACATATACACACACAGATGTATGGCTATATGTCTTTATATTACATTTCATTTACTTAAAGTTTTATTTTTCTTCATTTTATTTACCTTTGGTCTTCCCTACCTTCCCTTCTCCCCTTCTTACTCTTTCTCATTTCTTCTCCCCAGTTGAACATTCTAGCTGGCTCTTGCTATATTGCCTTCCCATTAGATCTTATCTTTTTTCTTTTTCCATTTTACTTTCATTTCATTCTCTTATTTTTTCTCCTTTCAGTGGTTAAAATATGGATTCAAAATCCATTTTAAAATTGTTTCTTATATTTTCAGTGTTTTAATCTTAAAATTGGGGAAGCCGGACATTCTTTCTTCTTGACTTTTTGTTCAAATTAAACTTGAATTTGAACTTTGCTTTGTGGCCTTTGATTGCATTTTAAATGTACATTTAAAATACTTGATAGGAGGGAAAATACAAACAAAACTGCTCTGTTCTTAGGCCTTAGATGCTAAATAAATTACCTGTGAACTAACCTTGTAATCAACTAGAATAGATTGATTCAAATTACTGAATTATCCCTGATTTTGCAGGTTTGTGTTGACATTTTACACATTTACTTGATATTCTAGAAACAAACACTAAAACACATAAAAGATATACTGAAACAGATGGCAGGTACTAATTATGCCTATATATGATGAAGAGAGAAATTTACTTCCAGACAATATTTTATATACTTAAGGTAAGCAGTAATATTTCTTACCTTTTATATTGTTTTTATAAACTAGATTTTAGGGGTGTCTATGAGAACAATGTTCAATATTTGTCCATTGTTGAGAGCCGTCCTGCAGGCTACAAGGGGGTCCATATGTGTGTGGCATGGCTCCATGGAATTTCTTGTTTGTTCACCTTTGGTTGCTTGACAAGGCTTCCAAGAATTAAACAGTCTAAACTTTTGGCTTAGTATGCCTTTGGGAAATTCCCTGGAGTTTCTCAAAGGACATGTTAATAATACATCAAAATTAATTGTTTTATTTAAAAAGGCATTGTCAGTACTAAAGGTGTTTTTGATGCATGTTCCCGGTATGGGTTGGCTCCATTTAATTTTGTTATTAATCTTCCTTGTTAGTGATATGTGTATTAACCCATTGTGGCTATGGTCATGCTCTTGTACTTGTGGAATGAAGTTATTATGTTAGATTCTATCCACATTCCCCCAGGGAGACGGTGGGTCTGGGTGTAGTAATGTTTATAACTAATTGATCATCAACCAGTTACAGATTTCTTTGTTTCTCCCCACTCCCACAGTTTCACTTGATTTACCAAGAATATGTTCTTTCCTTAGTAATAATAAGAATGACATAGTGTGTTTTTGTTAGTTTGAGTAGGATCATTTAACTTTTCACTCTGTCCCCTGTGCTATTCCCAGAGTCTATTGGCAGGGAAATAAAAGGTATAAACATTGTGATTTTGATTATAAATTAAAATGATCAATATAGAGTATAAGCAGTATTAAATTGTTAACCATAACTAATCAATGTTATTAAAATCAAGTATAGTAAGTATAAGTAAGATTAAAAAAGGGTTGAATTGTAAGTTAAGAAGGTTAAGAATTATAGTTTAAACTAAAAGTTCGACTCTCTTTAATGCCAAGCATGCTGCTATTGTATAGTTTCCTGGCCACAAGTCACAGGCTTTGGGGTGAACTATTGATGCATGAGAGGGTGCTTTTATCACAGCATGAGTGCTTTGGAACATTCTGATTTTTATTTTTCTATAGAGATAAAATAATGAATGTTTTGATTAAAAGATAAATCATCATGTAAAAGGTTAAGTAAAAAATATAAATAAAGCAAGATTTATGTGGTCGTTGTCCACACTTGCACTAGACATCTGTGGTCCATCTCTTCCTTTTCACCAAATCCACACCACCTATTCAGGTCAAACGAATCCTGCGGAGCTGGTCTCTGGCAATCTATTATGAAGGGGCTTCAAAAAGTTTATGGAATGTGTGTATTATGAAAAAAAATGCATGGATTGCAAACTTTTTATTTTTTGCATCAAAATAAATTAAAATCACTAATAAATTCAAATCTGAGGATTAGTTAATATTATGATGGGTTTCCTTCCTATATTTTTCAATAACTAAATAAGCCTATGTATATGCAGATATATAGATGTAGGGAAAGTAGAGTCAAAAAATAAAAATTAGAGCTATACTAACTAAGATTAAAAATACACCATTTTAAATTTTGCCTTTTTCATTTAACAGTATATCATGAGCTTTCTTTTATTATATTAATCTTCCAAAACCAAATTTTCTAATGAATGCAGAATATTACAGAAAATGGGTATACTATAATTTAACTATTTCATCCTATTGTTGTACATTTAGGTTGTTTACATTTTTTGGTTAATAAAAATATTGCTCTGTGTATCAATGCATATTTATATAGCAATGAAGTAGGCATTTCTACAGCAGAAAATAATTCTGCTTATTCTTCAGCAAACAAAACAACTTTGTGGCAAATTTGAAAGTACTTATCACAGCATAAAAACAGAATATAATAGCAAATTAAAATTATGAGAATTGCATTTTGAATACAATTTAAACACAAAAATTTTTTTTAATTGTTTTTCAAATTTGAATCTGTGTGCTACCCTACTAACTTAGTTTTTCAAGTCTTCATTCTGCATAACCATAAACATTTGCAGGCATTAAAAGATCGAGTCGAAGGTGAAAAAGATCTAATTTAAAGAAATTTAGCTATGAGAACTGAGAAAAATGGTAGCTTTTATATATCTTTCTTTAACAGAATGAATATATCAAATAGAGTAAATCAAATAGATTAAAATTAAAACTAACTGCAAAAAATTTATATGGAGATTCATGTTAGTACTCATAACATTTGTGGCATTCCTTGGGGGAATATTTGCTGATTTTTTGTTTTTTATTTGTGCTTCTTAGATTTATATTTTGACCTATTTTATCTTTTATAAGTGAGAAAATTAGGTTAGTGAACCAAATTAAAGATGGAAAACAATTTTAAGGTTAAGTATAGTTTTTCAGCAGCAGGCAAAAATACTATGTTTGAGCATAGAGTTTTCAGAGTTAATATTTTCTAATCAACCACGTTACTTATAGATACAAGTATCTATAGCTGCTAAAGTAAATGAAAGCAATTGGGCATCTAAAGGTATGAGGGCAAGTGGGAAGACTAGGTTGGTCAGTGAACACCCAGCTGTATTTGTCAGATTCTCCAGAGAAACAGAACAAATAGGATAGATGCACATATATCTATCCTGTATCTGTCTATATATCTATCTACACGCACGCACGCACACACACATATCCAGGCATGTGTAATAAATGTGTAATGCTCAGTGTAACAGAGATCATTACTCCCATCTCAGACATGTCTAAACATGACTTAAATAGTTTAAATGACTCCCCCTTGGTCACAAAGCTAATTAAGTGCTAAAGAAATGATTTCAATAATGATTTTGGATTTTAGAGCTCACTGCTTCTGTTGTCTACAGACACAACAAGAATAGTAACATTGAACACTGTTATCACTGGCCTACAGAACCATCCTGATATAACCCTCTAGAAGGGAATAAGAGGCGTTCACTAACTGGCTGTCATTCTCAGTTTCTAAAACCTAAAGGCATGAGGGCAATGGGAAGACTAGGATGTTCAGTGACCAGCTCTATTAGTCAGGGTTCTCCAGAGAAACAGAACCAATAGGATAGATATAGAAACAGATACAGATAACAGATAGAGATATAAATATGAGGAGATTTATTACAGAAATTGGCTCATGTGATTGTGGAGGCAAGCTGAAGAGCCAAGAAAGCTCGGGGTGTAATTCAATCAGAGTCTGAAGGCCTGGGAATTGGGGTGGGGTGAGGGGGTGATGTTGTAAGTCCAAGTCTAAGTCTGAAAGCCTGAGAACCAGGAGCACTTAAGTCCGAGGACAGGAAAAGATGGATGTCTCAGCTAAAGCAGAGAGAATGATTCGCCCTTCCTCCACCTTTTTGTTCTACTCAGCCCTTCAAAGGATTGGATAATGGTCACTCATTGGGAAGGGCCTTCTGCTTTACTCAGTTCACCAATTCAAATGCTTATCTCTTCCAGAAACAACCCCACAGATGCACCCAGAAATCCTGTTTGGCCAGCTATCTAGGCATCTCTTAGCTCAGTTAAGTTCACACATAAAATGAACCATCATCACATTAGTCAAATTAAGAATGTCTACCCACTGGCATCCAGATTAAAGAACACTCATTCAGTGCACCATTTATGGAGTGGGACTGCATGATACTGAAGGGCTAAGAAGTGCTTTAATGATAACCTTGGTCTCTCTCTGACCAGGTATAAAACTGTGAAGACTCTTTCTATAAGACTTGTTTCTAGCCAAGGAAAGCATTGAAATACTCTGGAAACAGTTAATAGAACGAGGCATCATGTACTTCCCTTAGAGGGAAGACACCCTTGGAGGAAAACAATGAACAATATGGCCAAGATCAACTTAACTATTTGACCTGCCTACACAAATGAAATTCGTCATGGAAATGAGAAACAAATGCAGGAAAGATAAGTAATCTAGTGTGGAGCATAATACAAGCGGTCTTCTAAAAGTTCATGGAAAGATTTGTATTATCTTTTAATTTAATTTTTCCATGAACTTTTTGATGTACCTTTGTACTTGGATACTTTTTGCAGTAGTATTTAAACTCTCTTGGCAAGAAACCTATAGACATAGCACTGCACTACCTAACTTAATAACATTCCTAATGATAAAGCAATCACTCGGCTATCAGCTGTTCATATTCTACATGTATAGTCTACACATAAAAAGGGAGAAACTATGTCTTTCCTGCCCACTTAAAATATAAAGACCAAAGGTTGGAGTGTGTTTTCTATGTTTTCCCTGAGGTTTCACCTAGTATTTTGCTAATTATTCTGAGGTGTCTAAGAGATTATCCTCCTTCTTATTAAATTGCCTTAGGCCAGAACCACCATCTGCTGAATGCCCAGTTCTTGAGTGTGGCTGCACCAACATGGCATGATGAATGAGCAGCAGATTTAGAATCAGAGTGACTTAGGACTCTGACCCTACAACTTGATTACTGTGTAAGCTGGGACAAGTTACTGAATCTTTACAAATCACAGTTTTCTCCTCTGGAAAACAGGAGTAACAATACATAGCTCACAGATTTGATATGAAGATCAAATGAGAAAATGGATATACGGCCCTAAAACCTTTCTTAGCATGTGGAAGTTGAGTTTTAGTTGTATGAATGGAATCCTTTGTCTTTTCTTCTGCCAATCTTAAAAACTCCTTATTGTTCTGGCACAAAATTCCGTCTTCTACTTCTTTCTGTTATCCATTTGGAGAAAAATAGACATACGCTTACAATTTTAAACTATATTTTCAAATTGAGTCTTGGCACCTTTGAGGTTGTCTAATCAACACTAAAGACGAAGATGATCCAAGCAGTTGTATTACAGTAACCTTCACAAGGCTTTGTATTTCTTTCTAAATGACATTAGTAAATTCTTCATTCTCCACCTTAATGTGCTTTATTGTTTGTATTTTAGTAACAGAGTAAGGACAAATGTTTGTGTGAAACCCAAGGAGAAAAGATTTGCATAGTAATCTTGAATTATTTCTGTTATGTACTTTAACTGGTCTAGAGCATACATTATACATAAACTCTAAATTACACAGGTGAGGGATGATTTTCCTAGAACATCTGTTGACTGAAACTGGCAAATAATAATATGTGAGTGGGAAAATAGAAAACTGTTAGGTAAGTGCTACTCTCACTAAGTATTTGCTTGAAATTTTTATGCATATTCCATTTAGCTTATGGTTGATATGCTTAAATAGTCAAAATACTAATATACTTTTTAAAAAAGAAATAAATGTAAAAAGTAGTTCATAGTTCCTTACAATATAGTATGTTTAGGAAACTATAAGTTAATCTCATTCATTCAATTATGCTGAGCAGGGATTTTATAAGTTATCATAAACATAATTCCAACATCTTAATAATTTAAAATACTTGCTTTCAGCAGCAAAGCAGAAAAGAAAGCAGAGGTGTAGAATTTCATATGAAGAGACTGAGGCATCTCAATGCATTTACTATCAGTTCAAAGCAAATTAGATTTCCTTTAATAATTGCAGAGGTTATGTTGAAAACCCCTTAAGAGCATATCTGTTCTGCTCAAGTGAAAATGCTAAATACTTAAAAACACATACTGATAACAGTTTCTCTAATAGCCTTCCTCCCCCCCCAAAAAAGTTTGTGCTTACATTAAAAAGAAAATGTGAGGTTGAAGCTGGACTGTAAACTACTCGAGGTGGTAACTATGTCTATTCTATTCAATGCTGTGTTCTAAAAGCCCAACATGATGCCAGGAACAGAAGAGGGGCAAGTAAGTATTTGTTGAATGGGCACATAAATGAATTTGATTGATCTAATAATGCAATAAACTCATAAAGATTTGAAAATGAACACCGTGGAACATTCTTTTACTATTTTGTACATTTCTTTTTTTTTTTTAGGTGGCTGGTTTGTATAGGGATTGAAACTTGAGCCTTAGTGTTATCAGCACCATGCTCCAACCAACCGAGCTAACCAGCCAGCCTCCACTCTCTTACTACTTGTTTTCATAAACTGTTTTGAATCTTGGTAAAGAATTTCAACATAATTCAAAATCAAAAAAGTAATTTTAAAACATTTTTTCAAATTATTCTGAAAAGTGCTAAAATAAGAGCTTTTCCTTTTTCACTGCTTCTGAAACTTCTATGTTCATAAAGATCATCTGGGAAGCTTAATAGAATGCAGATTCCTAGGTTCTAACCCAGCAATAGATTCTGAGCAATACTGCTGAAGCGGGGCCAAAGCACTCAGTGATTTTGATACAGGTGACATCATACCACATGCTAAGAATCACTGTCATAATCCTTGATTTCAAATAGTTCAAGATAGTTTCTAATTTATTTATTTATAGGTCTGTTTTTTCCTCATAGTATGAAATCTTTTATGTCCACTGCTTACCAAAGTTCCTGGTACACAGTAGGCATTCAGCTAATCAATGATTGAATGAGCCTCATAAGTAGTGGGTACTGTAAATTCTCAAATCAGAAATATTTTAGAAAAAATGGATTATATAAGGATCATCAGGATTTAGTTGAGGTCCTAGAAACTGTGTTGGCTCAAAAGTACTCTGTGATGGTTTTTTATGTGTCAACTTAAGTGGGCCATGGGGTGCCTAGATATTTTTGGTCAAACATTATTCTGGGTGTGTCTGTGAGGGTGTTTTCACTTTTGACCAACATTTGAATCAGTAGACTGAATAAAGCAGATTTCTCTTCCTAATGTGGGTAGCCCTCATCTAATCAGTTGAAGGTCTGAATAGAAAAAAAAGTCTGTATCTTGCAAATAAGAGGGAACTCCTCCTGTCTGACTGCTTTGAGCTGGGACAGTGGCCTTTTTTCTGACTTCAGACTCAAACTGAAACATTGACTCTTGAGTATCAAGCCTGCCAACCTTCAGACTAGAATATACACCACTGGCTTTCCTGGTTCTCAGGCTTTTGAACTTGGACAGGAACTATAACATTGGCTCTCCTGGGTCTCTGGTTTGCTGATTGCATATTTTGGGACTTTTCAGTCTCCATAATTGCATAAGCAAATTCCTTATAATCAACCAATCAATCTATCTATCTACTCTAGCCATGATATAGTATGTATTAGTCAGGGTTCTCTAGAGAAACACAGCCACTAGGAGATCATCCATCCATCCATCTATCCATCTATCTATCCATCTATCTATCTATCTATCTATCTATCTATCTATCTATCTATCTATCTATCTATCTATCTATCTATCTATCTCTATCTCTCTATCTATTATCTATCATCTCACTACATGCTGTGACTACAGTAGTTTGAATTAAAAATTATACAACATTGGGCTGGCCCATGGCTCACCTGGGAGAGCATGGTGCTGACAACACCAAGTCAAGGGTTAAGATCCCCTTACCGGTCATCTTTAAAAAAAAAAAAATTATACAACATAGAATTATAGCCTCTAAAATTTCACTTTGTATCTTTGTAAATTTTAATATTTTTAATCTTTCTAAGAAAAGTCCTTTTCAGCTGGGTTGAGAGAACCAGCTAATCAGGTTTCCACTTTAGGTAAAGTAGGGTAAACAGCTCCAACCTAGGGAAGATAAGATGTGAGGAAATAAGTGTTTACATAGAATAGACGTAGTTTAAAAATCAGAGTGTAATGGGACTGTAAAATGGTTAAGTTGCTGTGACAAACAGTTTGGTGGTTCCTCAAGAAGTTAAATACAGAATTACCATATGACCCTTTAGCTCCACTCCTAGGTATATAATCAGAGCTGTAAACAGTGTTCGTACAAATACTTGTACACACGTATTGATAGCAGCAATATTTATGATAGCCAAAAGGTAGAAACAACCAAACTGTCCATCAGTGGGTGACCTGATAAATTGTTGTATAAACACACAGTAAAATATTATTCAGAAATAAAAAGAATGAAGTTCTAATACATGTTACAATGTGGATGAACCTCAAAAACATTATGCTAAGTGAAAGAATACAGACACAAAAGATTACATATTATATGAATCCATTTACACCAAGTATCTAGAATACATAAATCTACAGAGACAGAAAGGAGACTGGTGGTTGTCAGGGTAGGGGAAAATTTGGTATAACTGCTTAATGGATTGATGAAAATGTTTGGGACTAAATTGAGGTGGTGGTTGCACAACACTGAGAATGTACTAAATGCCACTGAATCGTTCACTTTAATATGGTGAATTTTATTTACGTGAATTTCACCACAGTAAAGAAAAAAATCAGAGTGTGCAAGTGTGAGTACTGCAGTCCCCATGTTTTCCCCTGAATTTTATTAAAAGGGTATTACCCTATTACCTTACCAAAATTATCTCTGGTAAGTACCTCATACACTTTACACGGGCTTTGAGAAAACTGTCCAGAAAGAGCATCAAGTCAGACACATCATGAACTGTTGGGAAGTAGTGAAAACTGATGTTCACAAATCTCTACACTACTTGGCCCTTGTCTTAGGTCTTATTTTCTATCATTCTCCTTCCTACTCAGCTCTAGACATACTTGCCTCCATGCTGTTCCTGGAACAGCAAGTTTGTTCTCATCTCAAGGTCCTTAGTTTTGCTATTTCCTCTTCAATGATGCACCACCCCCAGATACTCTTGTGCTTTACCTCCTTACTCTTTCAGGCCTCTATTTAAACATAATCTCTTTGGTGAAGCTTTCCTTGACCACCCTGTTCTCTTTTTTAACACCCCCCAGCTATTTATTAACAAATAAAAAATTTTATATATTTATAGGATACAATGCGATATTTTGATGAATGTATACCTACTGATTTGTTAATCAGCCAATTAACAATACATCACCTCACATATTTTTTGGTCACCACCCTCTTTTAAATAGCTGTTTTGCCTATCACTTTGTATCTGGTTTCCTTGATTTATTTTTTATTTTTTTGATAGAATTTAATTACTATTGCTATTGGTGTATATTTATTTATAACCATTCATTTAGCTCTCTCCATTAGAATCATTCATTTAGCTTTCAAAGAGAGTAGATATAAACCTCTGTCTTTACAATGCTGGATCTGCAGTGCTCAGAGAAACACTTGGCACAAAGTAGGCTCCCAACACTCCCAACAGCTACTTGTTGAAAGAATGAAAAGATAAATGTATAAACCAATGAATGGTAATGCCACAATAATGTCTGGCTAGAAAAGGACAGAATAATATTTGACTGAACTTTAAGGGCGACCCATTGCAACAGGAGCATTTATAATCATGTTGCATTAAGTGGGTACACCATCAATATTGGATGAGAGCCCTTCCTTCAATGGTGGGGAGAGGGGAGTGAGACTCAGACAAACCTGTAAGCTGTGATGCTTCAGATAAATAAGGTCAGATTTGGGCTAATTAGTAACCTCCTAATGTGACTTTAGATTAGATCATGGAAACTGTTTTGGATGGACTGAAATGCTTTGTACTTTTTGTTTGTTCGTTTGTTTGTTTGTTTGATGCAAGTTGGGGAAAAGGCACAAGTGTATACTTTGCCTAGCAACTTTAATTCACTAGAACCTAGTTGAAGATGAAGGAATAAGCAAAAGTCCTATGAGATCACTGTTAGGAAGCCATTAGTTATCGAATTTTTCTAGGGTCTGAATGTGTCCCCCACAATCCACACGTTGAAACTTAATCACCAATGTGATAGTGTGACTATTAAGATGCGAGGCCTTTAGGAGGTGATTAAGTTATGAGGGCAGAGCCCTCATGGATGAGATTAGAGCCTTTATGAAATGGCTTGAGGGGGTGGATTTGCCCCTTTCTGTCCCTTTTGCCAGGTGAGAATACAGCATTCCTCTTGTTCGGAGAACACAGCAATAGGTGCCATCTTGGAAGCAGAGAGACTAGGCCCTAATCAGACACCAAATGTGCTAGTGCCTCCATCTTGGACTTCTCAGCCTCCAGAACTGTCAGAAATAAATTCCTATTGCTTATTAAGTTACCCAATCTGTGGTATTTTGTTATAGCAGCACAAATGAACTAAAGACAAACTTATTCTTTAATGAAAGGTTTCATGCTCTCACTTGGAACTACTTTAATTATTTTACACATAGGTCTAATAAACTGTGTGAACTAGGTTCCAAGAATATTGCAGATTAGATAAGATAAATTAGGAGGCTACAGAAGCTGATTGCAAGGAAATTCACTAAAGAACTTAATAAAAGAGTTAGGGAGGAAAAAGTGTAAATCACCACAAAAATTAAATACATATACAAATTACAGTGCAGGCAAATGGTCTGACACAGCTCCACAGACTCTGAGGCTTCACTGTATTATAACCCATTCACTGATGTTCAATAGTAATGAATGTGATAAAGCTGATAAATTAAAAGTTGTGCCATAGAATTAATAAATCCACTCGTTAATTCAATATACATTTATTGAGAACCTACTATGTATCATGTCTTGTGTTAGTTGCTGGGATAATCAAATTAGACCCATCATTCAGTGACAGGATGTTTGAGGAGAAAATGCGATAACACCTGGGAAAAGCTTTTTTATATTGTAAACATATAAAACTATTAATATAGCCTAAAATAAATTTTCTGGAAAATGGTTAATATTTTTAACGTCAAATGCCATTCTTGAATGAATCATAGATGAGTCAAACAATTTTAGGCATCAACTCTTTCTTCTCACTCAGCTCCAGCCCACACGCCTTTTTACTGTTGGGAAAACACAAAAAGATTATTCCTGTTTCTGGGTCTTTGCTCTTACTGTTCTTTCTCTCTGCCCCTAAATCTCTTCCTTAGATCATTGCATTTTTAATTCGCTTTTCTTTTCCATCTGCTCAAATATTAGCTTAGCAGAGAGGCTTTTCCTGAATATCCTTATAAACTTGGCAACAACAGTCCTCTACATTCTGAGACCCAGACTTCCCTACCTCCTTTGTCCTATGTTACTTTCTCCACTCACCTGTCAGTACTTGATATGTTACACTGTGTTCTTGCTTATTGCTGTCTGCTCCACTGAATAAGGAAGATGAGAGCAGGGAGTTTGCCTGTTTCGTCCACTGCAGGTTGCCCAGAGCTATGTAGTAGGCACTCAAAAATATTTGTTGAATGAATAAAAAAAGAATACATACTTCTGACCTGAAACTTAGTGTAGTTTAGGCCTGAAGCTGAAGTACAGTTCTGGGGCCTGTGAAAATTGTCTGTACCAAAATGGAGTCACTTATGTGAAAACCTAACAAAACGGCGGTGGGAGGTCATAAAAGGAGGGCCCTCACGCACGTCTGCCTGTTAACAGGAGCTATCATAGGAGACTCTGCCAAAACCACAGCCTCATGCGAAGGCCACTGCAACCTTGCACAATGATTACCTGTATGAGAACGCCTGCCAAGCAACTGCCTGTTCCACTAACTGACTGATGCCACCCTTGTTATTAACCCTTATAGCCAAAGATAATTGCTTTTTAAAAAACTAATGTACACTCCCCAATTTTGCCTTCAAAAACCCTTGCCATCCTTTGCCTTTCTGAATATGCATATGATCCATGAAGCATGTGTATCCCTGTTGCAATCCCGTGTTATTCCCAAATAGACTCTTTGTTTTGGAGAGTCAGTCTCTCTGCTGTTTATTTTAGGTTGACAGGCTAAAAAAGGAACTAAAATTGAGGAAAAAGATTTCTTTGGATCAGTCCAGCTCCTCTCGACTGGAAGTTTAGAGGGACAACAGAGGGACTGTAGAAAAAGTGAAAAGTATGGTGACTGTGAAGAGGGAACGAGAGAAAAGGCCAGCTGACCTGAAGGGAATAGAAAATAGAAATGGCCTAACAGCTGACAGAATTCAAGACAAGCCAAACTACTAGAATAACTTACTGTGACTTTCTCACAATACTCTAAATTGGGAAGCTATTTGGAAAGTTACTTAATAGTATGGTTTCTGGAGGGAAGGTTTCTGGGTCGAATCCCAGCTCCAAGGACACTGAGTAACTTTTCACTTTGGCAAGTGCCTTTCTTGAGCCTCAATTTCCTCGTTCTAAAAAAAATGATGACAATATCTACCTCATAGGGTTGTAAGTTTTAGATGACAAACTATATAAAGCCTAGTACCTAGAACATAATAATCATAATAAAGTTTTAATACGTATCCCAGTTAAAAAAAAGGTTTAAAGTTGTCACAGGTATGCATAACGTGAAATGTTATAAACATTACACGTAAGTGCTTAAGAAAATGGAAAAAAAAATAGAGATATAGAATGGAGTACATTATAATACAAATGGAAAAAATACACAACAATACTTTGAGCACTAGTGTTAGCTGTGTATAAACCATACCTTAGTAGACATGGTAGGCAAAGCATGTTACTACAAGTGGAAAGGGAAAAGATCCCAGGAGTTCTTTTGTAGACATGGTCTTCCATTCCTTAGTGGGTGAGAGCAGGAGATGTTTGGCAACTAGAACCTGACTAGAGAGTTCTCTGTTTGCGATCTAACTAAGGATGCATCATAAATAATGATCATCAGAGAGTAGAATGTTGGAACTGGAAGATACCGTAGAGATTGCCAACCTCGGTATTTCTTAAACTGTTGCACTGAATTATCTCTCTCTGAACAGGAGGATGAACATATTAGTGCCTATTCCTCATACTCATGGTACCTCACTCTGTTTAGACTGACATAATGCCTACAAAGAAAGAGATTTCTTTGGAGTCTTGTGCTTTATCTGGAAAATCTTAGCAGATTTTTCAAGAATCTACCTTGATTTTAATAGCACGTTTTTAGTTGTCCACCAGTTAAGTTTAGAACCAAAAAAAGCAAAACAAGAAACAATAAAAATAATTTTTTGTTGTTTACAAAATTTAATTCTAAATCATGTATATCATTTAAACTTTATCTCTTTACAGATGATCCAATCAGACCCTTTCATAAAATTCTTGTATGTCATAAAGCCTCTAGAATTTGGCCTCAATTCTTCTGAACTAAAGAAGCCTCTTTTAATACTGGGAGTAGCTCACAAGACACTTGAAAATCACTTATATTTGACTAATATACCTTAGGAGAAGTAGCTCCTTTCTTTCCTGAACTTTTTTTTCCTTTTGAATGAAGAAAGTTATGAAAAGTTACAGGTTCCAAATAAATGATGAGATCAATATCAATTGGAAATAGTGTTTTCAGGTTTCCACATAAGGTTTTATAATACTTATTTGTTAACAAGAAAATAGCAGCTTCTTAGTATTGTTCTCCCAGCTTGAATGATTGCAAGCTTCTGTTGCAAACAGATAGGAAGTTCACTTATTTATCTTTTTTGTTTAATTAAAGGTCAAAGGACCCTAAGCCAATTAATGCAGAGTTTAAAGGCCTCTGACTGCTGGATTCATATTCATCCCATGGGCTTTGATAAAATGGGGTAATCTATTCAATTTTAGAACAGCCTTTCAACTGTTTATAATTGCATTGAAAACAGATTTTCCTAAGCAGAACCAAACTTTAAATTATATTCACTCTCCAACTTTTACTTGCTGTCTAAAAATATTTGACATTCACCTTTTTGTGAAAAGTAGGATCAAATGCAGAATTGCTCAGTGCCCTTCAAATCCTGAGCAGAGTTTTGCCAGGTATATAGGTGTAGGTGTAGGGAGTTTAGATGGCTTCTTATTCATGGGGAATTAAGGGGCACTGTAAGACAATGCCATGAGGATAAGATGGTCCTTTACTATGGTTGCTCCTCGGGCATTATGTTTATATTTGTTTTACTCATTTGCGGTGAGTGGCAGGTGGTCTCTTCCTATTGGTGCTCTAACCATTTGAGCCTTTCCCTCTTAGGTGTACTCTTTGAGCAACAACAGGGGTGACACTTATCACCCCTGTTGGTGATGGAGTAAACTCGAGATATGCTGCCTCTTTGAGTACATTTTCTTCTATATTTATCACCTTTGCTTCTACCTTGTTCTCACAGTTTATGTCTTATTTTTCATCTGCTCAGGATCAATAGTATGCCCCTCCTTACGTGAAACCCTTCTCATTCTGGATATCACCATTCCTAAAATACTTTGTCGTAGACCTCTTGTTTCGAAAGAAGTTGGGAATACACAGCAGATCTTGATGCATAATTGGTGTGGGAGTTTCACACATACAACACAGGTGAAGCATAAAACATAAACGTCAATGTTTTAATCTTTGAAATAATTAAACAGAATGTCTAATATCACATTTGTTTACTTTGTAACCCCAGACCATCCTCAATGTTTCTTCTAATAAAAAATCTTAAGCTGGATTTAAATTTTGAATTATAATTAGTAAGGTGACTCTAAAATTTAGAAAAATGTAATTATTTTCTTCTATTTGGGCCACCAAATAGTCATTTGCTCTCAGTGACCCAGTACATATGTAAATCAATGACCTTTTAGCTACTCCAGAAGCCTAGGAAAAAATCTATTTAGTTCTCTAATGGGAAAGTTATCTTTTCTTTACAAAGATAACTTCAAGTAAAACTAAAGTTAAAATGCAAGCAATGATACAATTGTCTAGGTCCCATAGATTCTACATTTACTGTCTATATGCCACTGAAAAACATTTCATATATATCCCATTACTAAGAAAGAAAAGATTTACAAATCAAATTATCTGATGTTTCCAAAAGCAAATCTTTAGGAGTTCATTTTGTCCGTTTCTATGTTTAGTATATAACAGTGATTTAGAGAAAGACAAGATTGGTTAAGAAACTCGCAAAAGATTTTAGAACATGTTTATTTTCCACATGTTTCTAATATCACAAATTCCAAATAGGAGTTAAACTTGTCATTCCCTGAAACTATGAAACAAAACTGCCTTAATTAAGTAGACCCATAGTCTCCTTTTGTTTGTTTTAAGTGGAATCTAATAAGAACATCATAACAGAGGCAATTAACTATGAGAGAGCCAGCAAGAGTCTGGACCTGGAGGCTGTGAGTTAATAGCCAAACTGCTCAACTAAGGCACAAATGAAGTGTTAGGGAAGTTACTATTCACTTTGTTATTCATTCTTCTGTTTGAAAATATGTATGAAAATATGCAAGTGGATTAAAGAAAGGGCCTCCTTGAAAAGAGTGAGAGTCTCTTTTGGATACAAACATTTAATTTAAATACAAACATTTTAGAGATTAAAAATTTACTGTGAATTGACAAAAACTAAATCACAGTTTCTTTGTTTTACAAGGTTATTACTACAGACTGGGTAAAAACTAACATTCCAAGAAAAATTGTACAGGAACTGATTAGACTGGGAGTAGCAGTGTTGTTTCTTCAGGTTGCCTGGTACTTTGAGCAGGCATGATGTGTAGCCCATCACAACTTGGCTACTTTTTATTTTGAGTTAACTGAGAAGAACACTAAGCACTTGGTTTGGGTAAATTTGAGTTTTGTGTTATTTGTATTCTGTGAATGTTAGCATGTTTCTCATACATAATGAAATATCCTCACACCAGCCCAGTGAAAAACACATATTCTATTTTGACCAAAGTTCTAGTCACAGAAAATTTTTTTAATGTAACTGCAGATAACCCTAAAAATTTGCTTTCATCAAATTCTGAATAGTGATTGTTTTGAGAAGGTATGGTTTAAAATATTATTTCAAGTTCTCTCATTGCCATTATTTTTATTCACAATATTTTTAAAAATGAACACTCCTAGGGCTTACCCAGATGTCTGTCATTCCTCTTATTTGACTTGTACTTTCACAGAAAACCCAAGTCAGTGACTAAGGTTGTATTGCCAACTGTTTCACTTATTTTCAACTTTACTGTGAACAAAGGTGGGTATTAAAACCAAAAAAAGAGTTTAAAAAAGGATGTAACATCATAACTCTCTCTAACATTCTTCATATGGTGAGTTTCCTTGCTATGAGAGATGGTCTCCGATTGTGTCTCACAACATCCCACAGGTTCTACTTGGGGAAGCTTATCTCAGTTGAGAACTGGTAAGGTCTACCTTCCGTGCATTAAAATATAGGCTTCTGGGCTGGCTGGTTAGCTCAGCTGGTTAGAGTGTAGCCATACAACCCCAAGACCATGGTTTTGGATCCCTATACCACCCAGCCACACGCACACTCAAAATAAATAAATAAAATAAAATCTAGGCTTCTGGGCTCGGAACTATCTTTTCTGGGGAGGAAGTGTAATGAGTCTGTATTTGGCATTAAGTATGCCCACTTTTATTGTCTCCTGTGTGGTGTCCTTTGCAACAGAGAAAGCCTTGCATGCAAATGGGAAGAGAATCATTAAAAAGCTATCCTTCTTAAAAGGACAATGACTTATTCATGCAGAGACATATCTTCTCATTCCCTCTTCCCCTATATAAAAGTCAAGTATGAACAGTGAAGAAGCTCTGGGTTTGCAGGCAAGTTCCAATTCTAATAGGTAGCAATGATTTGTGTCACATACAAATTCTTAGGATAGTCTGGAACTGAATAGGGGTATTCACAGCTCAGAGAAACCCTACCATTCTGAGATATTATGGCAGGGTATCTGGAGAAACACAATGGGACTTTGTTTGAAGTTCCATGCATCTGTGAATGTATGGGTGGGAGGGCTGGTGGAAAGGAAAGGAATATGTAATACACAGGACCTTCCAGGATTCTCTTTATTGGCTAGAAAGAGTTAAGTCTTTCCCTGTCTTCCTAGTGAACTCACACAATGGTAGCCAACTCAGGGCTCTACAGACATCTCTGAAGAAAACCAAGAGCTAAAGAGGATCCAACAGAAACAGTGAATTGGCAGTACAAGTACACATATGGGCTTTGACAGAGCCCTATATTTTGTGCCACCAAGAGAATAATGACTGAGGAAACTAGAATGCTGCAATTCTGGTTCTAAATAAAAGCAATGTAACTTTATGTTTGTATTATTGTTTATAATTTTCAAAAAGGTTTTACATATCATCTCATTTCATCTTTGAAACAATTCAAGAGAGAGAGAGAGGGCATGCACTATTTCACCACTTCACATTTAAGGAAACTGAAGCTCAGATATATTAAGAGACTTAAACTCACACAGTTAATAAGAGGCAGAATGGTGAATTGAAAGCCATATTTCCATATGGTCTAATCTGTCTAATCTAGAAACAAGAAAACTAAAAATATCTTGACTAATATACTTTCTAGTTATAATAATTTATAAGACAAGTCTTTGAATTCATTTTTTTAGAACATTAAAAAAACCTTTCCTGCCACAAGTTTCTGTCTTTTAAATATCTTTTTACACTAATAGTTTTGTATTAGCATGGAAAGATGTGTTTTGCTCATATTATGTTTATTCTTAATTGACATTTTCTCCCCTAATATATGTATAATCTTTCCTAAATATGAATTAGTCTTTCATTTTCTTATTACAAAAAAAGCATTTAAAATGGATTTACCATTATTAAGCCAAGAAGCTTATCCATACTGATGAAAGCATAGCCTTTATGAATTCACTCATGTATAATATCGAATGTAGATTAAGTCTTATTGTCCTGAGAGTTAAGGTCCTAAAGTGCTCTATTGTGATTCTTCACAAACAAGAATGAGTTTTACTTTGACACTAAATGTAATTTTCTGTCCTTAGGCCAAGCTGGTTGGCAGACTGCTTTTATGTAATTCCTGTAAAGCTGGCAGGAGGTGACTCATATACATAAATGCCTCTTTCAATCAGGAAGAAGGTATCAGAGTGTGGGTGGGTGGTGTCTGAATGACTAAGTTTTAAGATGTTAGGGGTACTGAAAAAAAAATCTGTTAAAATGAACGTTTCTAGGGAGATGCATACATGAGGATTTGGATCATATCAATGAATTAAAGGCAAACTTTGAAACGATTTTACTACCTTGTTTGAGTCTTAGTCATTATTTCATAACTTCACGCAAAGAGATGTTTCCAAAACTTCTAATAAATTGAAAACAAACCAGTTTTTAAACAAGCTCTAGGCACAAGGCTTGATTGCAAGGCATTAAAATTGAAATATAAAGTACATTGTATGAAAGGGACAGAGGAGTTATGGGTATGAAAAAGTTATAAGAAAAGTTGCAGAATTTTCAGAAATAGCCACAGGGGGAGGAGTATGTCCCTGAGAAAATAAATAGTCTACTCACTACCACATTCAAGTAAAATAATAAAGCTTTCCTACAAATGGTAGTAGTATGGAACAGAATAAAAATCTTTATTGAAATCCTTGAGAGGATTTCAGATAAATGTGAAGTAACTATACGGCCACATAGCTAGGTAGTAGTCCATAATAGCTGATGTTCCCAGTAAATGATCAGTGGAACAGATAAAAACCAATACTGTGAAGAAATTGAACTCCTAGGGAAAGCGAAACAGGTTGATAGAGTGAAATTCCTCATTTCATGGCTTTGTGTTCTGGTTTTCTCAATGATCGTATTATATAACTGTTATTTTTTCCCCCTAAAAAGTTTAAACCGGGCAAAGCAAACTAAAACAAAAACAAAACAAACAAACAAACAAACAAAAAAACTGAAGGGGCATATATAAAATTGTTACTAAAAACCAAGAGCGGTCAAATTGAACAAGGGTAGGAACTGGATCCAACAATGTTATCAACAAAAGGTTGTAACATTTTCACCCATTCACACTCTGCATATTCTGTTGGTTTATTGGCTTGCCCTATATTATAACATCAATTTATTATCTTCAGGGACTGTGTGATTACTTTCAATTACAGAACCAGAACAATTTCTATTACTACTTTTTTCCTCTTCAGAGCTGTGGAAAGATTATATATAAATTCTAAACGTCTTGACAGTTCTGGGACTGCTGTCTGAACCCTTCTGCGGGATATTTTATTTTGGAATTTTCTTGTTCTGATAAATTTTTGAGAGAGCTGTAGCCATTACTTCAGAAGACTTTTGAAATGGTCTGCGACTGTAAATAAAGATTTCAGAAAATACAGAATTTTAATATTGCTACAAATCTCTAGCATGCTTGATGACAGTGTTAAAAAGCAATCATTATTTCCCCATCCTGATTTTCATAGCAGTTACTTTAAAGGATGGTATCATCAATTTCCTGGGCAGAGAAAATTTGGGTAAGAAAGAATATTCTTATGGAACTAAGTTAAAAAGGCATGCTTTCACCTTTATTTGTTTGTTTTTCTGTAACAGTAAGTCCGTTTCTTAAGGATGTTGTTATTATTACAGGCTTATTATCATTTAACATTTTCTGTTTAATGTCATGCCTCTGTAAACGCCAGCATACCACAGAATAGAGGTCATGCTTGAATTTCTCAAAGATGTCACACTGTAGTTAAGATTCCTGAGAGAGATTTGAAAAGCACTAAACTAGGAATCATATGAAGGTACTTTAAAAAATTCATGGAAAAATGGCATTAAAAGATAATACAATTCTTTCCATGAACTTTTTGAAGACCGTCTGTATATTAAAAAAGAGTGAGAAAAACATGTAGCTTGAGCCTGTGGATCTGGCAATAAATAGGCTGTGGTATAAAAAGTGGCATTTGGGCCATAAATACTGTTTAAATCCAGTTGTGGATATCATTTTTTAAAAATACATTTTATTATGTATATTTAAGGTATACAATATGATGTTATGGGATACATTTTCATAGTAAAATGGTTACTATAGTGAAACAAATTAACATATCCATCATTTCACACAGTTACCTTTTTATGTTGTTTTTTTTTGGCGGCTGGCTGGTACAGGGATCAAACCCAGGACCTTGGTGTTATCAGCACCATGCCCTAACCAACTGAGCTAACCAGCCAGCCCCTACCTTTTTTTGCTTTTTGTGGCAACAGCAGCTGAAACCTACTCATTTAGCAGGAACCCCAACTACAGTGCAATTTTATTAGCTGTAGTTCTTATGTTGTACATTAGATCTCTAGATTTGTTTATCCTGCATATCTGCTATTTTGTATTCTCTGACCTACATCTCCTCATTTCCCTGAGGGGAAAAAAAAAAGAAAGGTCAAATATACAGAGATGAGTATTATTTTTAGAAAATACAGGTGGATCCCTAATCTGTGCTCCCACTGTGAACCTATTGTTCCCATTGGCAACGAAGTCTGGAGAGTACAGAGAATTTTCTGTCACAAAGGCATAGCTAGTTCCAAAAGACAGAAAGATGATTGAAGGAAGTAAGACTGAATGGTTAAAAATGAAAAAGGCACAGAGTTTGCTGTGGATTGAATTGTGTCCCCCAAAGTCCACGTGTTAGGAACTTAACCCTACTGTGACAGTGTTAAGAAGGTGGGAAATCCTCTTATGGTAATTGAAAGGTGGAGCCTTGAAGAAGTGACTAGATTGTGAGGACCATGACCTAGTAAGTGGATTAATAAGTTGATGTTTTTAACGGTGGTCATTTGTGTGGTTCCAGACTTTAAAAGGAGAAGGAATGAGGAGTTAGCTCTCTCTTGCTTCTGCCTTTCTCACAATGTGATACCCTACATTACTGTGTAGTCACCACCAGGAAAAGGCCCCCACCAGATGTGTTCCCTGGACTTTGGACTTCCCAGGTTCCAAAACTGTAAGCAATAAATATTGTTCCTTTACAAATAACCCAGTTTCAGGTATTTTGTTATAAACCACAGAAACAGACTAATACAGAGTCAGGCTAGAGTCAGACAGGTTTTGACTCCTGATCTTCCATTTACAAATTGTGAGGCCTTCAGTAATATCTGAATCTCAGTTCACTCATCTGTAAAATAACACCTTCCTTATGAGAATGAATGAAACAATATGACATGTGTTCAAAAAGTTCATGGAAATATTCATGTTTTATTTCCATTTTTCCATGAACTTTCTGAAGTATCCTCATACATGTGTTATGGCTTGAATGTGTCCAAAAATTTTATGTGTTGGAAAATTTATCTCCAAATTCATATGTTGATTGGAGGTGAGGCCTTTGGGAGGTAATTAGGATTAGATAAGGTTGTCAGGGTGGAGCCCCTATCATGGGACTGGTGGTTTTGTAAGAAAAGGAAGAGGGACCTCAGCTGACATGTGTGCTCTTGCTTTCTTGCCATGTTATGCCTTCTGCCATGTTATGATGAAGCAAGAAGGTCCTCACCAGATGCTCTTGGACTTCCTAGCCTCCTGGGAACTATAAAAAGTAAATTTATTTTCTTTATAAATTACTCAGTCTATTGTATTCTGTTTTAGCAACAGAAAATGAACAAAGACAACATGAAAGCACTAGATCAAATAATCAACTTAAAAGACATAGTAGGTCTTCAGAAATATTACTTTCTTTTATCTCTACCCTTTCCTGATAAATGCTTCTATACCAACAAAAGGCAAACCAGCACTCTCAAGGTATATTTGGAAATGGGGCAAATGGTGGTGGTTTAGTAAAGGGAGTATTTTAAGTACTTCTCATCAAAGTGTACTTATAGTTAATTCTAATTAATACTAACCTATTGAGCAATGGATACAATGTATATAAGGCTCTGTGCTAAGCATTCTACATGGAATATCTTATTTAATCTACTCAACAATTCATTGAATTAGGTATTGTTATTTAATTCATTTCAAAGATGAGGAAACTGACACACACAGAGGACAAATTAAAAACTGAATTGAGCATAAATTAAAAACTGAATTTTCACTTAGCAAAAATAAAAGGAATTTGAGATATTATTTGAAAGAGGACTATGTGATTTCGGGATTACATGTTCATAGCACTAAATCCATGTTAACAGTAAATGTTCATGTATTGAAAAAATTAAATTCTAACATGTGTCTATGAAAAAAGGCTTTAGTGGTGTTGGAAGACAATTCATGGTACTCTTACATTTCGGCATGTCTTGTGAGCAGAGGTACTAACTGCTTTTGCTCTGTTCTGGTTTTCAAGGATATCTGTAAGCAGCCTTGGAAGACAGAGATTGTGACTTCCTTTGGAGCAAAGGGTAAGTCTGCTTCCTTTCCAGTATGAAAAAGACAATATTTACCCCTAGTGCAAAGGCCATTCATGCTTACTGCTCAAAGACTTGGGTTTCATAAGTTAAAGGTTCCTCTCCTGCTCTGTAATGCAACCCTTTACACAGGCAGGTATCACCTGGCCCTCTTCACACCACCCTGCAGGAACTGGAACTTGGAGAACCAGCTCAAATGTTGATACTCTGGCATATTGCTATTGCTGTGAGTAATAAGGTCCTTTCTCTCTGACCTAGGAGTGTTGTGTCTTCTGCTAGGCTCCATGAGACTGTGGCAGGCTATCTTGTTAGCTTGCAAGTACAATCTCAGACTCTTCACAGTTCTTGACAAGTGGCAAAAGGAAACTTGTAAACATCCGTAGACAGCCAAAGATACAGTTTATTAAAGGTCCTACCTGAAGCAACTGTGTAAGTGAGAAAAATAATCATCCCCATAGGCTGTGTTTTATGATGTACCAGAAAGGCTTTGTGACAGGAATTTGTGTGCATGTGTACAAAGAAAAGGAGAGGGCAAAAAAAAAAAAAAAAAACCACATTGCTTGAAACCATGGAAAACTAATAAATATACATGGCTGTAAACAGGTTTCTAAAGAGAGGTACACTGTGCTGAACATGATTTATATGTTTGCTCCTGGCTTGAAAATGAGCATCTGTACTAGATTCACAAAAGCTGTTAAATTCTTCTGAGGTTCAATGCTGCAGGAAATTGTTTCCTATCTGTATTCTCAGGAAACCAACTGGCTGGTTTGTAACTTTATGCAACTTTTATATCTGGCAAATTGAGTGGAGAAAGAAGGGTTAATTTACTGTGAGGCATAATACACAGTTAATAAATTGTAACAGGCATCAGTAAGTAAAGTGACAGTAGCTTAATGGGGACACAGGAAAGAGGCATTTTTTTCCCTTTAAATGTACTTAATTAACACAGCTCATCCTCTGGGGGGCAGGAAATAATGAGACCATAACAGCCTTTGCCTCTGGATGCTGCTAAGTCTGTTTAAAAGCAACAAATTACTACAATGTCACAAATCCCTCCTGTTACATGTGAAAGATCTTGTCACACATACATATTCATTTAGAAATAAGTAAATTTATTTATGTAAAACTAAACAGTCCATTTTTATAGTTCAATGTACTTTTGCATCCACAAATCTCTCTCACACACACAATCTACCACTTGCACTGTATGCATGATTTAAAAATAAACTGAGTTTTATATATGCATGATTGTGGTCTGTGTACTGAGAATAGGGAATGCATATGTACAAAAAGCCTTCCATAAGAGGCAGCATACTTTGTAGGAGTGATAAGGACACTGACATGTGAGTATCCAATTTATGCCAGGCACAAACTCATTTAGACCTCTTCAAACTTCATGACGCAGGTTTTATTATCATTCCTATTTTCAAGATAAGAAGATAGGTTCAAATGAGCTAAGTAACCTGTTCAGGTGTCACAACTTGTATGGATTTGAGATTTGAGCATAAGTTTGTCCAAGTCCAAAGCCTCATTATCTTTTCACTTTACATCTTCCTTGTGCAGTAGAGAAAGATAGATTCTAGGAAGATAAGGTGTTTTTTAAATTAAATTTAATTTTTTTTATGAGCCTGGATTCATCTTTGGTTTTCCAAAGAGATCACATTTTTTTCTCCAATAAAATGAGTTCAGTTGATCTTCTCTAGAGCAAAATAATTCATGTCTTTAGTAGCTGGTCCTTCATGGAAAAGACAGATTATTCATTACAATTTCTTTAAATAATTATCCCACCAGCCATTTATTGAGGGAGTCTATTAGTCTGTGCTAGAGACAGAAAAAAGGTATGACACATAGTCTTGCCATGAGCAGACTATAATCTGATGTGAAAGCGTATGGGAAATGGGAAGTGGAGGACAGTTTGAGATCCAGAACTTCAAATTAGACTTTCATGAATTAACTTAGGTATAGGACTGATTTCAGGGACACCAGATAGTCTTGGAATTACATGCCTCCCCTGAAGAGGCTGAAATCAGGGAGGCCAACCACAACTTCTCACTCATGCTAGAGCTGTTAGGTAAGGCACACCATGTGACGGGATGATGGAAACCTTAATTCTCAAAAGAGGGTGTTCTGCTCACTCTATTTCCCCACATAATTACTCTGTTCAAGTAAACTGGTGCTGGACTTCCTTTAGCAATACTTTAAATAATCTCACAGAGTTAGAACTGGTCAATACCTCAGAAATGATTAAATCCAATTCTCTAATGTCAGAAAAGGAAACAAACTCAGAGAAGTGCTTTCGAACTTACAGTTTCTCTGCATTCTCACAGGGCTCTGAGATGAAGGTGGTGCTGCTCTTTTTATCACCATTTTTGCAGGGGAGGAACAAGCTCTGGGAGTTACACGTCAGTGAACTGGTCACTGCAGGACACAGTGCTGGGGGCTGAGACCTGGTATCTTCTGAAGGAGGTCGCATGAACTTTCCCCTTCTGTGATGTTAGTGAGGTTCTCTTAATCTAATTTGTGAGAATTTTTTTGAAGTTTTCTGGGAATATGGCTACATGAAGGTTATATACCAACTAAGAACATACTGTTCTATTTATAGAATGTGAAAAAGAGAAAAAATAACTAACAAAAATGATCAATAACAAAAGTAAACATCCCAACAGAAAAATGGACATAGGGAAATTCTCAAAAGAGAAATACAAATGGAAAATAAACACATGTGACCATATTAACCCTCTCTCCAATTAAGTAAAAATCAAAATTAAGAAATGAATGAAATAAAAAAAATTTACCTATTAGATTTTCAAACATTAAAGATTGACAAAATCCAGTGTGTAGTACACTGAGGGGAGATTTTTTTGCTCTCTTCTTTGTAGTTTCCTATATTGATTGATTATTTTCTTTACAAAGTGCATGCATTATCTATATGTTTGAAAACAAAAATATTTATTTTCATTCTGGACATTTGGACAAACAAAAATTAAAACCAAACAAACCCAGCCCATCTTAATAGCAGCTTCTCAAAGACAAATATTTGAATCTCTGTTTAAAGATTTCTAAAATAAAATTCCTCTTCTTCATTCAAAAATACTCCCCTTGCTAATATTTCTAAAATATCATCCAGGAGGGTACCTCTATCTCACCTATAATTCAACCCAAACATTTGTAATTTCTTTGATAATTCATTATAAGCACATTCAGACCTTAACATAAAACATAAAGAATCTTTCTCTCTCACTCTTTCTAGTCCTTCTCCTAAAAAAAAAAAAAAAAAAAAAAGCCCATTTCTCTAGTCTGGTTCTTAAACCGCCTTCTCATAACCTTCTCTGCCTTTGGACTCTCCCTCTTCTAACTAATCTAATGTACAGTTTCGTGAAAGACCCCAAAAACAATGCACCTTCATTACTTCACTTTGTCAAAATTATCCAGTGTCCTGTTACTAGGCAGTACTAAGCCATCCACTTACTGGAATGACTGCCTCAAATCCTGTTTCCTGTCCCTGCATGTAAATTTACCTTATCCATCTCCATGAGCAGTTTCACATGTATATGCATTTGCCAAAATATTGCTGCACAGTCTTGGCATATGGTTCAAAATAAGTAAAAATAAGAACTCTTCCAGCATCAGGTTGTAGTCAGTCGCAAAACTATTGATTCTATTGTGACCTTTTTCCATTATATATTTGCTTAAATGCGTAGAATTAAATATTTTTAAACAACTTGATTTTAATATACTTTCTAAAGAGAAATATATTAGGACCCCTGTCTTCATATTTTGTATTAATATCAAATGTGGTCTGTTTAAACTAGTGTTTCCCCAAATGTGAATTTCTACCGTCTACTTTAGAATCATCTAGGTGAGCTGGGTCCTCCTAGATCTACAAGTTAAAATCTGTAGTGGGGCTTTCTCTTGAGTTTTCTGTGGTTTGTAAACTCATGAAAATGGTCACATATTGATAAGTAATTAAATACAGCTAAACATCTCTGAGTAAAAGAATGTTTAAGATAAAATTAATGGAAAATTCTTGGACTGCTTCTTTAGAAATATACAGTAGCACCCTCTTTTTGTTCATTTACAAATTACAAGTTGATTCATCACTGGTGACTTTAGCAATATCTGTGTTTTAGGCTAGTCAACAATAAAAGTGCAGTTATAAACTGCTGAATATGTCATCTGTGAGTGACTTGAAGGGTTGCTTTAAATTCAGTAATGATTTTGCACCTTAGAGGCATTCAGTTATAATAGACAACCCATTTGAAGATGTTGATGGCTTGAAAACAAGGATGGCAGTGAACTGCCCACTTACGCTTTCCTTGCTCTTGAGGATGTTACATTGACATTGTGTCAGTTTCTAAGTACAGAGTATTGAACACAGGGCCTCCCAGGCCTTGAGGCTCTGAACTATCCTGGAGGGTTGATGAACAGCCTCCTGTCACAGGCATTCATCAGAGACAGATACCATTCAGGGAAATAAAGCTTTCTGGAGTGCAATCAGCAGCTGGCTCTTCTCTGAGAATGGTGACGGAGCACTAATTAGTTCTCACAAAGTTGCAAGTGACAATGCTATTGGACATCTACTTCTAGTAAGACAGTTCTAGCAAGAATGAAAAATACATCTTTCCTTTTCTATTGTTCATTTGCCTCTCAGTCAGAGCAATGGAAATGCCACTTACTGTATTACACAAAAAATAATATAGACTGCAGTCTTTTCTTCTCCCTTTACTCCCCTTAAATGCTTATTGCATTTCTAGAACAGAATAGCAAATTATGCAAAAATTCTTTGAATATTAACCTAAACTATTTTGTTAAAGCAATTATATGAGATTTAAAACGGGTTTTATTGTAATGCTTTCTTTTTCCTGAAAATATTGTTTAATAATTTTTGCTAAAATGTTGTACAAAATTTCCGAAAGGTATTTTTTCAGTATATAAGAAATCCAATCTGACAGGATACAAGTATGAATTACCCTGATGACAGCAACTCTAACCTTTAAACAGGTTATTGTCAAAACCACTCAATTCATTTACTCAAGAGAATCAAGTAAGTTGTCCTTCTATATAAACTCAAATACCTTGTCTCATAGGATTCCTAGAGGAGGGATGACTTTGTTATAAGTTGTTTTGGTATTAAATAGATGATTTACTTCAAGATAAAAAAGAGCAAAAGACTTCTCTATTTGGGATAGATCATTGTTCAATGCTCCAACCAGTTGGCTTATTCTCTACACGCAATATTTTTTTCTTTTTTTCAGAAAGCTGATTGTGCTGAGTATATATAGCTCAGAGAAAAAAAAAATAGAGACAGGTAGTTACATGAAAATAAAGACGTAAGTATGAAGGGGACAAAAAGAAGCATTATTGTGCTAATCTAAACACCAGGGAACCAAAGCAGGCAGCTAAAGAGAAAAGGGATAAACAGATGGAATGGAACTCTATTGTTGTTTCTAGATTGGAGTAATCAGAATAGGGATTCCAAAGAGGGAACCCAATGCAATAAAATAAGGCATTGAAGCTGAGGTGGTTGCAGGAACACGAGGTCAGTCAAAGAGAATAAAATAAAAAGAGAAAAAAATATAATGATAATGGTGACCAGGGCTTTAGTACACAATTGTGTGACAGTCCTAATCGACTGGCTTTTAAAATTGTCTTTTTAATTAGTCTTATAATGGATGAACTTTTAGAAACATGACATTAGAAACTACTAAAGTAGAGAACTGATGATAGTCACACACATCTGCTCCAACTGAGCAACCTCTGGAAAGCTAAGTTTCTTACACTATCTAAGTGAAGAGAGGGTTACTTGCCCACTCAAGTTAACCTTTAGAGTATAAGGGATATGAAGAGTATACGAGCACAATAATTTAATTTTCCCCAATTAACTACTATTGACTCAGAGAGCTAATTTCATTATTTGATCATACATACGCCATCAAAGTTTTATTTCCCAGTGATGAGAAGAGTAGTAAAATAGTAAACTCTTCTGGGGGATTGAGGAGTTATAGGAATTGCTAGTGTGATTACCCAAAGAGCATAGCTTGTGATATGCAGTATAATGTCTCTCCTGCCATGATCCCGATGTCCTAATCCCTGGAACTTGTGAATATGTGCCTTACATGGCAAAAGAGATTTTGCAGATGTGATTTACATTAAGGGCCTTGATACGGAGACATTATCCTAGATTATCCAAGTGGGCCGTCTAATCACATGGGTCCTTAAAAGCAGTGAAACCTTCCCAGTTCTAGTGTGAGAGAGATGTGGCTATGAAAGAAGGCACAGAGAGATGCAATATTGCTGGCTTTGAAGATGAAGGAAGGGAACATGAGCCAAGGAATGTGGGCAGACTCCAGGAGATGAAAATGGCAAGGCAACGGGTTCTCCCCTGGAGCCTCCAGAGGAACACAGCCCTGCCGACACCCTGAACATAGCCCAGTGAGACCTGTGTTGAGCCTCTGACCTCCAGAACCGTACAATAATAAATCTGGGCTGTTTTAAGCCACTACATTTGTGGTAATTTGCTACAGTATCAATAGAAAACTAATACATAGCTATTTTAGTAAGTGGTATAAATTAATAACTATAGCTATTAATAATCATGTATAATCATTATAACTATTAATATTAAAATGAGAAAGTACTTAATTTTTAAGGTAAAATTCTAATATGAGTTATATGGGTAAATTTTAATTTTAAAATTTTAGTCCACCTAAAAGTTTAATAATAAAAGAGGTTGATTTCATTCTTAGGTCAAAAACAGTCCACAAATTATGTCATGTAGATCGGATACTTTATTTTATATTAACATTATGATTTTAAGATCCATTTTGTTTTTCAGTTTACAGTTTCATTATGCATGATAGCCTGTAAATGTTAAAAATAAAAAAAAAACCACTTTAGTTATTAATTCATGTTTTCTAGAGACTAAGCGACAATATATCAGAATTTCTTTCACTTTTTCTATTTCGTTTGTGTGCTTTTTGAAAAAGATGTTACGAATGCATGTATAAAGCAACTAAAAACATCATATAGACTTTGTAATATGAGTACATACAGATAGAAAAGTTAAATTAGCTGAATTATGGGCAATTCCTGTTCTTTAATTTTTTCAGCACCAAAGGGTCTGTCATCATGCCGCCCTAATTCACCCCAAATTGCTAAACTTGTAACAGTTAACAGAATTGAAGGGAAAGTGCCCAGAAAGAAGATATTAGTGTCTAGAAAGCTGAACTTGTTAACTCAAACCTTAAAGTAAACTTTACCTTGGCCAAATCATTGTACTTACTTGAGTTCAAGGCATTTCAAGAAGTGACTGATACTAATTTTTGTTTGTCCCAGATTTATAGTAAATCCAAGGCAAAGCTTCAGATATGACCCATCCATCTACAATAGACTCTGTTTATGGTATAGTTTGTTATAAAGTAGAATTTGGTGGGAAGAAATTGCTATTGATAATTTAGTACTGTGTTAGCTTCGCAACTGTGAAGCAGTGTGAAATGGAAAAGCTCAGATTTTGGAGCCAGGTTGACCTACATTTTGTATCCTGGGAGTGCCACTTACTGGTTGCAAGACCTTAGGCAAGTTAGTTTAGTTTATTAGCCTCTGTTTCTTTATATAAACTGATGCTACTTATAGTCTTTGCTTTATGGGATTTTTGTGAGAATTAAATGATAATGAAAGTAAAACAACGTATGTACTCAGTAAATGTTACCTATCTTGGGAATAGCTAATTGCATCTTTTATGGGCCTAAGAGTATAAACCATCAGCACAGAAACACAAAAGAAGATCCTTTTATATTTTTATTTAATTTCTAGAATCATGGAATATTAGAAGAAATAAACTATTAACCCAGAAAAGAATGTAATCCAGTAACTGGAATATAGTAGAATTTTCTCCTTGTTTTTTTGACTTTATTAAAAAATGTGTTCCATTGTTCATCAATGTATCCTTTGAGATCCTTATCACAGCACTTTGACAGAATAAATGTGCATAATTTTCTGGATTGAACTGAATATCTCCAGAATGTAAATCTTTACTCTGAATTTTCCTTTTGTAATTTTCTGCTAGTCCAGTGTGTGGATTTGTCATTGTCTGGCTGAGCTTTGGTACCGTCTATGACAGCCATGCTCTTTACCATGTCTGGGCAGGAGTCAGTGCATCAGACCTCTAAAAATGTAATCATTCACCAAATATTCTGTTTACACATTCATGTGTTTAGTAACAGCATTCTGCCTTCTCTAAATGATTTAGAACTCATTCTTTCAGAATGTCATTGCATAACAAATAACTCCTTAATATTAATAGTAACAGAGATACATTCCATCTCACAATGTAATGAAAAATTTAATAAAATATATGAAGTGTAAGTAGATTATGAATATAAAATAGTTTTTCCATTTGCTAAACTATTTTCTTATTTCTCCATGTTAAATTATAAAATCATTTCCTTAAAATAACTGTTTGTATAGTTGTTAGCAAACTATAGCTATCTGAATGTGACAATAATGTTGAATGATTTATTTTCCTGTGTATTATTATCACAGTATATCAAATTTAGAAATAAGTATTCTACCAAACTATGAGAGAGAGAGTGAGAAAGAGAGAGGAAGAGAGACAGAAACAAACATTTCATATACATTCATAAGGACAGCCCCAAATTTCCTAACTTTTTGACAATTAGGGACCAGTGGAATTGGACATATTCTACTACCACAAATTTTTAGGTGACTTCCAGGGAGCCCCAATCTTCCCAGTATGAGCAGTGATGGTTATACATGAGGGAACTGTTAACTAAGCATTGTAAACTCAGCAAAAATATCTTTTAAGGTTGAGAACAAATAAAGACATTTACATTACATAAAATGTGAGATGGTTTACCACAAATAGACTCTCATTAAAGCAACTCCTAAAGGATGTACTTCAGGAACAATGAGATTCACTCATTCAACAAATATATACTGAGACAGGCACATCTCTAGGTGCTGAGATTACTTCAGTGAGCAAAACAGATGAGAAAATCTTGCCCTAATGGAGCCTACAGTTTAGTAGTCAGTCAAAAACCAAAATAAATAAGTAAAATATACAATGTGTCTGATATTATGCTGTTAAACCTTTAACAACTGGGTCTCTGTAAAAAAAAAAAAAAAGTACAGATTTGTAGGATTTGCCAATTTTCATGGTGTAAATACTCTCCCATGAAGCCGAGGAGAGATGTACACAATTGACCTTGCCAGCCTGGGTGAACCAGTTGTAGCACACCATAGGTGATATTCAGTGCTAGGGAGAACCATCAGCAGGGAGAGATGGGGAGATTTATTTATTGCAATTTTTTTTTTTTTCCTTTTTGTGACTGGTAAGGGGATCGCAACCCTTGGTTTGGTGTCATCCGCACCGCGCTCAGCCAGTGAGCGCACCGGCCATCCCTATATAGGATCCGTACTGCGCCTGTGCGCTCCCAGCGCTCCTGAGTGAGCCACGGGGTCGGCCCATATGTATTGCAATTTTATTTTTATTATTTTTTTTTTTATTTTTATTTTTTGTCGTTTTTTCGTGACCGGCACTCAGCCAGGGAGTGCACCGGTCAGTCCTATATAGGATCCGAACCCGCGGCGGGAGCGTCGCCGCGCTGCCAGCGCAGCACTCTACCAAGTGCGCCACGGGCTCGGCCCTGTATTGCAATTTTAAAGAGTATGGTCAGAGAAGACTTCACTGAGAAGGAAACATTTGAGTAAAGACCTGAAGGAAGGGAGGAAGAGAGCCACGCACTAATTTTGGTGAGAAACGTTTTAGGCAGAAAGAATAGCAAAAGTGCAAAATCCTGAAACAGTTACTAAGCAAGGCAAGGAGGCCAGAGAGTTTGCAGCAGAGAAAGGGGAAGGGAGCAGGACGTGTGAGCAGAGAGATAATGGTAGGGTGCAGAAGATGTAAGAACTGAGGTTTTTAGTCTGGGTGAGACTGGAAGTCACCAGAGGTTTCTGACCAGAGGAGGGTCATGACCTACATTATGTGTTAATGGCATCACTCTAGCTGCTTTGTTAAAAAGGAGTGTTAGGGATAGAAGCAGGGAGTCCTACCAGACATGAAAGGGTGAATGGTTAGCAAAGAAAACAGTAGACACCTGGCTAATCGAATCAAACTTTGATGGTAGTAAAAACAATGAAGTCTAATATCTGGGGTTAAACAATAATATATGGTTGCCACTCAGAACCAGAATGGCCCATTGGCCAAAGGAGAGTAGGCACGATGGGGCTGAGGTGTGAAGATACTGGTTAATATTAGCACTTATTTAGAACACATGTTAAAATTTCTGGAGAAACTACTAAAAGAATAGAAATAAAACATACACATTTCAAACTAGGAGTGGGCAGAAAAAAGAAAGAAACTGACAATTCAAATGAAGGTAATAGGAGAGAGAGAGAGAAAGAGAAATAAGTGCACCAAATACAAAGCACAAAATAAGATAGCTGAAATAAATCCACACATACCGATAATCCAATTGAACTGTATGTAGACTGATCTTGTTAATTAAAAGATAAATATTGACATAGTACGTAAAAAGCAAAATTCATCTAGAGGCTATTTTCAAAACTAATTTATAGTGCAAAAACACAGAGAGAAGAGAGATTGAAAACACCATATGTAAAAATGTAATACGGTATAATTTTCAAATAGTAACCAAAAGAAAGCTGGTATATCTACATTAGTATTAGGCAAAACAAATTTAAAGGCAAAAAAAGTTGCGAAAATTAAAAATCAACCACTGAATAATAAAATATTAAATTAAAATATCACTTACAAATACATGCACTTAACATAGCTTCAAAATTAATCAGGCAATAATTGAGAGAACAACAGGAAATATTTACAATTCACCATCAGAGTTAGAGGATTAAACACTCCTCTTTTGGTAACATCAAGCATCCCGACCCCTTCCCCCACAAAAAAATCAAAACATTAAGAATATATGAACAATACAGTTAATAAGAGTGAACCAATAGATACACCTTGATTGGAGAATATGTGTTCTTGTCAAGTACATGAGAAATATTGTACCTGGTCATAAAGTAATTCTAGCAAATTTAAAGTATTGGTATCATACGTATTCAAGATGCCACAGCATAATACAATTGAAATGGATATCAGCAAATAAAAGATAAGAAAGGTCAGAGATAATGGATAGAAATTAGAGAAATATGGATTTAGCCCTCCTCCCCTCAAAAAAGGATTAGTACTATGTATAGTGTGGAGAAATTTTTGTTTCCCTTCTAGTTTTACTTTCGACAGAATAATTGATTGTGGTTGCTTTTCCTCCACTCACCGTCCCCCCCCCCAAACATTTGGTATAAGTTCTTTTTCAGTGATTTCCTGAAGCCTCTGGCTTTACTTTAGCAGCGGTGGTGAATATTCACAGGACAGGCTGAAGTCACGCAGCACAGAGCTCACCTTTACACTCCAATTACAGCCTTCCAGGGTCAGCCCCAAGCTAGACTGACCAGTCAGCCAAGTTTGTCTTCTGAGCTTGAGACCACTTATTTTTCACAGCTTTATGGCTTCCTACTTCCATTTTTCAGCACTTTCTTTTCCCTAGACACTCTGGGATTTTCAGTTAGAGAGGAAAATAATGATATAAATCACTCATGACATTGTATCAAAGATTTAAGAACTGGCCTCTCTTATGAGGCCACTTTTAAATTGTAGATTTCTTTTTAAAAGGCTAATCCACAAATACCCAAGTTAAGGAATACTGGAATGTAAGAAAATAGTGAGAAAGGTTTGGGATAGTGAAGAGAGGGAAGGGGCTGCTCTGAACCTAAAGAAAGAAGTAACTTCAGAAAAAGCATATTAAAGAGGGCTACAGGCACCTCTTCAGCATGCTCAGATGTGACTGGACTGGTTCTTCATTTTCTGGTGATGGATGTTAGAAAGTTTGCTAAAGCTATTTACAGAAAGAGAGAAGAGAGACACAGAAGGGAGAGAGTGATAAATAGCTCTTTTATGTATTGAGAGTATTCAACTGCAGTGAGTTCAGCAGAACTCTAAAGACCACCTTTACCAGAATCTTCCCCCTTGGGGTGCAAATGTCATATGAAATGGTCTGAGTCTAAAGGTATAGTGGATCTCAGGCTTAGGCCAAGAGTATAATTAATGGTTCTAAAAGGGAATATGGGTTGTTAATGTTCATTGGGTCATGCAGTGCTTTCATGTAAAACTAAAACTTCATGTGAAAAGTTTAATGGTAGAAGCTTTTTTTTAAATGGTAGAAACATCACTTTCCCTCTCTGAAAACCCTTCCTGTAGGCTTTGTCTTAGGAAGTTTGAGGTAGGTCCTAGAACGCAAGGAACTTGAATTTTCTAACATCACAAAACTAGTCCAATGGTCCAATGAAACACACACACACACACGCACACACAAGCACACATGCCTTCTTTTTCTGACTTCAATTTAACTGAAATTAGTCCTGCCTTTTAAAGAGAATATTTAAACTGTCTAAACAATTTCCTTATTTGCTTCTTTAAGGGCTATGGTCTGTAGCTTGCATTTTCCTAAACTAATGAATATATCACCTTAGGTCTGTGTATTTGTTTTTTGTATTTTTCTGGCACAAAGAGTCACACATTTTGTGCTATTGTTAACAGTTACTTTTGTAGCTGTGGGGGCTCTTTAAAATGAATTCATATTATTCAACAGCTAGGTAGGTAAAGCTGTTATTGCATTGCTAATTCTAATCTTCCCATTAAATAAGGAAACACATTTTCTGTTTGACATGAAGCAAAAAATGACATGTATGCAGTTTAGTAGTTAAAATTTATTATGCACTATTCTTCTAATTTTGCAAGTAACAGACTATCTGACCTTCAGTTTTCTCACGTTCTTTTCAATTTTCCTAATAATTCAAGTTGGAAAAATATAATATTTGTTTATAAGTGTTAATGATTAAATAAAACAACTTGATTAAAATATTTCTATTAATTATGTACTATTAATTACAAGATCCATGACCTTTTCTTAGACCTCACAATCTTTAGTATTACTTCCCTTCCCTTAGTTAGTTAACTAACTAACTAACTGACTAACTCTGGGACTCTCTGAGTTTTAGCACTGAATACCCTCAGTCCCGGACAAACCAAGTCAGATGGTCACTCTAACACCAGTTCACCCCGCAGCTACTGTCTAATTTCTATTTTCTCCTTCATATCAACATTTCTCCACTGAGTACCCCACGCTGTCTTTCTCCACATCTTGACCCCTTGGTTCAGTTTTGAACTCACTGCACCTGGGCTTCTATTTCTATCACTCCATTCACATGGATCATGCAGGAGTCCCCTATGACCTTCATCTTTCCCTAAAGGAGACTTGCCGGTCCTTAGCTCAGAGGCCCTGCTGTTGGGTTTTACACTGCTGATCACAGCCTCTCTGAAGCTCTCCTCTCCTGAGATTCTGTAGCAACTGCTTCCTGGTCTCTGGCCATTCATTTAAACTCTTAAATCATGAGATATCTACCTCTACTTGTTTTGTGAGAGATGATTTTTCTCAGGATTCTACACTTGATCATTTTCACTTATAACTCTATAAGTCCTTGCCCTGGCTGAGCTCACACTTTCATGCTGTGAACTATTTCCTATAGGATGATGATGTGGAAATCTATACTTTCTACCCAGACTTCTCTTGAGAGCTAACTACCTGTGAAACATCTTCATGTCCCATATGCACTTCAATAAAACTGAAATTTTTATTATGATCTCCAGTGATCTTCACTATTATCCTCTTCCCCTTTGTTGCTGGTATCATCAGCAATTATTCACCTATGCTAAAAAAATACTAATGTCATCCTTTATTACATTCTCTTTCATCTCCATTTAGCTAATTACTAAGTTGTTCAGTTTTTCCTCCTAAATAGTCCTTAATTGGTCCTTCCTTCTCCATTTTTACTCTCATTTCCTAGTTTCAGAAAATTGGAGTCTTTTGTCTGAATTGCTGCCACAGATTCCCAAATCATCACATCATTCTAGTCTTGCCTTCAAACTCTGTCCTACACACTTAATAGTTTCTGGTACACAGCACACACTATAATGTTTCCCACAGCATTACTCACATAGAACCATGTAGATAACTTTACTATTGTACTTACCATGTTGCTAGCTATCTACCTATTTATCTCCCCGACAAGACAATAAATTGATTAAGAGGAGAGCTGTACTTTGCTTATCTTTGTATCCCTAGTACCTGCTTCTGTGGCTGGCACGTGATATGGCCACATTAAGTAGTGAACAGAGAGATGCTCAGCACAGTGCTTTACTATGACTGCACTCTTGTCTGTCCCCTCTTCTATCTAGATCCCCCAAAGTGATTCACAGGTAGTACACACTTAATAACTAGTTATAAAATGAATGAATGAATGAGTAAATGAATGTTTATACTCTCAGAGCAACTGACTGCAATGAATTAATGTTTTGAGACAAAATCACAAATGCAATTTAGAAGTAGTTTAAAGACCCAAATAAAAAAGTAAAACATTTTTTTAATGACCTTAGGTAGTTTAGAAGATATATTCCATGTAAATATGAGCAATTCATAAAATACACATGCTAAATTATTTTCTAATGTGTTAAAAAAGCCTTTAATTTTTTGTACCTTTAGAAAAAAATGGTTTAACCTCTAGAGCACAAAAAGCACTTTGCATTTTGTATAATATTAGGGGATATGGAGGGAAGCTGCATAAAAAACTCAGAGACTTATCTAGCATATTTTAAAATTCCAAAAGAATACATTTTTGGCAATTTTAAAGAATTTAACATCAGAAATATATATGCATTGAAAGCATTTTTATCATAATAATTTGAAATGGAAAAACTGTAAACAGAATTATGCATTGTCTGTGATCTTCAATCACATAACAAATGCTTAAGTTACCAGTTTGGTTTTAATTTAGCTACACTTTTAAAGTAAATTTCAAAAGACTTAATGGAAATTTAAATACAACCTCTTTATTAATTAATTTCTATTGAGCTAAAAGGAAGAGACCAAAATAATGACAAGAATATGGAAGGTTTTTTTTCTTTTCAATCTTTATACTCTCTTATAATAACATTTAGGAGGGGGTATAGCTCAGAGGTAGAGCATCTGACTGCAGATCAAGAGGTCCCTCATTCAAATCCAGGTGACCTCTGCCTACTTCTTGGCTGGCTGGTTAGCTCAGTTGGTTAGAGCACAGCCATGGAACACCAAGGTCAAGGGTTTGGTTCCCCATACAGCCAGTGCCAAAAAAAAAAAAAAAAAAAGTTCATTATTCCATGATTAACATGACTTACTTATCTAATAACATTTAATGGTTCTTCTGGTATTCTTAGCTCATTTAACCAAAGTGATAATGTGATGAACATTACTATTATTTTCCAGAGGCTTAGTGACTAGAGAAAAGTTTTCAAAAAAAATTTTTTTTAATCTGTGTTAGTTCTAGATATTCTACCAAAAGGTCCAATCTGTAGAGAATAAAAATCATGTATCAAAAGTCTCTCACTCTTACAAGAAATCAATATGTAGCACTACAGAGATAGAATTCTATTGCATTTTCAATGAGAAACTAAGATAAATGTAGATAATTTAATTTTCATTTTTATCGATATTTTAAAAAGTTGTTTAACACAATCATTTTATAATAATACACTATCTTCAAATACTTATTTTCTGTTTAAGGGCAGCAGTTTTTCACAATAAGAAATGTAATGCAATTTAAATGCATGATGGGCTTCATACACATACCAAAAGTGTTCATTAAAATAAATTTAAATCCTTACATGTTTATATGCAAATAAATATGCTTGTGTGGTCACAGCTCTTCACATTCAGAAATGCTAATTTTCAGAGTTTCAAAAAAATATAAGAAAAAATGAGTTGCATACTTGACTTCCAAAAATATCTGAACTTGCTACTTATGAGATCTATAATTCTTGAAAATTTGTGGGAATATTTATTTTCATTAAAACAAATTCGTTTTGATTTCATATTTAAATAGACTAAATATGTTAAACTTGTAATAGTTTTGTAAGGTAGATGGTTTCTGGAAAGTAGCTAAACAAAATTATTTCTACTTTATAGTTATAAATACACACAGAAAAACATTTCAGGATCCTGACACACTCAACCTTTTAATTTTAAACTTTTCATTTTTCTTGATTCAGAGAACATATATTTTCTACTTAGTTGATCTGGCATGAGAGAGAGAGTAGCCAAATTATCCTACCTTGCCCCAGACTTTCCCAGTAAAATAAAAGTCCCATGTCCTGGGAAGCTCCTAGTACAAACCAGGATGGTTGGTAACGCTACTGAAAGATGAACTGAACTGAACTTTGAAACTTTGAGATAATAGAGCCTTACCTTAACATCATTGGTGTTCATTCTTGTTCCTTCCTTTCCCACAAATATATCATCAATGTCCACAAGGATGTACCTGTCCAAGGACAATGTCAGCCTCTTCCCTGACAAGAAGGAGATGGCATCTATGAAGATGAGCTTGTGCAGCCAAAAGTTCAAGTTGTTGCCAAAAAGAACTCGCTGAATTCCATCGTGAAGCCCCAGGTCATGTATGATAGTGGCGTAAAAAGCACCTTTAGAGATGGGAGGAGAAAGATTTTCTGGGGTCTTTACTTTGGCAAATATTACTGGTTGGTAGGCTGAGTGATTAATCTGAAAAACTGTCCAGTCAGTTCCAGGCAAAGAACCTTTTTCCAGCTTAGAAGATTTGGTCAAGTGAAGCAACGGAGAATGGGGATTAATACAACAATCTTTTACTGCAAGGTTTCCATATACAGAAAAAGGGAAACCTTTTAACTGAAAGCTCTGTAGACTCTTCTCACTAGTTTTGTGGAATCCAATGACACCCACACCATATTCTACACAATATTTATCTAAAAGGCTTCGATTCCAGGAGTCCATATTTATATACTTTAAAATATTCTCATAAATAATGAGACTATATTTGCCTTTAGTTTTGTCTATAAGTGCTGGGAGATCTCCCTTTCCGGGAGCAATTTCAACGTGATATTGGAATCTACTTGATTCCAGAATCATTATGATGTCTTGGCCAAGGGATGAGTACTGGCTCTCCACAAACACTAGGATTATGGGGTCTGTCTTTGAGGCATCAAAAAACTTGGTTGTCTTCACTTCCACTAGCCTATATTGTAGGTGCTGGAGGTCACCACAGTCCACTTCTGAAGCCATCTCAGAGAGTTCATTTTCCTGTTTGTAGCCACTGTACAGGTAGTAGGCAGAAATAACAATGCTCACCATACAAAAAGTGGCGAGCAGAATAACTGTCCTTTGAAAGTGTCTGTGAAACTTCATGATAAAACTCATGTTAGATATACTTTGTTTATTCCAGTAGGAGCACCATAAAGAAGTAAAAGAAAAGATGGTGTTTCAGCTATTCTCCCAGTCTCAGTCAGTAGTTTATGTTACCATTGCAGCACATTTGTAGCTCTTGATCAGGACTCAGAAAATAAAGTCTGAAAAATAGAATAAAATAGAATATAAAACACTCAGTCCATAGCATTAAAATTGAGCAAGTTTTTATCTTGTTGACTGGTATAAGTGGCAGACTGTTGGGCAGATGAACTGGTGTTAGGTAAATTAGAAAACTTCCTTTTCCTTTTCCCAGATCTGGATAAGAAAATGGGAGAAGAGAATGAGGAAAAGGGCTCCATTGAGGACAGAAACTCTATCCCTATACAGAAAAGACATTGGGCTAACATGGAATTGCTTTTTACTCCCAGAGCTTTGCATCAAACTCCATAGATAATATAGACCTAAGGCTAAAGTGACAGAAAGGTCACTTTAGCCAGACCTGCCATTTCCTGTCATCCAGGTGCATGCACATCATGTAATGCATATTCAAGCTATTTGTGTTTAATTACGTGTACTGAAATTCATAAAGGTTCAGACATGTTTCTTTAAATGCCACAATTAAAACACTAATCTTTTTCTTTTCTAAAAAGTTGTGGACACAATGAGTCTTGTCATTCCATACACAGTTCAAATTCATTAGAGAAACAACCCTTTGGTAGTTGCTTTCATTAGAATAACCCTTTCAAAATGCAGAGATGCTCCCACAACCCAATTGATCATTTTAGAACTGCATATTTACAGAGTTGAGTTTTTTAAAAATCAAAACCATCGTGTGGTAAGGTGAATGTGAGGAGTAAGATACTTCCCGAGGTTCCTTTGGCTCTGGTGTGACACCATGAGGGCATCATGTACTCTTGAGGAACAGCACATTTACCCATAGATTCACTCGCTGTACCATTCTGTTTCTGCTTTTTGGGAGGGAGCTCAGTAATTACAGTTGATGCTTGAACAACATAGGGGTTAGGGATGCCAACCTAAGGCTCACTGGAAAATCTGTGTATAACTTTTGACTCCTCCAAAACTTAACTATTTTACTACTTCAGTACTACTCAAGCACTTTGTGAATTTTCCCGTGTCTCAGCCACACCACACTGTCCACCACCTTGCTGTTAAGTAGTTAAATCCTACTAATAGCCTACTGTTAGGTAGACTACTTAACTGTTTGATTAGATGCTTGAATGACATTCATTCATGACATCCCTAACCAAAATTATTACAATATATTTATTGAAAAAAATCTGCATATAAGTGGACCCATGCAGTTCAAACCCATGTTGTTCAAGGACCAACTGTATATGAAAAAGTGCTCTAAAAGAGTTTTGAAAAACATTATAAAAACTGAGACTTCATAAAACACCATGTTTTACAATAATTTCAAATGCCTTTCAAGACTTAGTAACCTTTGAAAATTTAGTAACTTTGAAAAATAATAAGAAAGAACCATGAAACATGGTGCTTCTTAGAGCAAAAGTTTATTGGAGCCTTATGGTCTTGGCACTTTGCAAGGAAATATCATGGAATATAAAAAAATTAAGACAGGTCTTGTTATTGTCCATAAGGCAGGCTAAAAGCTGGCTGGTAAGACAACAAGCCCTGGTGGGAAATATCATATTTGTGTTTGCAATAAGATGAGGGTTTACTGCACCTCTGCCTTTTATTAATTGTGTCATTTTGGCCCCTGTACCTTTCAAGTAAGAGGATGAGGTTATTTATGCAATTTACAGGATAAACATGCTATTTATTCTGTAAATTATATATTGAAGTTTACTCATTCAAATATTTAGTACATGTACACCATTCATTTAAATATTTATGTGGTAGCTATCTTTCTATTAAAAATATAAATGTTCAGCTTAGTGAATTTCTTTAAAACACTCTAAATTATAAAGCAGAGACAGTGGCTAGAATAATAATAATGTGTGGGTTGTGAATTGGAGACAAATGGCTGTAACAGGATGAGAGAAGAAAGAGACCATGGCAAGTAGGGGAGTCTGTAAAATAATCAGGGCAGGGCAGGGGAATAAGATTTGGGCAGCACTTTGAAGGATGAGGATAATTGAATAGACATTTGAGGTACAAGAAATATTACAGAGGCAGTGGTGAGCACAATACTGGGCAAGGAACACAAATAAAGACTGGAAGGAAAGAGTGAGGAATATTTAAGAAATAAATTTTATTAAGTACAGGTAACCCAGATTATGGAGAGATTTCATAGCACAAAAGTTCATGGCCCATAGGAGATACTATGATTTGAATGTGTCACCCAAAGTTCATGTGTTGGAAACTTAATTCCCAATACAAAAATGTTAGGGCATGGGATCTAATAAAGACATGATTAGTCATGAGGGCTTGCCCTCATGAATGGATTAATGTCATTATTGCAGAAAAGTCTTAGTTATTGCTACAGTGAGCTTATTATAAAGGCAAAATTAGCCCCCTCATGCTGTCACTCACTTGCACATGCTCTCTTGCTCTTTGCCATGGAATGATGCTGCAAGAAGGCCCTTACCAGATGCCAGTGTCATGCTCTTGGACTTCCCAATCTCCAGAACTGTGAGCCAAATAAATTCCTATTGTTTATAAATTGCCCAGTCTGTGGTATTCTGTTATAGCAACATAAAATGAAATAAGATAAAAGACATTATAATTCCCTGATTAGGGGAACAACATGGTAAGATTAAGTTTTTTTTTTTTTCAGGGAGAATTAATCAGTAACATGGTGGATATCATAGAGCAGTCTTAGAGAGCTAAGTCTGGCAAGCCAGTGCAGGCTCATTTTTCACAATGTAGTCATGAACTGTTAATGATCATAGGTAAGCAAGAATGTGGGGAAGGGACAAACCAGAGGGACACCCCAAAGAAAGGAGGAAGAAACTGATATGCTACGTGAGGCCTGTGGTGCAGCATCCCTCTGCCAGATAAAATGTCATCAAGTGATCTGACATGCTCTAGAATAAATCTAAGAGATAATATTCTACTCTTTTAAACATTCTAATATAGGTCTAGGTGTAATTTAAGCAAATAAAGTATTACCTGGGCAACTGAAAGTTTTCATTATAGTTATTTCATTTCAATGAGTAATTGCACTTTTACAGTTGTGTACATGTTTATAAATATAATATTCTGGAGCATAACAGGAGGATACAAAATCTCATATCTTCCCAGTTTTGTGTTTCAATTTTAGCTGTGAAGAGTTTTTCACTAGATATAGAATGTATTGCCACATTTTCCATTTCAGATAGCATCATTTCACAGTTTGTTCTCATTGTCAAAAGTGAAAGGCATGTAACTCATACAATTCTTATCTATGATGAGGCCAAGTGGTGAGGAGTATTTGCTCTCACTATTTAGGATAGGTATTAGGAACCATCAAAGTTAATTTCTCTGTTAGCAGGGATAAAATACTGAAGGACAAAGGGAATTCCAATGTATGTCCTTGAGGATTGGATTTGGTCTAACACATTTAAATGGATACATTAAGATTCTCCTGTTTTCTGCAAACATTTTTCAACTGCACATCTCACTTTGCTGTGGCCAACTTCAGTCTCTGATGTGGACTCTCAGAACTTACTGTTCATACTGCATCCACATCCAGAAACAGCTACTTCTCATTCTCTGCTATATATCTGCTTGCTCTGAAACCCCCAGGATGAACTGAATTGCTGCAATCACCCCTTCTCCTGCAGGGCATGGCACTGCAGCAGCAGGCAGAGGCAAAGGTACAGTCTTCCCCTGAGTCCGTCACTGGTACAGCATCACTAGGACAGGTAGATGTGGAAAATTAAGCTCCTCCACACATTCCCTCTGAAGTCTTCTCTGACCTTCCAAGACCTGTTAAGAGCTTCAGTCTTACCTCTGAGACTTGGTAAGGCTCAGCAGGTACATATGGCCATTGCGAAAAATCCCTCTTCTTTGTACTTATTGCCACAATTGTAATTCAAATTTTGTTTAAAGTGAGCCTCCCTGTCTGAATGGAAGCTCTGGGAGGCTAGAGATAATGCTTCTTTTGTCTATCATTGCTGCCCTGCCCTGACTGCCAGGTGCAGCTTAAGCACTCAGTGACTATTTGTGGAATTAACTGAATACAAAGGCATATTGTGCTTATAGATTAACTTGACACTTTATTTTAATTAGATAGCTTATCTTTTAAGGTTACATATGACTATTAATATGATTATAATTACTCATACATTTGTTGGACTTAACACTAAATAAATATAATCATAGCACCCTAATATGTGATGAATCTAATATATTATCTATGGTAGATAGTAAATCTTCAACCAACAAAAAATACCTGTCAATTATTCATTCTGCAACCAGTCACCAGATATTAATTGAACACCTACTTTTGGATTAGTGCTATACTAGATGCTGGGGGCATCACAGAAGTGATATTATCATACCCCTAGAAGTATGGATTCTACTGGGAGAAATAAGACTTGTGAAACAACAGCCAACTCTATGTTGCACATAATAAATAGGGATTTATTCTGTACAGACTATAATCTGTTACAGGTTTCAGAAGAGAGAGAGAGAGAGAGAGAGAGAGAGAGAGAGAGATTGATTTAATGAAGCTTGAGAAAGTCAGTGGCAGTTTCTAAGAGACATTGTGTTTGTGAGGGACATGGAATGGTGGACAAGGTTTGGATATGAGGATGGAAAAACAAGTCAGGCAAAAGCCCCAGCAAGATTTATGAAATGGTGACAATGTGTTTACTTGAGAGTGAAACTATACTCACTACAGGACACTATGTATTGGGTTAAAAATGGAAATAACATTTGATTGAAAGAGTGCTGCAGATTAATGAATGTCCTTGGAAGTGATCTGAAGCACAGGAGTATCAACTTGAAAATGGAGATCACTGGATGTGTTTGAACAGAGAAAAGCAATAAAAATAGTGTTTACAGATGATTAATACAGTAATGACACTGAGAAAGGACAAATAGCAGTTACATGAGCAGAGAGAGTATATGCTACATTGCATAAAACAAAGAAGGAAGTAGAGCTAGGACAGTCCCAGCTAGGGGCTGCTGCAGTAATCCATGTGAGAAGGAGGTAGGAGTCCACGTGAAGGTGGTTATCAGGGAGAAGAGGAAAGAAAAGACACGGGGAGAATGCAGGAAAGGACATGCTTCCTGTTAAATTATGATTGGGGAGGCAGCAGGCTCAGGGACTAGAAGATAAAGGTGCCAGGAACAGAAACACAGTTTAGAGTGGAAATTGACTTAAGCTGGTGATAAACACTTCAGAATGACTAAATGATGCATGAGATGGAAAAATCACAATGTTCTATAAAGTGGTTGGATGTAGACAAATAAAAAAGTCAAGAAAATCTTTGAAATTGTTGTGTCACAGGCCAATCTCCACATGCTACACACACCCAATTCCTCAGGAAAGCCTTTCCTGACCAACTCTACTCTTCCCCACTTTAGACCAGGCCTTCTTTGGAGCCTTTAATATTTACCTTATTAAATATTACTAGCAAAATTATTTTTTTAATGTCTCTCTTTCTTATTAAACTGAAATTTCCAAGGGTATAGGGCTCATATTACTCCTAGCAATCTTTCAAATATGAAACAGGATAAAAAACATTTTTAAAAGCCAACAAGAAAACATTTCAGTATAGTGATGATTGATTGTGTTCTTGAAGTGGTCTCACAAAAATGCATTGAAAATTACAGACTTTTGCATGGTCTGGAGGGGTCTATGAATAACTAAAGAACAAGCACACTAGCCTGCATGTCAGAGTTTCCATGGACACACCTGTCCTTATCAGCAGTACAGACAAAGTTCACGGTTGTGGTTGAATTATGTTCCCTACTCAACTTATGATGAGGAATATGGTGAGTGACCAAGCAACTGTATAGTAAATTTAGGAAATCAACCACCTAGGTAGGAATAAACACAGTCAGGTGCAACTAAGTAACACGGTTTGATCGGTTATAAACATTAGCACTTCATCAGGATTTCCTATAAGGCACACTGAAAGAAATAACATCACATGGGGGTAGAATGACAACAATAGCAACACAGCTAGCGGTGATGAACACTTACAATACGCAAACTCTGTGTTGGACCTTTAGAGGTTAAGTAACCTGCCCCAGATATCACTGTTACTAGATGCTAAAATGAAATTTGAATTCTGACAGGCTGTGTCAAAGACACCACACACCTGGGGAAGACAACTGCAACATGTCCCTCCTGTGCTAGGAACAAGTAGGAAGTGGATACCAGGCAGCCATTACCTTTAGATGCCGTGGTTTCCTCATATGAAAACAGGGACACTGGTACCTACTTAATAAGATTTTATAAGGATTATGAGACAAACTATTAAAAGCTATTAGATTAGCACATAGAATGAACAAACAAAATTTCCCTGCTATTATTTTTATGATGATGATTATAGAAATAACACATGAAATGAGAGAAATATCCTGAAGATGGCCAATGAAAGTGCACTAAGGATTCATAAAGGGACAGCTACATGCATTTTAGCTTAAGTAGAGTTGTGGGAAGCACAGAATTTCACCCTTGGTGCAGATATATAAAGTCTGGTCAGTCTTGGAGCAAAGGAAGAGGCTCAATCAGAGGCAAAACCGGCACTATGTCCACGGGCTTCTTCTCATTCCCCCTCCTTTCCTTAGATGAGTTCATGTACTCCCTGGTTTTCATTACCATCTACACTCTAGTAAATTCCAAATGTGTATTTGCAACTCAGACCTCCTTTCTCTAAGCTCTAGGACTTCAGATTGAACCATCAACCTGATGTAACAGCAATGACACAACTCACATTAACTATGCCCGTTCTTATTATATGCCAGCTACTGTTGGCTCCTCTGGAATCCCATCATGATCAAACTCAACCGTTCCAAAACTGAATTTATGATCTTTCCCCTAAAATCATCTTCATCTTTCCACAAACACCCAGTGGCTCATCCTTGGTATCTTCTTTTACTTCGTCCCTGCTTATCAAAATAAACCCAACTCCTCTCGTTTCCATTTCCATGACTCACTTGGCCCAGTGCCCTTCTCTCCTTATCCAGGCAACATCGCTCACTTGAACTACCGCAACAACCAATCTCACCACAAATACTCCCTCCTGCCTCCCTCTGCCCTTTACTCAAAGCAGCATCAAAGCAGAACCCTAGTTATTTCTCTCCAGCTGAAAACCCACCAATGGCTTATTTTAGTTGCTGATTAAAAATTAAAATTCCTAGACATGTCCCACAAGTCCCTGTGTGGTATATTTCCCACTCTTATCTCTCAGGCCTAGTTAGATGGTGTGTTCTCCTCTAAGTTCCAGGCAAACAGGTTCTCTTTCAACTCCCTAAATAAGACAACCTCTTTTTTTTTGTCTCATATGCTATTCCCTTTGTCTGGAAGTTTTTCTCCCTCTTCTTCATCTGGCTTCATCCTCCAAATCCAAACCTCTAAGTATAAATGTCCCTGACTCACAAAAGTCTTTCCCAATCCCCCAAATATGTCAGGCCTCCCTGTTATACACTCTCATATCAACCTCAACTTTATTTCTGTAGCACATTACACAGTAATAATTAGTCATGTGATTTTCCGTGTAATCTTTCTGCAGACTGGAAGCAACTATAAGTACTTGTCCTGCTTACCACCATATTCTTGATGTCTAACCCAGTGCTTAAAGTGAGAACATCCCATTGAATACTTGTTGAATGAGTGAAAAAGAAAAGCCTCTACTAAATATTATAAATAGTAGCTGCCTTCACAAACTAGGGCAATACACAAGTCAAACCATCTTCCATGAACAGATACCCTCTTCAGTCACATTGGCCTCAAACAGTCAAGGCGATAATATAAATGCTGTGAATGGCAGTGACCACCTTGACCAGAGCCATAAATCAGGCACATCCAGAATGAGTCTTTCACTGAAACTTAGTCAAATACTTATTTTTCCCATTCTGAGATTTTTCAGAATTCACTGTGGCTAGAGTTGCCTTGCAATGCATCTGTTTTTAAAAAGACTCCACCAAGGAACGATTAGCCATTATCTAATTAGTTACCATTAACAAAAGGCAGAGGGAGCAATTCACTTTTTGGAATCACAGACCATTCCCTATACATAGTGGAGAACTCAATATATACGAACATATATTCTGCAAAGTATTGCAATATCTGCAAGAAGAAGTACCTACTTGTCAATGGAACCTATCTTTTCTCTTCCACTAACACCCACCATCATCCCAAAGTAAAAATCGATTTCTAAATGAAATAGAATCATGTTAAAGTTGGCAGTACAAGCAATGCGAAAAAAGATTGCCATCTGGAAAATGAGTATTAATAACTAAAGAACTTCAGATTCTAACATAAATGAAAGATATTTAAAAGATTTTGACAATATTCCTCTGTCTCAAAATTAACTATATTTTATAGTGTTGTAAAATGCATTTGAAGGCCTCAAATACACTACTTGAATTTGCTAAAAGTGATTTAGTAATATTAAAAATTGACAAAGAACATGCTTTTCTTCAGGAAAGAATGTGTGAAATTATGTCATGTTAATTGAAGCCTGCTGTGGTAGGCAAATAAGAAGCCGATTTGAATATGACCAAGAATACACTCTGTCTCTAGAACTGGGATTTTCTAAAGATGGATGGAAGAAAAGTTGCACTTGGGGGCATTAACTTTGTTTGGTACATTAAAGGGAAAATGAGTTTCTATTGTAATGTTCTCTTCCTCTTTGTATTTAGAAATTATGAAGGAAAGAATGCATTTTGTTCACCTCCCTCAGTGTTACACCATCCAGTGAGGCGAAAGAAGAAAACTTTCCCATTGCTGTTTGCTGTTTGTTTTGCCTCTATGACTGAAGGGGGGGAAAAAGATGCCTACACCCTCCTAGATGGAGCTAGAATGTATGCATTGAAGTATGCCTAATAGCAGGGCATTGTGAGGACTCTCAATGCAGCTTTGAGGATCGAATCTAACCCTTATCATATTTGCCCTTCATCAGAATCTTGGGAACAATGGAGTGCTAACCCGACCTTTCACTGGTTGCCTGGACCATATGATGTAAAGTTACAGATCGGCTTTTGACTATGTTTTAGGGCAGGTTATATGAACCAGAGAAGGAAAGGCAGGCAATCTTCAGAGAGAAGATGATACAAAAAGAGCAGAAAAGAACAATGAAGAAATATGATAGGGAGTTCTGAGGAGGTTGGAGGTCCTGGCTCTTACTCTTTATTCTAAGGACACATCAATGAAGAATTCAGATAAATTCTTCCCGTTACCTTAAGAAATTTTTAGAACCAATGACACTCAGCCCAAAGGGGTTAGCAGGAGAGAAGAAATCACCTAAACTGGACTATATATACTTCATTAGATAAGGCACCACATTTAACTGTCTTGGGCACTGCTTTATGCCTGGCACAAAAGCAGGTGCTTAGTAAATACCTCCTGAATAAATGGATGATTATTTTACATGTAGAAGTAGTGGAAATGGTTGGAGTGGTACATGGATTACCTCCGTCCTATCAAGAAGCATATCAAGCACAAATATTTTAAAACCTATAGAGAGACAATGTAATACAGTGGTTAAAGTCTTGTGCATTGGAGCCAGACTCAAAATGAATACCAGTTCCACCACTTGTCAGAGAAGTAATCTTAGACAGGTAGGTAACCTCTCAGTCCCTCAATTCTCTCATTTGTGAAATAAGAAAAAGATCTACCTCAAATAAACTCTGTGATCACATGACATAAAAATTAATATGTAAAGTGCTAAGAACAGTGACTGGGACAAGGTAATCATTCTATGAGAGCTAACTGTTATTAATAACATATACCTACTAGTAAAAATCTAGACAATAGCTCTTATCAAGTTGTTTTGTATTTTTCTCTAATGCTCTTTCACGTGTATTTGTCCTGTCCTCCAGAGCAATTTCTACAATACTGGAAAACAAACAGGATAGGAGAGGGTCTCCCAGATCCCCATTTTACAGGTGAGAAAACCAGAACCAGAACCAGTAAGGGAGCTGTCCAAGGCTATTTCTCTTGTCCAGAGCCTGGCCTGAGAATCCATATCTACTTTCATGCTATTTTCAAACATTGTAATAAAAAAGATTACAAAAATGAAATTTATGTTAAATGTATACGCATCATTGAGATGCTTAAAGGTTTTAGGATAAGACTACACAACACGTAATTTTTAAGCTCCTGCTTGGCGAAAGTTAATGAAGAATGATAGCCCTCAGCAATTTGTAGGAGATCTTGTGAACTGATTTACTATAGATGTTAATTATAGTACGGCCTGACTACTTTTTTCTAGTCATGTAACTGACATGAAACTTAGAGTAACATGAAAAGATAAATCACTCATTGTGATATCCAGGTACCTAAGGATATAGTTTTTATTAAAAACAAACAGAGAAACCAACAAATTATAAAACCAATCCTTTGCTTGGATAAACTATTCATAAAATAATTTTGAATATTGTTCAGACTAATTATCCTTATAATGCAGGCTGATAATTTTGTGGCCTGGCAGCATCCCCTAATCTGGACAGGCATTCAGAGTTCATGCGTGTCAGTGTGAAAGCTCATCTCCAAAGCCACGGCACGAGCAAAGTAAACTTCTACCGTTTTTCCCTACTGTCTAAACTGGGAAACATTCATTCAGTTAAGGATAGTGTTTTTTACCCTTAATTCAATTTCTCTGTTTTTATAGTGCGTACAAATAAAAGTATTTAAATACAGTTTTCTGTGAATATATTTTATACTTCAACAAATGCATATTTAAGTTTAAAAGTTGGCCCTGATCACCGAAGAGCAGCTGAGACTCAACCAGGTTTTAAGGAAGCCATATAATCAGATTCCCTGAATTAAAAGAAAAATGTGTAATCCCTTCGTGGTTTTAAAATTTTGAAATGACAAGTCAACCATTTAATATTTTGATTCTAGCTCATAATAACTTCTTCAGCAGCACACATGGTCTAGAAAAAGAACCTCAAAAGCCTGGTTATCTTTACTTTTTTTTTTTTCAACAAACCTTTCAGCTACACAAAAAATTACTCTAATATTTCCTGTATTCTTCAGAAATCACACTTTTCCCAAGAAAATTTATTAAAGAAGAAGGTTCACTATAACTCAACCAAAGTAAACTATAACAAATCTCTTCAGAAAGAGATAGTTTTGTTTTATCTAAACATTTTAGTAACCTGAGAATCCTTCATTCTAAAGACTATGAAGGAAATTACTAACTCACATGACCAGTTTAAAATTAACATTTACTTATACAGAGAAACAAGCCTTCTGTTTTATCATCAAGACCATAAAGAATAATAATAATAATATCACAGAGATGGTAGATACTGTGTTGGGGGAGGGGAGGAGTACTATTTTTTAAAAAATTCTCTTTCAAATTTATTTTTGAAATATTTTCAAATACAATATTGATAGGAAGTTACGACTAAAGAAAAAGGAAAAAATTCCCTTCAGCTAGATATCAGATATTTGAGCTTCTTTTTCATAACATTCTGCTCTCTGATGGTGAATAGCATTGTTCAATAGTTGATAATATATTTTCCAAGGGCAAAAAATGAGTAGTTTTGAGGCCAGTTTCTCACATCTCAAAATTTGATTTGAATTTTAATCTATATTAAGGTAGCTATTTACACTGTTTAGAAGTGTTTTCCTCAAAACTCTTCCACATTACACATGTTGCTATATTCTAATGTGTTTATAAACAATACAGGTAAAATTTCAACTTTAAATGATTTTGAGTCTTCAACAGTGTCCAGATATCAAAAACACTAGTTGGAAAATGATCTGGGTAAACCCCTTAAAGAATGTAATGTTCTTCCCTGTCCCCCATCCCCAGAGTGGATATATTAAATGGAAAATATATCTATTTTCTTTTCATTTAAAGCTTCTGTATTCAATACTTAGGCTGATTATTTCTTTACAGTCACATTTAATTTTGTTAATTGTATAATTTTAAATCATGTTCATAAAATAAACTGCATCGACTAGAAGGCTTTGTTAAGAATCATTACTGTATAGATAGGGAGGTAGTCTAGTGTAAATTTCTGATACTGCTTACAAAATTCTATCAAGGCAACAGACGTGGTTGGTTTAACAAATCTACTGCATAATAATTATAAGTTGTTGGTGGAGATCTTAAACAACTACAAGAGGACATCTCTTTAATACTTTAATCTTATGAAAGAGAAGCTTTAAAATTATCCCTGAATAACAAGATAGTTTTTTGTTTTACTTTATTTAATCAAAATGCTCTATTTATTCAAGAATAAAATGAGGCACTTGTTCAATCCTGAAATTCTTAGATTAATTGAAAACAAAGTTGTCATCTCTTACTTTAAAAGCCCCTACATTTATGAGTGAGCCATTAATATATATTGTAAATAGATAGATACACTTACCTGGAATTAAAGTTCAAAGAGCTGAAAATGCTTGAGAGAGTTTCAACAGATAGAAAAGAAACCGAAACAGCAGCATCTGCTACCACCGGCTCAAGCTTTTTGGCTTTACAAGTGGCAGCAATACCAGTCCTGGCCCAGTATCCTGGTGTTATGTAACATCTTATTAATATTAGCCATCAAACTGCTACCAAGCTGGTGAGGCACTAGAGGGCAAGAGTGTCACATGCAAGACCCGTAGCCAAGGGACTGGCTTTGGTACCACTTGGGAAAACAGATGCTAACTAAGCTGATAAATAACACGATGCCCGATCGCAACAGCGAACTTGTAATGTTTCTCCAAGAATATTCTAAATGTCAATTTTTCCGACTAGGCAAAGAGTTAACAGGTTAATAAATATGCATAAGCAAATAGCCACACATGCAAAACTTTCAGGATTATATTTACAAACCCACAGTCACCCAGGAGGCTATTTTTTTCATTGTCTAAATAAACTTATTTTAAACTGGAGAGGAAAGACCGGTGAAATAAGTGTCGGTTTCAGTACCCTTCGCTTCTAGCCGAGAGAAACTTGTGCTGATGGCGGGGCCCCCTCTGGAGTCGGCGTTTCCAGCCGCCCGGGTCGGGTCTCTGGGCGGGGACCACCGGCCCCGTCACCGCCGCGATTACCTCGGGCTGCAGCTGTCCGCGGGCGTCCGTCCTCCTGCCCCCGGGTCCTCGGCCTCAGGCTCCCCTAGGAGACAGGGGCCGGGCCGGGCGGGGGCGACGCGCGGGCGGCCCTTCCCCTCTCGGGTCCCGGGTCCCAGCGGACGGAGCCGGTCCCGGACGACTCGTGCTGGGCGGCAGCGGCTGCGGGGCGAGGCAGCGACTCCTGCGCTCGCTCCGGCGCGAACAGCGGCCCCGGGACCCGCCCGGCCGCGCCGCCGCCGCCCTCACGCCGCCTCCCCGCTCCCGGCCCGCGCGCGCCCGTCCGGGGAAGAGGCGGGGGCGGGAGCCAGGGACCGGAGCCGCCTGCATCGCCAGCCCCTGCTGATACGGCTGCTCCACCCTCGACTGGGAGACCCCCGGGTCCACCTCCGGCCTGCCCGTTCCGACCGCCTAAGATGAGCCAGGTTGTGCCGCTGGCGGAACGGGTGCGAGTCCCCCAGGCGGCGCTGGGGAGGTGGGGCGCACTCGCGCGCTCCCCTCTGGTCGCGCTCCTGGCGTCGGCACTGGACAGGGCAGCGCGCGGCGGGCGGCGGTGAAGGTGTAAGCCGGGAGTTCCCTGTATCCCCCAGCTTTCTGGAAGGCCGTGCCTTTCAGCCGCTGAAGACAAGTGCAAGGCCAGCAATTCAAGTGACATTTTGGGTTAGGAGCTGAAATCAAATGATTTTTTAAAAATCTCATTTTGTTCCACTAACGTATGAGAATTATAATAAGTGGGGTCAACTAATGATAACTTGTGGGGGACATTTATGGTTTTTGCTCTCCAGCACTCACTCGTCTTTGTGGAAACAATACCCCTGTTTAAGTGGACTCTTCTACTGGGCTTTGCATAGTCGAGACGTGAGCCTACAGCGTCTTGTGTCACCATGTGGAGTATAAATTTGAAGCTAATACTCAGGGTGGCAGCCCGGGGAGTTGGAGAAAAGTTAAACCCAGATGGAGATTTTTGAGCTCTGGGTCTAACTATGGCTGAAACAAGTTCTACCTCTGGATATATTAATAGATGAACCAATAAAATCATTTTTAGCTTAAGGCAGCCTTGGGATGAATTTTCTTCCATTGAAACTGAAAGAGACCCAAACTATACAGGAATTAAACATTTAGGTCATTGACTAACTTTGTGAGGGCACTTGGCATATGTATACCAAGACCTTCAATTAGATCCCAGTGTCCTGAGTTGGAATTCTTTTTTTTAAAAAATCAGAAAGTTGTGTATCCTTCTTGCTCTGTGTGATAGGTTACAGAAGTGACTGAATCAATTGCTCCTTATGGAAGCCTACAAAAATGTCAGGATGGTAGAATTCTTTGGCCAGATAACATGTATTAGATTGGTTTTATTTTATTTTTTAGTTGGAGTCTTTCTTGAAAGTCTTGTGACTTTCAGGAATTTTAAGAACCTTCATTTACTTTTAAACAAATACTCCTTACCCCAGAGAGCCTGCTCTGTCTTCCAGGCATCCATATATTCATCATTTTAGTCATCAAAAAAATTACTGAACACCTACTAAATTGCTCTAGAAATACAAAATGTGTAATTAAAAAAGAAAAGAAAAGCAGGAACATTTTCTGCCCTTCAGTTGTTTATAACGTATTGATATAGTGATAGGAGATAAGGCTGTTCTAGAAGATTTCAGAGAATGGACAAAATTCATGAATCCATACATTCCTGAATGTTTCAGGGTGTGTAGACAGGTTCAGAAATGACATTCACTTTTTCTTCTTTCTTTTTCTGTCTTCTCCGCACAAAAACAAAAAAACAAAACTTTTTCTACAAAAAATAGTATTCAGTGTTCTTATGACTGTATTTTAGGGTTTTCTGCAGTTAGATTGGACTGGAGACATCATCAAATTTCCCATTGTTTGGGGGAGAATTGCTACCTTCATCAACTTCTGCTACTTCCAAACATCTCTCTGGAAGTACAGACAGCCTAGAGTTATGCCATCTTTTCCCATGAGATAGTCAAATCTTTTAGCTCTATTCCAGAAGTTCCCATCTGTACACATATGATGTTTAAGCCAGTGTAGTAGCACATGGATTTGTTGCTTGTATTTCCTTCATTCCTGGGCTGCCTGCCCAGCAGAGAAGTCAGGAGGGAACAGGCAGAACTGCTAACCATTGCCCCTAGTAGCCCTCCTTTCCTATCTTCTTTCTCTAACCCAGGGACATTTAGGCCAAGGAAGAACTTTCTCTTCAGAGAGATATTCCAATTTAGTCTAACACTGGTTATAGACAACAAAGAACCTATGGCCGTGCGCAGGTAGAGGTGGAGAAGGCCGTCTGGTCCAGAGCCTCACATTTGTGAAGGACCTCAAATTTAGTCATCTCCACATAAGCTTATGCAATACTTTTTATTTTGATGAATGAGTTAGGTTTAGTTTAAACTTTTGGGATATGCCACAGTTTTTGGCATTTATATTATTACTGTTTACACAAATACTGAAGACCTCAAAAAATAGGAAAGGTGCAGTCTTCTTTCAAAATCCAAGAAGCCCTGAGACAATAGGAAATATTTTTATCAAAGTCCTATCTTCAAATAGAAAAGGAAGCATCTGCCTGTAAATTAAATACCTACAGAAATTAGTAAAAAGAAGAAAAAAAGAACAAAATTATGCACTTTTGTATGCTGAAATAATCAATCTTTATATATAGTCACTCTGCTAAAAAGCATTGAATAGCAACTCAAGGTGATGTAGAGATATAATAATTTATGTTTCATATGAGTTAAAAATTATTTATATTGTTTTATGAGTTTTTGTCTTTCATCTAAATGCTTCTGTGTGGAGGGTGCTGATGGTAAAAGAAATTTGTGGAACTCATTTCAATTTGTAGAGTTCTTTTCTATTTTTCAATGTCCAAATTAGAGCCATATAGTATTCTGCTATGACAAGTTTTAAAAAACACAAGTGTTTATTAAGAACACATTGGTATTTCTGACCTGAAACAGCTAATACACATAGGTATTACTATTTATTTAAAAATCTTCAGCCTGGACTTAGAGTATTAATGACACTGTTAAATAGCTTAAAGGTAATGGGGTGAAGATTTAACAGAAATTGTATTCTAGCTAGGAACTGCTAACTCCGCTCAGGGAAATGTATCCCTACTTTATTGTCTCAAGAGGTGTTAAAGTGAAAGTAGATCAAAACCAAAAATCTCAGCAAAATGATTGGTTGGGAGGAAGGGAAATGGAAATGGCATCAGGCTACTCTAAAGCCACAGATAGATGACTTTTACCTGCCTCTGTCCCCTTGCAAACATGGCCTGTGAAAAGTAAACAAGGTTGAATTAGTAGTATGAAAGTCTCACTTTATTTTATGAAACATCAATTTAAAGCTTAATAGACTAGATTAGAGCAGTGATTCTCAAACTTTAGTGTGTATCAGTATCACATGGAGGGCTTCTTAAATCACAGGCTGCTGGGCCTCACCTCAGAGTTTCTGATTCAGTAGATCTAGGGTGGGGCATGAAAATTTGCATCTTAACAAATGCCCAGGTATGGCAGATGCTGTTTGTCTGAGACTATACTTTAAGAACTCCTGGGTCAGGGCATTATTGAGAACACAGAGTGTGTCTTTATTTGGGTCTATAAAAATGAACATTTATGACTATATCAATTATTTGGTTTTCAAAACAAATTCTCTGTTTTTATGCTTATCATAATAAATATACAATAAATTCAGTATTTTAATTGTTTTTTCATACAATCAATTTGGTAAACTATCAAAGAAAATAAGATGGCTTATTTAAAAATATAAGGCCTTTGGCATAGTAAAAAAAATAGCCAGATGTGGAAACAGGAGAGGAACTACTGTACTCTTGCCTCTTTGTGGGCTGCCTCAGTCACTGGTTTGTTTTGTGTCTTCCACTGCCCCAGGTACAGTGCCTCTATGTCAACATTCATTTAAAACACACTAAAGGAGAATGAAATTATTTTTTTAGTATAATCGGTAATGTTTTACGTTGTCCCTGCTGAAGAAAATCACCTTTTTTATGTCTTAATTTAAAAAATTTCTTAGGCAAAAAAAAAATACCTCCTATATTATTTTCTATAATTTCTGTTTAAGTTTTACATTCTTTGTTCTCAAAAATAGCTTACTTCTATATCAGACTAGTTTAAACTCTCATATGCGTAGTTAATTACATGCCTTGGGTGATGATCATTTGGAAGTAAAAATATATTTATTTCTACAGGTTTAGCACAAACTGCTGAAATAACTGTTGTTCTGTTTCAACTTAATGGGGAAATACAAGCTATCATCAGATTGTAGAACATATTTTGTGTGTCTTCAAAGCTATCTTGTAATATTCAGGCAGGACCAAATATCATAAGGTGTTTCTTTGATCTAGCTTGCAACATTAAAACATCATTTTATAGCTTGGCCTCATGCCATGTGGTACAAGACAGATTCATTGTGAGAGTAAAATGGATGATTCCTCTCTTAATTTATCTGAAAACAAGCTTCTGAAATAAAGACCCCAGAATACTTTCCCTACCATCTTACTATGATGTTTCTCCACAATATCTGATTGTTGGATTTCAAGAGGTTGAAGAAAATAATAAATATTCAAGAATTGGGGACTGTATAAATTAATCTTGTTTTACACCTTTGATATGAGAAGTTATTAGAGAAAAGAGAAATAGCAGAGAAAATTGAGATGCCCTGTACATTAGCTTGACAAATCCGGTATTTTTAGGCTTGAGGCTTTTTGACTACGTTCGCCACCAAACATTTGAATTCGAGAACCGTGAACATAAAAAATGAAAACTTAATTGAGAAGGGGGACAATTATGCATGTCACTTCCTCCTTAAACATGAACAAGTGCCCTCAGTAGTAACAGAAGAAATAGACAATGGAAACCCTGCTCACCCAGCCCAGCACTAAATTTGTGTAGCTCAGCATCTTTTGCATTCTGGGACAAAAGGTAGTAGATGCCCTTATTCCTCTTTGTTTTTGTGTTTTTAACTAACACTTGAAATCAAACACATACACCTAAATGAAATGAAATTACAGGAACTAATGGTCAACCTTAAAATATTTTTCTCTAGAATCTCATTTTAATCTTTGGGATCCACCATGGTCACCTTAAAATATTTTTCTCCAGAATCTCATTTTAATCTTTGGGATCCACTATCATTTTATTTTCCTTCCACAGGTTATAGCTCAGCCCTTGGGAAAAGGTAAATACATGTTGATTGGACAAATGAATCCAATTCTTAAAATTTTCTTTTCCTTAAGCCCTTTAGGTAAAACATATTTAAGAGTTAATCTTTGAAGTTTCTACTAGTAGTTTGTGTCTATGGTATTATGCAAGTACATAAATTAAATATTTAGAACTTAATTCTTTTGTTGATCAGGGCAGGGGTATAAGGTTCGCAGAGACCCTTCAGAGTTTTAAAATTTGTCATAGCTTGGTATTTACAGCAGAAGAAAAAATTTTAAATTGGCTTAAAAGGCTTAAGGTGGTAACAATTATTTTTTATTTAAACCTGACGACTCTGGGAGCAGCAGTGTTCTGGCCCTGTGAAAAATCTTTACTGTAATTCAAAATAGAAAACTGTTACTTTTCAGTATAGGATAGAATTTAAAACAAAGAACGCCAGGAGGTCCTTATCAATTTAATTTGTATTACTTTATAAATAATGAACTGTATATTAGTATTTCTTGAAGTCAGTCTTGGTCATTTTATATACGTATCCATCTGTGTCTATTTTATATAGCCCTTTTACCTAAGAACTTAACGATTTCGACAAACATCAATAATGGAACCTCTATACAATAGTGGCAGCAGAGATGACAATGAGACAGAACATGATAATCACTCGCCACATGTTGGAGCTTCGTGTATGCTGTATTATTCAATCTGTTTAAGAGCACAAAAAGTGAATATCATTATAAATTGAGTATGAGTAGAAAACTAGACTTAGGAAGTATAAGGAATGTTCCAAATTCTAAAAACAATGATAGTGGCCTTTGAGGTGAGTTGGGTGTGGGCTGGGGAGGAGAGAAGAAAAGAAAAAATATGAAAGGCAGAGATTTTATTCCAACAGGCTCGTTTCATCATATTGTCTATTTTCCCAATGAATCTGTTATTTTCATAATATCAACAAATATGTGTGGGGTATATGTAGGTGTCTATAATGTGCTGCAGGAATATAGTGGCGAGCTAGAAAGATATACAGATGTCTCTGGATTCCTGATTTTCACATTATTATTACACAGCTATTATTTCACAGTTTATTTAGTTACAACATGACTTACAATGACCACTTACTATTTTAGGTGCCACAGTGAAAACAACTGGTAATGAAAGTGAATATCAGGCAACCTGACCTAGTATGGGAAGGGTGAGAGTGTGAGGAGCGGTGGGAGGGTAAGGGTTAGAGAAGCTTACCTCTAGGGCTGATTTTCCGTGAATCATGATACCTAGTCTAATTTCTTTCTTTTGTTCTGCAGGAAAAACCCATAGCCACGCAGCGTCCAGGGCAATAGAGAGTGACGGGTGGAGCAATACCTGTTCTAGAAAGGTTTCTGTGTGTGCAACCATCTGACCCAACATAATTGTTTTGTGGGGGATGGGATTAACTATGTAACTAATCATTTTCTTCAAAAATTCTTACAGTCCCTTATTCAAATGTTAAAGTCCTTTCAGTGGTGCAGCACCCTTTAGTAACCAGCTGTTCCTCTTTCTGTCTTCCTCTCTTTCTTTCTTTCTTTTCATCAGTCCTTTCGGTTGGTTGGAGCTATATCAAACAGATCAAATAGAGAGAGAGAGACCAAACAAAAATTTATCAATTATCTGGATATTTCCATATTTCTGGAGCTTGACCAACATCCAACATTTGTTCAAATGCTTAATATACTCACATTCTTGTTTTTCAATGAAATAGATTTCTTGACATTATAGTGTGGAGGAATCTATATAGAGGCAGATGAACTGGGCCCCAGCTCTGGATATACTACTTGCCAATTATATGACTTTGGGTTGTGTGGGGAAAATAGGATAATTTAGTCAGGCTCCCTGGACATTTCTTGTAAACAAAGTTGTGTGTAGGTGGAGTTAGTGTGCATGTGCACCCATGTATCTTTCTAGTTAATTGCTTTGGTGTGTTTTGCAGTTTGTGAAGCAGGCTGGGCAGAGAGCTCAGGTCTAACAATAGAGCATGTTTACTCTGCTGGCAGATGCTCAGTTTTAGTTTTTCTTTGGACTTTGCAGTTAGCAGTTGAGTTTCTGAGTTTCTCTGTGTGTACCGCCTAACTCTTAGTGTTGTGTGTGCTAAATAAAGACTATTCCTTCTTCAACCAAGGCTCCAAGGACCTTTTTGCCAGTTACCTAGCTCATAGACCTGCGTGTGAAGGGTTTGTGAACCGGCTTGAGGGGTCTGTGAGTTCCAGACCCAGCCCTAGCTCTACAGGCTGGTTGCTTAACCTTACCTAATAAATGAGAGCAATAGACCCTTCAAAGGGATGAACTGAAAATAAAGTATGTGAGAAAGTGCTATGAAATTTGCAAGCGGTTATATAGATACACAACATTTTTTAAAGATGGGGTTATCGGGTTGGTCATGTTTATAAGAATAATAAAATTAACTGTAAGATTAGGTAAAATTGATTTACCTGAGACTTAAATTTTAGTGTAGAAGTGAATTGGACTTGATTTTCTATTCAAACACTTTTCTACTTTTAAGGGAATTTAATTTCTATTATTCTATTAGTCAAATTACAACTAGTAGTAAATTTAGTAGTGTGTTTGTAGAGCATCATTTCAGCAACTCCTAATCTATGCCAGATTCTGTCATGTTCCTTATCTCACTTACTTTCTACAAAAGTTCTGATGAGAAGGTCTCTGATTGGAAGTCAATTGTCTCCCAATATTTAGTCTCTCCTTCTTCCACAATAATGACATTTGTAGCAGGACACATGGCCATCCAGAAAAAAAGGCTACATTTTCTGATGAAATGTGGCTCAGCTCAGCCGATGGGCTACAAGGGGAAGACTACAAGTGATTGTTTCTGGAAACCTGTCTATGGCAGACAGACAGTAGAGAAACTGTGACAGTCCCCACCCACTGGTGTTCAGGCCCTTGTACAATACCCTCCCCTTGAGTGTGGGCAGGACCTGTGATTTGTTTAGAATATGGCAAAGGAGATGGGATGTTCCTCATGTCCTTATGTTATGTTATATAAGCCTCCATCTTGCTAGCAGACTCACTCTCAAGGCTCTCCTTTCTGGCTTGATGAAGTGAGTGGCCACGCTGGGGAAGCTCATGTGGCAAGGAACTACAAGAGTCCTCGAGAAGCCATGGAGACCTCCTGGAACTGTGGAAAGCCTCTAGGAACCGTGGCCATTAAGATATCAGGGAAGCCTTCGGCCAACAGCCAATAACAAGCTGGGGCCCTCAGTCCTACAACCACAGGAAATGAATTCTGCTAACAGCTTGAGTTAGCAGTTGGAAATGGAACCTTCCCCAGTTGAGCCCCCAGGTGAGAATGTGGCCAGCCAACATCTTGATAGCAGCATTATGAAGCCCTAAGCAGAACGACTGACTAGGCTGTGTCCGTACTCCTGACCCACAGAAACTATGAGATAATAAATGTCTGTTGTTTAAGTTGCTGAGTTTGTGGTAATTTGTTAGGTGGCTGTAGATAACTAATATATCCCTTCAGAGATGGCTGGCACATTCTCTTTGCCCTCTTTTTTCATGTTTTCTTCCATCTTGTTGCCTAAAATTCAGCTACAACTTTTCTGGACCAAGAAGTGGAGGGTCATACCTTCAGGATGGGGCTGGAAGAGAGCTAGGTTCCTGAGGGGAATTCATGCCAGCATAAGCATTTGTATAGTTTGAGCCATTGTTATTTTGCATTTTCCATCACTCAATGCTAATTATTCCAAATGATACAATTAGTATTGTTTATCGGAATTTGTTTCATTTTACTCTTTACTGTAACATGAATTTATGTTTACACAGACGATTTGGAAAGTACAAAGTATACAGAAGAAGAAATATCACCATTGCTTTACACTCACAGACACACACTCTTAACGTCTTGGTGTATTTCTCTTTAGTATTTTGATTTAACTTTTTGAAAAAGAAGACCTTTATAGCAAATATTTGTGGCATTTAAATATCATGACTTCTGTGTCTATGATTTGAAGTTTGTTGAAATTGCTTTAAAACATCTTGCTGCAATGTGCAAAATCCAATCAAACAAGCATGTGGCATGAAAGAGACAAAATATCTCATCCAATTTTTTTCATTAAATTTAAACATTAAAAAAAAGTAAATTTAGGCCATCCATTTATGTGTTCAGAAACATGACCTCAATGTATAAACAGGTAAAGAAGTCATATTTCCATTTTAGCTATTGATGTAGAAGTTTATTTCAGGTACCCAAATTATGTAGACATTTTGTATTCACTAATGGATCTCGGATTCTTACTTAACTTTTACATTTGTACGTATGTAAGCTACGATTTGTAAAAATATTTTAAAAAATATTTTTGCATGCTAGTTAAAAATTTATGCAAACTCAAGCTTACCATATTATTAATTACAGTTTTTTAAGAGTTGAAGATTTGCTAAATCTCACTTTTAGAGTTTTCTTTTAAAAGTTCTCAAGTCCAAGCTTCCTAGTAGTTATGATCCTCTGCCTAATGGTGCCAATCTATCTTGATAAACTTATCTTCTGAATCAACTCTAGGCAATCAGCTCTAGGCAAACTGGGCTGCCCCAAATATGCCTCATACAGCTTCCTCTTTCACACCTTTACTCGCCTTTCCAACTTAAAATAATCTCTCACCTGCTTTGCACTTATATCATAGACTCTTCCTTTACAGTTCAGTTGAACTCTTGGCTTCTTCCTGAATCCCTCTTAGATCAGGTCAGACCTCCGTGATTTCTCCATCTCCCATTCTAGATTGTTTCCTCTCCACATTACTGAGATGGCATTAAGCCCCTGCTACTTCTCCCTGAGGAAAACAGACTTCTGCTGGACTGCATAGAAATTTATTAGCATTTTTGTTGGACAGTTTATTGATAAATAGAGCTTAAAACTCTATTAATAGTTATATTTTCTACTTATAAAAAAAGGAGGCTCGTTTTCAATAAAAAGCCAATGAACTTACCTCATGCATGGGGAAAGATTTAAGAACAGTTTATAAAATGAGGAAATATAAACCTGAATTTTGAAATTTTGTGACAACCTTATCTTCCTAACTAAAGTCACATTAAGGAGGTATGGCTGTGGTCATTGCGTTTCATGTGCATTGTCCTTGATGGAAATGAACCTGCTTGTGTAATTATACTGTTTTCCCTTTGGAAATGAGGAAAACTGCATAAAAAGATGTGAGGAGTAGATTATGACATTTTTTTAAAAAGCTGGTAATTTGTAGAAACTCTCTAATTTGAGGTGAAAGTGTCAATTAACACTCAGAGGCTTTCATGTTGAAGAGTACTTCACAGAGAGCAGATAACCAGATTGAGATGCTCCCCCTCTGAAGTGCTGTTGCTTAACCATGCCTTTATTCTACAGGACAAAAATCATGGCTTTATGGCACAGGACAGTAGGAGCACTGACTGAGGGCCCAGCATGCACATTTCTGTGTCTTTAATGGAGCAGTTGTAACTTCTCTTTTTAATTTGATAACTTCTTCTAATTATATTAGAAACTTGAAAAAACTGAAATGGATTTTCTAATTAGAAAATTAAAATACAGGTGGGATTAAAAAAGTGACTTTAGGGTTTGCAAATACGTTTATAATCCAGTCTCAAACTCTTAAGTGATTCTATGTGATATGTTATACAGATAAAGCAGCTGAGGCTTACAGAGGTTCAAGTTAGTAGCAGAATGAATCATTCAACTCAGGTTCTTTAATTCCTTTGGATAAACTACACTCTTTCTTGTAAAGAAGAGCTTTTATTTGTGATGGTGTGGTGTCTTAAATCCATGCCAGATAATTAAAATAAAGAATAAAAAGCTCTTTGTTTATTTGAATTGCAAAAAGCTGATAATTGTAATAAACTGAAGAACTCTGCTTTTACCCTCTGAAAAAAATTCTACAATGTTTCTTACATTTTATACAATTTTAGGCATAGTTGCTTTCCCGATTGATTAAGGTAGAATGTGAAGGGAACTTTGCCTCTAGGAGGTAAAGTAGGAGACTTATGAAAGGTGGGGAAACATTTTTTTCTCTTTATAAGCAAATTCATTCATGCATTTGATGTTTGACTGCAGATTCTATTTTGTTGCAGTTTTATTTTCTAAGTTTTGTATAAGGGAAAGCATTTCAATTATTTGCTGTCTTAAGAATAATTTCCAATTCCAGAGAGGTGTACCACTTTTTTTCAACTACAGAGTACATTTAATAACAGTAAATCAAAGTTGTCACTCACTTACATGTTCCCAGGGCAGTTCTTGTTAAAGGTTGGCGGTCCTTGTAAATCTTACCACCAGTCAGAAGTTCTGTTCCAGTCTAAGGGTCGGATTTGCATCTCCAACTATTTCTTTGATCAGAACCCACCAATTTGATCTTAGTCATTCCTTTCTGCAGCCAGAACCACAACAATATGGAAAGAGACAAAGTGACTGCTGTGTAGCTAAACAGCTGGAGTCAAGTACTCTCCAGAAGAAAGGAGGACATTTCTAGTTACTAATTTTTGTAAATCATGGTTGAAACTCAGTGGACACTTTGGAATATTAATGTGTCCAACCTAGCCACCGGGTTTAGTAGCACCTCATTGAAAACTGAGTTGAAAAATTCTATAAAATTCAGAGACCTGTAATATAGCAGAAACAATGTTGAACTTGGAGTCAAGGGCCCTGAGTTCTGCTTATTTGTTTCTCAAACAGACTCAATTAGAACCATTGGGAGTATTTAGCTAAAAGGCAGATCCCCCCAAATCTGCCCAGACAAGGGCCCTGAGTTCTGCTTATTTGTTTCTCAAACAGACTCAATTAGAACCATTGGGAGTATTTAGCTAAAAGGCAGATCCCCCCAAATCTGCCCAGACATATTAAATTATAATCTTTAATGTGGATATACTGGGAAGATGCATTTTTACCAATCACCTTGAGTGATTTGATTTAAGATCCTCTATTCCTATATCCTCTTCTTAGATTTTCCTTGTCTATACAGTGAAAACATAAAATATTTTAGAATTTTAAGTATTGTTTTATTCCCTAGAACTATTAATTCCATTAGTTCATAAGACCCATATTTTTGGGCATAGTAGCTATTTTGCTTAAATTACTGTCATCTCTATAAATGAAAAAAATTGTCATCTGTAAGTGTAGTTAACCATTAACTTTGTAGAATTGCAGCCGTCTTTTATTTACTTATGTGTGCTATTTTCAATCTCAAATTTCAAAAGAATTTAGAGGTGTGTGATTTCCCTTGCTCCTGGATTTAGTACATACAGAAAAACCTTCCTTCCCATAAAAAATATAATATTTGTGTTATGTTATGCCCTTAGAAGAAGAATGGAGATATAATGGAGACAAAGGAGATACATTGTCTTAACGACCACGCTGCCAACAAAGCCTATAATAATTCTACAGTCAAGTTTTATTTCAGCAAGGTTTTGGTGCTGAAGGAAAATACTGAAAATAAAACTGGAATGATTAAAGAGCCTTGAAGAGGAATGAAGAGAATAATAAAATGAAATTATCGAGTGAAGTACTAAAATCAGAGATGATGATGAATTTTCACTTCTCTGGAAGTACCACAAGCTCCTTAGGAGCAGCAGATTCTTATAAAAATTTTCTAAGTAGCATTTTAGCTTGATTTTTAAAATAATATAGTACTGCTTCTTACTGACATCTTTTTTTCTCCTCCCATAATATCCTGATTGAATAGCAGGAGAAAAACACACAATTCCTTTGCAAAGATAAAGGAACCACAGTGTATATAGTTTTTAGTGCAGTGGTAGAAAGTGGGATGTAGATTTGCAATCAAGTGTGCTTTACATGGTTATTTGAGATATCATTTGAAGCTTGCAACCAATCACACTCTGAGTTCTCCTGTTCCCTCTTCCCAAATATCTCTACATCTCATATACCCAAAGTATTACAACTGAAGAGATAACGTTAAAATTTTTTATCAAACATAATGTTAATGGAAAAATTATAAAATGACATTCACTTATGACTGAGACATTTATGCAGATGAAGGAAGAGTAATTAGTTTTGTCTTGGGACTGACATCATGTGTGTAGACCTGCCACTTGTAAAAAGCATTGGCTGGAAATTAACTTTCTTTTTCCTCCACCAATATGATACTCTCCCAACCTGGAACCCGGATCCTGGGTTAGAATTGAGATTTTAGCTTTAGTCATTGGCTTCTAATTTAGAAGGAAATGCTTTTTCTCATCTTCTAAAATGCATATTTAAAATAATAAAGAAGTTAAATCTGAATATTAAGTATACCTAAGACCAATTCAGGGTGTTTATCACTGCTTATATATTGACTTATAACAAACAAACAAAAAGCAAATTACAACTCTAGAGTTGTCATAGTGTTAGATGTCAGAAACATTCTTTTTTGAAAGTGGAGAAACAAATAATTGCAATGGACAACATTGCAAAAATTAGCAGCGATGGGATAATTTTCCCAAGCGTTCTTTTTAAAGGCCTCATCAATCTATTTGAGCTCTTTATTAGACACATGGCATTGTTCAACATGTGCCTTCTACAATGCATTTTCTTCTAATCCTTCTCATAAAAGCTTTAAAAACAGATCTCCGAGGAATGCCCTGACAAGAAGACAGAAGTGTAGTAAAAGAACAGCAAGAGAGAATTCAGGGCTAAACACATAAGCTATAGTATCAAATAAATTACTAATTATTAGAATATAATTAATGTATAATCTTATGATTGCATATGTTATCTATGAGAAGGGATCATAAGACTTTATCCTATAGAAAATTATTAATTGAATTAGTCTCTACTGGTACATTACCTAATCAAAATATTTCTTACAGTAAATTTAGAACAGCTAGAATTTGAAACACTTTGTTTTACAATGCTTACTAAGCCATATTGTTTGCTAGCATGAGGTATTTTATGAGCATGAAATTTCTGGTTATATCATCTCTAATTTCTCTAATTTAAACAGCCATTTGGAACTCGTTCCTAATCATAGATTAGTAGAGGTGAATTCTATGCCTTTAGCAAAGGAATATAACCTTTCCTTATCTAACTGCAGTAATATTTCTTCTCTTTGACATTAACCATGTCCAAAGTACTCTTATGAAACCACATATGGTATAAATGGAACAAACGCAAAATGATTTATGCACACTTGAGTGTGCCGTATACCTTATTAGATAAAGAAGAATTACTGTACTGTACAGAGACACATTCCTTCCCTCTAAATTCATTACTTGTAGATTTCAGGGCTTGGTCTGAGGTCTACTGAAAATGTGTTTGAACATATTACCACTGTTTTTCCACTTCCTGAAGTCTGCTCTATGATTGATCACTGCAGTATCCCTGGAGGAAATCTGGGTTGAATTCCATCTTGGACAGAACCCAGCAACTATAAGTTTTAGACTGCTCTTTATATTACTTGTTCATATGTGATTTCTAATGAAAGATTTCCAGTGGTAATTGTTATATTCTATTTTTTGCTCTGTGTGACCTAATTATTTTCCTTTTGCCTGTGTGTGTCATTTTATAAGATCACTAATGAACTTTCTATTAAGGCACTTTGGTTAAAGCACTTTAGCACTAAGAATGGCTTTTAGGGATCAATAATTATGGTGAATAAAGTGATGCATTAATACAGAAAAGGATTATTTATCATTGACTTCATAAATGCACATTATCTTGTTGTTTAATGACAAGCTTACTGCAATCTATCACTCCACAGATTAATATCACTCATAGTCTGACTGCTGTTTTATCAGAAAGTGCCAATGCAAAGAGTTAAGTTTCTAAGAAGCCACAGAAAGCCTGTGTGATCTCACGCTTTAGCCTCAGGGAAATATTTTGCCTAAAATCTGTTCGCTGATGCTTTTAAGTTTAGGGTTGTGGAGGTCCTTTGATTTTCCCTGTTTGATTCTGCTGATGTGCTGAAAGGTCAAATGGGAAAGACAATTAAGTAATTTGGATATTGAAAGGCTTATTTGTTCCAAAACTTAAGCAATATACATTCCATTGCTAGAAAAGTGCACAGTTGGTCATATTTATGCAAAAAGAAGACCCAGTGAAATTGTATTAGAGATATGTAGCAATCTAATTGTCAATCTATATAGGATTCAAAGGTTTAATTTTAAAAAGGGTTTAATTTTAAAGTATTTAAAAAACATTTTCATTTGATTCTATAATCAAAAGATTGGAAAGTACACAAGAATAGAACACCTCTAAAATTTTTGGCAGATCAATAAACTTTTAAAAACTTAACAGTTCTTGTTCCTTGTCCAGCAAAAAAGGAGGTGATTTAATTGATTATAAGCTTGTTAGCCAAATCATATCTCATTTTAATGATGAAGACACCAAAGAATGGAGAAATTAACCAATTTGTTGAATTTTTTTTTTTAAATTTTATTTTGTCGATATACATTGTAGCTGATTAATGCTCCCCATCACCAAAACCTCCCTCCCTTCTCCCTCCCCCCCTCCCCCCCAACAATGTCCTTTCTGTTTGTTTGTTGTATCAACTTCAAATAATTGTGGTTGTTATATCTTCTTCCCCCCCCCCCCGGTTTGTGTGTGTGTGTGTGTATGTGTGTGTGTGAATTTATATATTAATTTTTAGCTCCCTCCAATAAGTGAGAACATGTGGTATTTCTCTTTCTGTGCCTGACTTGTTTCACTTAATATAATTCTCTCAAGGTCCATCCATGTTGTTGCAAATGGCAGTATTTCATTCGTTTTTATAGCTGAGTAGTATTCCATTGTGTAGATGTACCACATTTTCCGTATCCACTCATCTGATGATGGGCATTTGGGCTGGTTCCAACTCTTGGCTATTGTAAAGAGTGCTGCGATGAACATTGGGGAACAGGTATACCTTCGACTTGATGATTTCCATTCCTCTGGGTATATTCCCAACAGTGGGATGGCTGGGTCGTATGGTAGATCTATTTGCAATTGTTTAAGGAACCTCCATACCATTTTCCATAGAGGCTGCACCATTTTGCAGTCCCACCAACAATGTATGAGAGTTCCTTTTTCTCCGCAGCCTCGCCAGCATTTATCGTTCATAGTCTTTTGGATTTTAGCCATCCTAACTGGGGTTAGATGGTATCTCAATGTGGTTTTGATTTGCATTTCCCAGATGCTGAGTGATGTTGAGCATTTTTTCATATGTCTGTTGGCCATTTGGATATCTTCCTTAGAGAAATGCCTACTTAGCTCTTTTGCCCATTTTTTAATTGGGTTGCTTGTTTTCTTCTTGTAAAGTTGTTTGAGTTCCTTATATATTCTGGATATTAATCCTTTGTCAGATGTATATTTTGCAAATATTTTCTCCCACTCTGTTGGTTGTCTTTTAACTCTCTTAATTGTTTCTTTTGCTGTGCAGAAGCTTTTTAGTTTGATATAATCCCATTTGTTTATTTTTCCTTTGGTTGCCCGTGCTTTTGGTGTCGTATTCATGAAGTCTGTGCCCAGTCCTATTTCCTGAAGTGTTTCTCCTATGTTTTCTTTAAGAAGTTTTATGGTCTCAGGGTGTATATTTAAATCCTTAATCCATTTTGAGTTGATTTTAGTATACGATGAGAGGTATGGATCTAGTTTCATTCTCCTGCATATGGATATCCAGTTATCCCAGCACCATTTGCTGAAGAGGCAGTCCCTTCCCCAGTGAATAGGCTTGGTGCCTTTGTCAAAGATCAGATGGCAGTAAGTGTGTGGGTTGATTTCTGGATTCTCTATTCTATTCCATTGGTCAGTGTGTCTGTTTTTATGCCAGTACCACACTGTTTTGGTTATTATAGCTTTGTAGTATAGCTTAAAGTCAGGTAGTGTTATGCCTCCAGCTTTATTTTTTTTGCTCAGCATTGCTTTGGCTATTCGTGGTCTTTTATTGTTCCATATAAAGGTCTGAATAGTTTTTTCCATTTCTGAGAAAAATGTCTTTGGAATTTTGATGGGGATTGCATTGAATTTGTATATCACTTTGGGTAGTATGGACATTTTCACTATGTTGATTCTTCCAATCCAAGAGCATGGGATATCTTTCCATCTTCTTGTATCCTCTCTAATTTCTCTCAGCAGTGGTTTGTAGTTCTCATTATAGAGATTTTTCACCTCCTTGGTTAACTCAATTCCTAAGTATTTTATTTTTTTGGTGGCTATTGTAAATGGGCAGGCTTTCTTGATTTCTCCTTCTGCATGTTCACTATTGGAGAAAAGAAATGCTACTGATTTTTGTGTGTTGATTTTGTATCCTGCTACTGTGCTGAAATCATTTATCAATTCCAACAGTTTTTTTGTAGAGGTTTTAGGCTGTTTGATATATAGGATCATGTCATCTGCAAACAGGGACAGTTTGACTTCATCTTTTCCAATCTGGATGCCCTTTATTTCCTTCTCTTCTCTGATTGCTCTGGCTAGTACTTCCAACACTATGTTGAATAGGAGTGGTGAGAGTGGGCATCCTTGTCTAGTTCCTGTTCTTAAAGGAAAAGCTTTCAGCTTTTCCCCATTCAGGATGATATTGGCAGTGGGTTTGGCATATATGGCTTTAATTATGTTGAGATACTTTCCCTCTATACCTAACTTATAGAGGGTCTTTGTCATGAATGAGTGCTGAACTTTATCAAATGCTTTTTCAGCATCTATAGAGATGATCATATGGTCCTTGTGTTTGAGTTTATTAATATGGTGTATCACATTTATTGATTTGCGTATGTTGAACCAACCTTGCATCCCTGGGATGAATCCCACTTGATTGTGATGAATAATTTTTCGTATGTGTTGCTGTATTCTGTTTGCTAGTATTTTAGTGAGGATTTTTGCATCTATATTCATCAAGGATATCAGCCTGTAGTTTTCTTTTTTGGTTATATCTTTACCTGGTTTTGGTATCAGGATGATGTTTGCTTCATAGAATGAGTTTGGGAGATTTGCGTCCGTTTCAATCTTTTGGAATAGTTTGTAAAGAATCGGTGTCAATTCCTCTTTGAATGTTTGGTAAAATTCTGCTGTGAATCCATCTGGTCCTGGGCTTTTCTTTGTTGGGAGCCTTCTGATAACAGCTTCAATCTCCTTTATTGTTATTGGTCTGTTCAAATTTTCTACGTCTTCATGGTTCAGTTTTGGGAGCTTGTGTGTGTCCAGAAATTTATCCATTTCCTCCAGATTTTCAAATTTGTTGGCGTATAGTTGTCTATAGTAGTCTCGAATGATTCCTTGTATTTCAGATGAATCAGTTGTAATATCGCCTTTTTCATTTCTAATTTTTGTTATTTGAGTCTTCTCTCTTCTTTTTTTTGTTAGCCATGCTAATGGTTTGTCTATTTTATTTATCTTTTCAAAAAACCAACTTTTTGATTCGTTGATCTTTTGAATTGTTTTTTGGTTTTCAATTTCATTCAGTTCTGCTCTGATCTTAATGATTTCTTTCCGTCTGCTAACTTTAGGATTGGATTGTTCTTGTTTTTCTAGTTCTTTAAGGTGAAGTGTTAGGTTGTTCACTTGCCATCTTTCCATTCTTCTGAAGTGAGCGTTTAATGCAATAAATTTTCCCCTCAATACTGCTTTTGCAGTATCCCACAGGTTTTGGTATGATGTATCATTGTTTTCATTAGTTTCAATAAACTTTTTGATTTCCTGCTTGATTTCTTCTTGGACCCATATGTCATTAAGTAGAATGCTGTTTAATTTCCATGTGTTTGTATAGTTTCCAGAGTTTTGTTATTAATTTCTAGTTTTAATCCATTGTGGTCTGAGAAGATACATGGGATAATTCCAATTTTTTTGAATTTATTGAGACTTGATTTGTGACCTAATGTGTGATCTATCCTGGAGAATGATCCATGTGCTGCTGAGAAGAATGAATATTCTGAGGTTGTTGGGTGGAATGTTCTGTAGATATCTGCCAATTCCAATTGGTCTAGAGTCTTGTTTAGATCTTGTGCTTCTCTACTGATTCTTTGCCTAGATGATCTGTCCAATATTGTCAGTGGGGTGTTCAGGTCCCCTGCTATTATGGTATTAGTGTCTATTTCCTTCTTTAGGTCTAATAGAGTTTGTTTTATAAATCTGGCTGCTCCAACATTGGGTGCGTACATATTTATGATTGTTATGTCTTCTTGATGGATCAGTCCTTTTATCATTAAGTAGTGTCCCTCATTGTCTCTTTTTATGGTTTTTAGTTTAAAGTCTATTTTGTCAGATATAAGAATAGCTACTCCAGCTCGTTTTTCTTTTCTGTTTGCATGGTACATCTTTTTCCATCCTTTCACTCTTAGTCTGTGTGAATCTTTATGGGTGAGGTGGGTCTCTTGTAGGCAGCATATAGTTGGGTCCTGCTTTTTGATCCAGTCAGCCAGTCTGTGTCTTTTAATTGGGGAATTTAAGCCTTTAACATTAAGAGTTGTTATTGAAAGGTGTTGATTTATTCCTAGCATTTTATTGGTTGTTTGGTTGTCTTAGGTGTCTTTTGTTCCTTGCTTTCTGATTTACTGTTTGGTTTCTTTGTTTGTTGGTTCCTTAGGTTGTAGATAGTGTTTTTGTTAGCTTGTTTTCTCTTCATGAATGCCATTTTTATTGTACTAGCGGGTTTAGATTTTTCTTGGGTTTTTATGGCAGTGGTAGTTATTTTTCAGGAACCAAACCCAGTACTCCCTTGAGGATTTCTTGTAAGGGTGGTCTTGTCGTAGTGAACTCCCGCAGTTTTTGTTTGTCTGAGAAATATACTATTTGCCCCTCATTTCGGAAGGATAGCCTTGCAGGGTAGAGTATTCTTGGCTGGCAATCTTTGTCTTTTAGTATTTTGAAAATATCATCCCATTCCTTTCTAGCTTTTAGGGTTTGTGATGAAAAGTCTGATGTTAACCTGATTGGGGCTCCCTTATAGGTGATTTGACGCTTCTCTCTTGCAGCTTTTAAGATTCTCTCTTTGTCTCTGAGTTTTGCCAATTTGACTATGATATGTCTTGGAGAAGGCCTTTTTGGGTTGAATACGTTTGGAGATCGTTGAGCTTCCTGGATCTGAAGATCTGTGATTTTTCCTATACCTGGGAAGTTTTCTGCCACTATTTTGTTGAATATGTTTTCAATGGAATCTCCATTTTCCTCCCCTTCTGGAATACCCATGACTCGGATATTTGAGCGCTTGAGGTTGTCTGATATCTCTCTCAGATTTTCTTCCATGTCCTTGATTCTTTTTTCTTTCTTTCTGTCTGCTTGTGTTATTTCAAACAGCCCATCTTCAAGTTCAGAGGTTCTCTCTTCAACTTCGACAAGCCTGCTGGTTAAACTCTCGGTTGTGTTTTTTATTTCGCTGAATAACTTCTTCAGTTCAGCAAGTTCTGCTACATTTTTTTTCAGGACATTGATTTCCTTGTATATTTCCTCTTTCAGCTCCTGTATACTTTTCCTCATTTCATCATGATGTCTAGCTGAGTATTCTTGTATCTCATTCAGTTTCCTTAGAATTATCACTCGAAATTCCTTGTCAGTTATTTCAAGGGCTTCTTGTTCTATAGGATCTAGAGTATGAGATTTATTAACTTTTGGTGGTGTACTTTCTTGATTTTTTGTATTTCTGGTGTCTTTTTTTTGGTGTTTATTCATTGTGGCAGGGGGTTTCACAGTCCACCGGTTTGAGACTAATGACTAACTAGGATGTTGCTGTGGTTGCCAATTTGGTATGGCTCCCGCCGTGACTGCTCAGTTGGCCTCTAGTGTCTTGTGTGTGTGGTTGCCTTGGGTCTTGGGCTTCTCCGGGGATCCATCTTTCTGGTCAGCTTGTACTCTGCTGGGCTGGTGGATCACGTACCACAGGGTGTGTGATCTCTGTTGAGCTTTCACTTTCTGTACAGGACTTCTCCCCGTTCCGTGTGCTCTGGCCCAGGCTGTTAGATCGTGCAGTGGCGACCCCACCAGGTGTGTGGTTTCTGTCGAGTCTCCGCCTCCCTGGCCGCACGTCTCCCCCCTCTGTGCACACTGTGCTGGGCTGGGGTGTGTCTTCTGCACCCCTCGTCTATCAGCTGGGCCTTCAAGACCCTGCTCAGCACCGCCTCGCCCAGGAAGTCTACCAGGTTTCTGCTAGGCACAGACGACCGGTCTCTCTGGGTGCCTTTGTAGCACTGTGTAGATCTTTCTCGGGTTTTGTTCACCTTTGTATCCCCCCGGTATAAACCGAGTCTAGTGCCCACCTGCAGCCTGCTCTCCGGCAGGTTCAAGCGGACCTGGGAACTCTCCTACCACACTATTCCCAACCAGAAATTCGTTAGGCTTTTTTCCAAACTGGTGGTCGCAGAGATGGTATCTGCCTCCCAGTAACAGGAAGTTTACCGGGCCGGAGTCCAGGGTGTGGTGGAGTGACAGTCGGCCCGCCCGTACTTCCTAGCCCCCCCAACACTGGTCGGGACGCCCCACACCCCCAGCCCCGCCAGAGAACCGCGGAGGGAGTGGGAGAGGAGGCCGGCCCGCAGGGTCTGGAAAGCCCCGCGCCAGGCCTAGCAAATGGGCTCAGTGATGGCCGAGCAGGGCGGAGCTGCCCGCACCTGGGAAAATGGAGGCAGCACCGGGGCAGTGAGTGGCCTGGTGGTGCAGGCAGGAGCCGCGTGGGCATCCACCCCCCGAACAGAGCTGTGCCAGGGATCACTCACAGTGCTGTGCCAGGTCGGGCGCTCGCTCTGTCTCTGGTTTGTTGCCTTCCGTGTTCTCAGCGCTGCCGCCTCGGGCTGTTCAGTTGCGGCGCCGCTCGGGCGCTCCCAGGAATCTTCTTTAATGCCGGCCTGAAACCTCGAATCCTGAATAGGGCAGCTGGCCGCCTTCAGTGCGGCCCCAGCCTCCGGGATCCTGGCTGCATCCACAGCAGCCCTGGTGCCGTGTTCCCTGTTTCAAGACTCGCTTTTGCAGCTAAGAATCAGTTCTTTTCCTGCTCCACACTTCAAAGCTGTTGCCTGTAAATGAGGCAGCCTCTCCTGCCGGGGGCAAAGTGGCGTTGAGCCCCCACGACCGGCCAGCAGCAGCAGTCCTCCCTTAAGAGATGGCCAGAGGAAGGTCCTCAAGTTTCCCGGCTGCCTGAGGCCCAGTGGCCACCTTTTCCACCTGAGCTACTCCGCGCCAGCCGCCGCAGCCGCCGCCATCTTGAAACTCTCCAATTTGTTGAATTTTACATAAATAAATAATGGAATAATTCAAGTGTTCTGATTTAAAAGGAAAATACAAATGGCAGAAAAATGAGATGAAATTATAGACTAAATAATCCCCAAATTCAAAATAACAATGCAGGCTTTGTCTCCAGCTGCTTAGAAGAATATATGTACTATTTTCATACATTCTGGAAAGTTGTCAGTTCTTAACTGTTCAGAACCAGTTAGAGATTCCTTCTTTATACAATTATAAGTACGTCCTAAAATGAATAAATAGCATCAAATTAAAATTTTTTGTTTTAAAGAAGTTTTTTTTTTGCTTTTCTGATTATTAAATTATAGAAATTATTTAAAAAACCAAAGTTAGCTAATTTTCAATCAACTTTAGTTAGTACTTTTTCTGTATATTTGTGTATATATATGATAGAAAGAAATAGGAAAAATGAATGTATTTATGTATACATAAATACATTAGTCTGTTTCTGTTACTTATAACAGAATACCTGAAACTGGGTAATGCATAAAGAAAAGAGGTTTCTTACTTCCAGTTTTGGAGGCTGGAAAGTCCATGGTCCTGGGGGCTCAGGTGAGGGCCTTCTTCTAAGTGGGAACTCTCCTGTGACAGCACAGGGTTTTACATGGTGAGAATGGCACACTCTCTCATGTGCTTCTTATAAAGCTATCATTCCACCCATGGTAAGTCATTTCTCAGTGAATGGATTAATCCATTTATGAGGGCGCAGTACTCTTTTTCCAATCACCTCTTATAAACCCCACCTTTCAAATGTCATAATAAGATTTCCCACCCTCTTAACACTATTACAGTGGGGATCAAGTTTCCAACACATGAACTTTTGGGGGACACATGTGACCCACAGCAATACATATGCACATTATACACACATATACATACAAATGAATTTATACGTAAGTGGGATTATCAGACTATTTCTGTACTTTTGAATATTTTGACTATTTCCAATATTTTGTTGTCATAAATGGCATCAAAAAATTTATTTAAACTAATGAAAATAAAGATGCATCAAACCAAAACCTGTGGGATACTGCAAAAGCAGTACTTAAAGGGAAGTTTATTGCAATAAACACTTACATCAAAAGAATGGAAAGACTTCAAGTAAACAACCTAATACTTTGCCTCAAAGAGCTAGAAAAACAGCAACAATCCAATCCTAAAACTAGTACACAAAAAGAAATAATTAAGATCAGGGCAGAACTAAATGAGATAGAGACCCCAAAAATGATACAAAAGATCAAAGAAACAAAAAGTTGGTTTTTTGAGAAGATAAATAAAATAGATAAACCATTAGCCAAGTTAACAGAAAAAGAGAGAAAACCCAAATAACAAAAATCAGAAATGAAAAGGGAAACATTACAACCGACACCACATAATACAAAGAATCATCAGAAATTATTATAAACAACTATATGCCAGTAAATATGAAAACATGGAGGAAATGGATAAATTTCTGGACAGAAACAAACTTCCAAGAGTGAACCAAAAAGAAATAGAAAACCTGAGCAGACCAATAACAAGTAAAGAGATTGAAGCAGTAACCAGCAATCTTCCAACAAAGAAAAGCCCAGGACTGGATGGCTTTACAGCTGAACTTTATAAACCTTTAAATAAGAATTAATACCACTTCTCTTCAAACTTTTCCAAAAAATTGAAACAAAGACCATTCTCTCAACTTCATTCTATGAGGCCAACATCACCCTTATACCAAAACCACACAAAGATACAACAAAAAAAGAAAATTACAGGCCAATATCATTGATGTACATAGATACAAAACTCCTCAATAAAATATTAGCAATCAGAATTCATCAACACATCAAAAAAATTATACACCATGATCGAGTGGGATTCATCCCAGGGATGCAAGGATTGTTCATCATAGGCAAGTCAATAAATGTGATACACCACATCAACAAAATCAAGGACAAAAACTGTGTGATTAACTCAATAGATGCAGAAAAAGCATTTGACAAAATACAACATCTCTTCATGTTGTATTTTGTGGGAGTCTTTATCATGCTCTTCATGATAAAGACTCCCACAAATTAGGTATAAAAGGAAACTATCTCAATGCAATAAAAGCCATTTATGACAAACAAATTGCCAATAACATCCCAAATGGGAAAAGGTTGAAAGCTTTTCTCTTGAGAACAGGAACAAGACAAGGATGACCACTCTCACCACTCCTTTTTAACATAGTATTGGAAGTACTAGCTGGAGCAATCAAGCAAAAGAAAGAAATAAAGGGCATCCAGATTGGAAAGGACAAAGTCAAACTATCCCTGTTTGCAGATGACATGATCTAATATATAGAAAAACCTATAGACTCATAAAAAGCTCGAGAGCTGATCAACAATTTCAGTAATGTTGCAGGATACAAAATTAACACCCCCAAATCAGTAGCACTCTTACACTCCAGTAATGAACTACCAGAAAAGAAATGAAGAAAGAGAGCACATTTACTATAGTCACCAAAAAAGTAAAATACCTAGGTGTCAATTTAATCAAGGAGGTGAAAGATCTCTACCATGAGAACTACAAAACACTACTGAAAGAAATAAAACAGGACAAAATTAAAAAGATGGAAAGACATACCATGCTCTTGGATGGGAAGATTTAACTTTGTGAAAATGTTTATTCTACCCAAAGCAATCTACTGATTCAATGCAATCCCCATCAAAATACCAATGTCATTCTTCACAGATATAAAAATAGCAATCCTAAAATTCATATGGAATTACAGAAGACCCCAAATAGCCAAAGCAATCCTAAGCAAAAAATAAATAAATAAATAAATAAAGCCAGAGGCATAACACTACCCATCTTCAAATTGTATTACAAAGCTATTGTAACCAAAGCAGCATGGCACTGGCATAAAAACAGACACTGAGACCAATGGAACAGAATAGAAAACCCAGGAATCAACCCACGTACTTATAGCCAACTGATCTTTGACAAAGGCAGCAAGAACATAAATTGGGGAAAAGACTGCCTCTTCCATAAATGGTACTGGGAAAACTGGACTTCTATATGCGGAATGAAACTAGATCTGCACCTCTCACTGTATACCAAAATCAACTCAAAATGGATTAAAGACTTAAACATAAGACCAAAAACCATAAAATTACTAAAGGAAAACCTAGGGAAACACTCCAGGAAGTACTACTGGGCAAAGACTTTGTGAATAAGACCCCAAAAGCACAAGCAACAAAAGAAAAAAAATAAAGAAATGGGACTATATCAATTAAAAACCTTCTGCAGAGCAAAGGAAACAATCAGTAGAGCAGAAAGACAACCTACAGTATGGGAGAAAATATTTGCAAACTATAAATCTGACAAGGGATTAATATCCAGAATATACAAAGAACTCAAACAGCTACACAGTAAAAAACCAAATAATGCAATTAAAAAATGGGCAAAGGAGATGAATAGATATTTTTCAAAGGAAGACATACAAATGGCCTACTGGTATATGAAAAAATGCTCAGCATCTCTAGTCATCAGAGAAATACAAATCAAAACCACGCTGAGATATCATCTCACCCCAGTTAGACTGACCATTATTAAAAAGACCAAGAACAATAAATGCTGGTGAGAATGCAAGGAAAGGGGAACTCTTCTCCACTGTTGGCGGGACTGTAAATTAGCACAAACATGGAAAACATTATGGAGGTTCCTCAAACAACTACAGATACAACTACCATATGATCCAGTAATCCCATTAGTGGGCATATATCCAAAGGAATGGAAATCATCATGTCGAAGGGATACCTGCACTCCCATGTTCACCACAGCTCTATTTACAATAGCCAAAATATGAAACCAATCTAAGTGTCCATTGACAGATGACTGGTTAAGGAAAATGTGGTATACTACTACTCAGCCATAAAAAAGAAATTCTGCCATTTGCAGTGAGCTGGATAAGTTTGGAGAAAATTTTGTTAAGTGAAATAAGCCAGGCACAGAAAGAGAAATAACACATTTTCTCAATTATATGTGGAAAATAAAAAAGCTGATCTCATAGATGTAGAGAGTACAATAGTGGTTGCTAGGGACTGGTAAGGAAAGAGGGGAGGAAGGATGGGGAGGGGGTGGTCAATGGATACAAAATTGAAGTGAGATAGGAAGAATAAGATCTAGTGTCTATAGCACTATAGGGAGACTGCAGTCAACAGCAAATTACTCCATAACTTCAAGTAGCTAGTAGAGAGGATTTTGAATGTTCCCAACCCAAAGAGGTGACAAATACTTGAGGTGGCTGATATACTAATTACTCTGACATGATCACTGCACACTGTATAAATGTACCTAAAATCACATTGTACTCCATAAATATATATAATTATCATGGGTCAATTAAGAAAAAATAAATTAAAAACACACACAAAATTTCCTGAGTTGTTTCCTAGCTATTGTAAATGCAATCAATAAAAAAATACTCTGTATGTTTAAGGCAGCAATAGGAAGGACCTTCAAATGCATCTTGCTTTTTGACTCCAGTATGCAGAACTATTTCAGAAATAAGTGAAAATACCATGCAGCAAAGACTTATTTAACCATTGGGAATACTTAGAATATTAGAATGCCCTATTATAGGAGTCACCTCTAGGAAAATAACTCCATGTGGATAGATTGTTCCATGACAAATAATTATGTTGATAGCATTGCATGTTGGGATAAACTGAGTAAATTCTTCCTTAATCTCTTTCTCATTTTCCAAAGTTCCTGTGGTGTGAGGACTCATTATGAGGATATCTAATTTCTACTTTGTGTTTGGGAAAAAAAAAATTGATCATCTAATTGTTGATCCCCTATGCCAAGTCTCATGTTAAAATTTTTGGTATGACTAATATTCAAAGGAATGCAAATTTGAACAATAATGAGGCAATTTTAAGAATTTTAAATTAGCATAAACATTAAAGATGATTATAGCTTCATGCTGGCAACTTACCAATAAAACTGGTACATTAAATGTGAATTCATATACCTCTTGGAAAACTGTTTGGTGCTATATGTCATAAACCATATTAAAGTTTATATTCTTTGACTCTGTAATTCCACTCTTGGGAATTTACACCACTCCCAAAAAAACTCTTAAAAAACAAGCCAAAACAAAACTATGACTATAAAGAAGCTCATCACGGCAATGATTATAATGAAAAATTAAGAATATATTTAATACTAAAAAAAAGAGAATAATTAGCTAAATCAAGGTGTACCTAGTTGATGCCATATTATGGTGTCATTAAGTAAAAATTATGGAAGAGTGTTTGTGATGCCAGGTTAAATGGCAAAAACTGAAAAGCAAAATTTTGTGTACACTCTTACAGCAACTATAAATCCAATTCCGTATGTACATAACCTGGAAAGAAAAGCTCAAAAGTGGAAATAACGGATTTTAGACATGTAAATTGTAGTTCTTTTCTCTGAAAATGTCTTTTAATGTTTTAAACATGTGTATTGTATTTTAGTGGCAAAAGAACTAATTGTTTATTGATGATTTATTCAAATATTCATGAAAAAATAATTCCTTCCTGTAATTTATAGCTCAACCCCCATCTACTACATATTTAATGTTATGGACTCACAGAACTATCTGAAACATATGCGGCACTGGATGGTTTCAGTGAATCTCCTGTGAAGATATGTGCGATCCAGCATATCACACGCGTTTGCTTCTCTGATAAAATATGTTTGTATATTTCATTTGTTTATGCACATACAAGGGGTCTTCAAACACTTAATGGAAAGATTCATATTATCTTTTAATCCCATTTTTCCGTGAACTTTTTGAAGAATCTTTGTAGAATTCATTTTATTTCCAAAATACATCTGTGATTGCTTACAAGAAAATCATACATATAATCGTAAAGAGTGGTTAAGTTTCACAGTGATAAAGTTGTAAGGCAATGGTGTATTTGATAAAGAAGATATAAAGTGAAAATAATAAAATAAGTTATTTATAGAATCACATAAATCTACATACACGCACACACATATCTAATCACATTCCATTCTTTTTCAGTGTACATTTGGAATTCTCAGGAATTTTGGGAGCTTAGGAATCATGTAGGTCAGGGGTTATAAATTCAAATCCTACAAGGACCAGACTAGTAGCAAACAAATTTGTTTGGGTTCTACTTACAGTGTGTGACCCCTGAAAAGAGGGCAACTGTGACTAAGGTTGCTGTGGATTGAATGTCTCCCTAAAACTTATTGCAGGTTGACCCCCACTGTAAAAGTGCCAAGAGGGTGGGAAATCCGATTACGGTATTTGAGGTGGGGCCTTTAAGAGGGTGTTAGATTGTGGGGGCTGCACCCTTAAGAATGGTTTGACCCATTCATGGAGTTAAGGGCATGGTTCTGATGGCTTTTTAAGGAGGGCAGGTGAGAAGTTGAGCTCACTCTTGCTCAGCCCATTTTTGCCAGGTGACACCTTACATGGAAAGTCACCAAGAAGGTCCTCATCAGACACGTCCCCTGGACTGTGGACTTCTCAGCCTCTGAACTGTAAGAAATAGGTTTGTTTTCTTATAAATTGCTCAGTTTCAGGTATTCTTCAACAAAAACAGGCTAATACACAGGACTTATTGATTGCTATGGGAGAATATAGGATGAATGTTCAAAAGAAACAGACAGATATCTGGAGTTTTATGTGAAAACTCTTTTAAGTATTGAAAATAAATTCAAATAAAAAAATCAAAACACAGTGGGACAAGGAAAATACATTTATTTACATGTCATATCCAGTCCAGACAGGCCAAGTTTGCAAACTTTGGTTCTAGTATAAATCCTTTTATTTTATTGTATTGTATTATAAAGGAATGACACTCAGTGAAGTGATGTGACTAGTCCAGGATTATAGCAAATTAGTTCCAGGGCTGTCCCTAGACCCAGGTTTCCTGAACCTCGAGTCTTCGTTTTTTCTGGCAAAACTGATTTTTATTTTTTGTTCTTAGGGAAAAATTCTTTAATATTCTTTAAAAAAGGTATTTAAAGGTTCATAATATGGAGTATTTTATTTGTAGAGACTATTTAATTTTAGTTCTATGCTTCTAAAATTTCTTTTATACAAATTTCCTTAATCTCAAACTTTCCCTGAAAGCCAAACAGCACCCATCCCTACTCCCCCCACCCCCAAACCCTGAATCTGAAGCATTCTGACAATATTAGAGCAAATGATTCTTCTTAAAGGGGACATCATGTAGAAAAGTAGAAATTTGATCATTTTTCAATACCCTAAAAGACATTGGCTTTTGGGACGTGTTTTAAATAAAGCTTTTTTTGCTGCCTACTTCCAAATTTCTACTCCAAGGAGGGCTTCAGAATGTTGAGCTCTGGATCTTCTTGCAATTTCAGGGTAATGAATGATTTGCAATATTATTTACATTTTAACGTTTCTTACGTATAAGCCACATTCTCTAACTCAAGACAGTGATTACATTCAGATTATTTTTTTGCTCATTAACGTAGCACTCCTATTTTTGCCAATCAACTGAAAGGCACTCCATTTACAAGCATTTTTCACATATGAATATACTAAACAATTGTCATAAAAATGTTTAAGCAGAATTAAATACCTAATTCTGAGTCTCCCTTCTTCATTCAGCCTTTTTGTTTTTCCCTCAACCTGATCTGCCTTCAAATCTTTAATAAATGTTCCTAACACACTGCTTTGATTAGGTCATTCTGTACTGAAAAACCTTCAGTGTTTCTCACAGGAAATTAATGTCAAAACACATAGTTCCCAAACTGTGAGCTGAGGCACCCAAGGTACCATAGTAAATTTAGAAGGATGCCACAGAATTTTTGTAAAAATCACGAGAAGCAGAGTGGACATCTGTCAGACACTGTTAAAACTATTATCTCAAGGTTGCTCACACATTATTTTTTTTTATTTTTTTATTTTTTTATTTTTATTTTTTCCAGTCACTCACAGATACTACTTTATTTACTAAAATGGGAGCATTAGCATATTATTTTATTTTATTTTTTTTTTAAATTTTATTTTGTCGATATACATTGTAGCTGATTAATGCTCCCCATCACCAAAACCTCCCTCCCTTCTCCCTCCCCCCCTCCCCCCCAACAATGTCCTTTCTGTTTGTTTGTTGTATCAACTTCAAATAATTGTGGTTGTTATATCTTCTTCCCCCCCCCCCCCGGTTTGTGTGTGTGTGTGTGTGTGTGAATTTATATATTAATTTTTAGCTCCCTCCAATAAGTGAGAACATGTGGTATTTCTCTTTCTGTGCCTGACTTGTTTCACTTAATATAATTCTCTCAAGGTCCATCCATGTTGTTGCAAATGGCAGTATTTCATTCGTTTTTATAGCTGTTGCTCACACTTTAAATATTTGATTATGTTACATTCCTTTTTCATGAAATCCTATCTTTTCAAAGGTGAGTTTTCAACAATTGCTGTGATAGTTTCTGCAGTGCCACTCAGAAAACAATGTGGGACATGAAATGAAGGTGGCAGAGTCCAATCTGATTTTGACGCTTGAGGAATTGGGCCATGCCCGACAGGCGCATGCATCTCATTAGGAAGTAGTTGTGATTACTTAAGAATGAAATAAAATATTGTTTTTTCTTTAAGTGGATGTGTGTTTATTTTTCAAATGATTTCTAAGTTGTTAGGACATATATACTTAAGTTGTTTAAACCTAATTACTTAATAAATGGAGATATTAGATATTTCTTTTGGTTTAAGGGTGCTGTGAAAAAAATTACTGAGATAAGAAGGGTGCCATGAATCAAGAAAGTTTGGGTGTGTGTGCTCTAAACCTTTTAGCCTTCCATTCAGTGACCTTTAAGTGTTGCTCCAACTCTTTTGAACGTATTGTTGATTAAAATGATCGGAGACGTGAAGGAAGACGCAGCAGACGAGATACAGGTGAAGAGCGGGGGCCACTGCTCTCTCAGGCGAGTAGCACCGACCCAGCCGCTGTTACAGCTTTTATTACATTTAGCAAGCTTGTGCATGTGAGATAAGCATTAATGCATAAATTCTGTTATACTTTTCTCAAGAGCAGAAGGCCTTTACCTCCCTTCTCAAGCACTTGGTTATCTATATTGCGTCTCCTGGGAATATCCCAAGAAAGTGTTCTCACGACTTCCAGCGTTGTCAAGGAGTGTTTGCAATCCTTGACATTTCTTGGTTAACTCGTTTGCGAGTTCACCTAGCGAACACGTCCTTGGGTGCTGTCCACAGAAGTCCATGAACCATTTCCTTCATGTATCTTAGACCATTTCCTTATTTTAATTCTCTGTTATCTCTAGAATGGTGTATTCGTTGTCTCTGTCATGTTTTGTCTAGCTAGTATTTGAGGTATTTACTTCCCAACCTGCAATTTTGTCTGTATACTTTCCACAGTGGCAGTATAATTTGTTGAGATATTAATTTGTATATTGTTATCTCCTTTCCCCTCCCTTGTTCAAACAGGTTCTCAGGCATTTGTAGATCCTTGAATAAGATTGGGGCGGGGGGGGGGGAGGGAGAAGAAAATTTTTTTAGTCAGAAAATAGAAGCTATTGGCAAACAAACTGATTTCTTATTTTGTTTTATTCGGAAGGCCAAAGTCCTTGAGACATTTATGTCTGGGGTTGCAGGACAGCAGGAAGGGGACTGTGATGAGGGTGGGGAAAAAAGAAAACAGTAGAGTGTATTAGTTTCCTAGGGCCACTGCAACAAATTAACACAAAGTTGGTGGCTTGAAACAATAGAAATTTATTTTCAAACAGTTCTGGAAACCAGAAATCCAAAATCAAGGTATCGGCAGGGCTGGTTCCTCCTGGAAGCTTTGAGGAAGACTTGGTTTCATGCTTCTCTGCTAGCTTCTGGGTTGCCGGCGATCACTGGCATTCCTTGGCATGTAGACACTACTCCAGTCTTTGCCCTGTCATCACATACTGTTCTTCTCCGTGTGTCTCTGCATTCTCTCCTTTTCTAATAGAATTGCATTGGGTTTAGGGCCCAACCAAACTCAGGATGACTTCATCTTGAGATCCATAATTAATTACATCTGCAAAGACCTTATTTCCAAATAAAGTCACATTCTGAGATTCCGTTGGGCATAGGTTTTGGGGGGACACTATTCAACCCATTGCCAAGACTGAGAGCAGAAGGAGACTGGCAGGTAAATAATATTAGGGATTGCATGGGTGACAAACTGTGAAAAAAGAATAAAAGTGTTCCTATTTCACCAAGTAGGGGAGAATTTAGGTACCAGGGCTTTGGCATAAAGCAAGATTCTCTTTTCTAAACTTGGCACAGAAATAGCAGTCACCTGCTGTTGTAGATTGGATCACCCACCCCTCTACCCCTGACCATCCCAACCTCATTGAAGCTTAAATCTCCACTGTAACTGTTCAGGTTGGGAAATCCTATTATGGTAATTGAAAGGTGGGGCCTTGAAGAGGTGATTAGATTGTAGGACCATGCTGTAGTGAATGGAATAATAATGATGGTCAGGGGCATGGTTCAGAGGGCTTTAAAAGAAGAGCACATGAGAGGTTAGTCTCTTTCTGCTCTGCCATTTTCTGCCATGTGAGACCTCTGGGTCACTGATGCCACAACCATGGCTTTCAACAAATGTGTTCCCTGGACCTTGGACTTCCCAGCCTTCGAAACTGTAAGCAACACATTTTGTTTTCTTGTAAATTACCCAATTCCAGGTATTTTGTTCTAAGCAATGGAAATGGACTAATACATCTGCCTTTAAGGGGCCACACAAGCTTGAACCACATTTGATTTGAATAATATTACAATGTTTGAACATCCAGGTGTGTAAAACATATTATGTTACTACAACCACTTTTATCCCATGCATCCTCAAGACTGAACTCAAGTCCTCTTTCCCTATAAATATGCAGGCCTCAGTCATTCCTTTCTTCTTTGTATTGATTGTGACTTTCTTTTGGTAATTAATCCTGTGTTGCCTCATCTCATTTTTCCCTCTCAAAGTACTTGTATTTTAAGCTTGTGAAGCTATTTATCATTTTATTTCATTATTTTGTTTCCTTGCTGTATTAGATTTTTAGCTCCTTTAGGGAAGGGACTATGTTTTATCTCTCTTGGTAGCCATCACTATTCTTATCGCTATGCACTCCATCGATAATGGATTTAATTGGATTTATCGTTTTACTTTTTGTTCTTGATGTTCATACCTCTCCCTATTAATTCTTTGATATACTTGTACTTTAAATATGTTTTTTTTTTAAATATGGTAGTATATGGCCGTATATGGTATTTTTCTGATGTAGACAAAGTATTTGGGTTTTTATAAGAGCGTTCAGCCTGCAAATATTTTTGATTATTTTGCTCAACTTGTTCCAAGACAAATGACAAGTGAAAAAATAGGTTTTGTTTTCTCAGTCCCTTGGCATCTCAGGTGCACCGGGATTGCTTCCTTTCTCGTTGAGCAGTGTTGCTAGCTAACCTTGGCAGTTTCTGAATTTCACAAATTATTGTGCTTTATCTGAAGTATATGACCATGAGCTCTGAGTTAGGGGGAAATGAATTACAATTTGATATACAAAAGAATCCTCTGGGGCTCAGCCAATGTACTTATGGGAATGTCCTGCTCTACTTGGCTTCCTTTTCTTGGTGTGTAACTTTCATATCATGTTGCAACTGGAAATAATACATAATGTAAGAAAGAAATGTAATCTCGGAATAATTTAGTCATTTTTAATTTTTTAATTTATCAGTATACAGTGTAGTTGATTTTTGTGTCCCTTCACCAGTTCCTCTTTTTCTCCCTTCCCTCTCCCCACTTCAGTCATTTTTTTAAAAAATTCAGTTAGTCTTCCATGTCTAGGTCCAAGGAGCATGTTCATTTTCTTCTGTTTGACTGGAAAGAGTGAGAGGCTTAAGCACAAAATGAGAACACCTGATATCAATGATACTTTTCTTCAGTTCCAGAATGTTCTATGCTCAGAGTAGATTTGAATAGCTCCCAAGAAATCTGTAAGCCATATTCTATGGGCAAACTGCCAGATTTCCGATCTGGCATTGTTTTTGACTTGACATAGATATTTCTTGTTTAAATCTGAGAAACTTGAGGCAGTATCCTTCTTAAATACCTAATTACTTTTATATAATTACACTTACTCCAAATGACTATTTTAAAATATCTTTAATCAACTCATAAAGAAAAGAAAGATTTTAAATTTCCTTGCCTAATTATACACCATTTTCCATAAAAAGAATCAAGTATTTTCTCTTAGTTCTAATGTAAAAAGTTATTTCCCCCTTAAATTAGAAAAGTAAATCTATTTCTGTACAATTTACTCTTTTTTTTCTTTTTGATATAACAACTTCCCTTAATTCCTACTCTTGGATGTGCAGTTGAATCCGTTAACTTCTGCCTTTAGGATGAGAAATGCCTCAGTTTTGAATTGATGGCCAACATTGAATATTAGGTAATTTCTCATAAAATTTGAATATTAGGTAATTTCTCTTTAAAAGTTTCAAAGATCAAAAATTCATGGTCCACATTCCCTAAATGCAGAAATCTGACAAAGCTTACACTTTCAGACATATCTAAAATAAATCATGTGCTTAGGTCAGGACTCTGGGGTCCTTCTGCTATTCTTGCACTGGCCTGGAGCAAATAAAAAGACTTCTGTCTTATTCTTAAGAACACCTGTGCCTTGGGACTCTGGTTTTAATAAGTGGTTTCAATCTTAGTAATCTTGATAGCACCTTAATAATTTTCCTGGTCCTTTAGTTTCTTTGTTCGTGCTCCCATAATACCATATAGTGGTCACTGAGCTCTACTTGTGTCTACTTGGAGCTCTTTGATGCCCTGAATTTCTGATCTCTGTATATGGCCTTTTTTAGACACTCCCACCCGCTCCCACACCATCTATACTCTGCCACATAATGATTTTTTAGATCAATTATTATTAATCTATGCCCATACATCATTCTGAAACTCATCTAAACTTACAGAGGGGATGAAGAAAATGGAATCCAAAGAAAGGCAACAAGAGAGAGCACAAAGCAGTAGGGTATGAGAACCCAAATGCAGAAGGATTGGGCAGGTGTGGCAGAGGCCCGCATGAGAACAATGCAAATCTTCTCACTGGTGTTGGCATGGCTGGCACCAAAGCTTTCCATTGCTTCTACCACCTCTGAGGGGAGATCTTTCACTTGTTCAGACACCACATTATTTCCATCCAGCTAGCCAGCAGGACAGTTGAAAGCTCTAGAACCAATTGTGTTGAGGCCAATATTTGCTTTAGACAAGGTGCCAGGATCAGTGTGTTTCCAAAAGTTTTCAGCAGCATGTTTCTCCTGGTAGATATATTTTCCACCAGTGTCATTATTGCAGGTGAATTTACCATTCAGGCATGATAACAGGATAATCATTCTGCAAGTGTAGAAACCCTTGTCACACAGCCCTTTCCTTCTGGTTCTCAGAGACCAAGCATTTTATGTGATTTTTAGAACTTTGAAAACAACTTGGGAATAAAAGGGGTTTATAGTCTATAGTAATATTTAATTTATGTGAGAGTGAGTTAGTCCTAGCTAGGATCAGCCCAGCCTTCAAAAGTTGGCAGCTCTAAGAGGTAGCATGTGCAAAGTGCCTGGAACACTTCTTGGGATATCCGACTAAGTCTGTGTTCTTTGGACACTGTTCTTCCTCCCGACTGGAATCTTAATACCTGAGACTGACTTATGATCCTCAGCACAGCTATTTCCTCAGTGGGGGAGGTTGGTCTCCTGGTTTAGGCTTCCCTCATCTGCTGTGAACTACTGTGTTGTGCACCTAGCTGGGTCAAGGGATTGTACAAACTCTTCTCATCCTGCGATCATGTGTTCTGATTTAGAATTAGAAGAGTGCATGATGCAATGACCTTGACTATGGAAAATGACGACTGAAGGACGGATGGAGTTACAGTGAAGATTTGGAGGAGGGGAAATAAAAGAGGACTCTATTTTGTGTTCATGAAGTGAAGAACATCAGTATGGAGAACTTCATTTCAAATGGTCACTTTTGTAATTATACATATAGTTTAGCATAAATGCAAATGATAAACTGTGAAGCCCAATAGAGTTTCTTGTGTTCATTCACTTGAATCTTGTTGAATGTTCCAGGTTGCCATGTTGCAGAGGAAGGCTCTCTCCTGTACCCTTGTTTAGAAACACCACGTTTTTTAATTAGTGAAGAAATATTCTCTGTGCATAAAATGCTGAGAAGTATTAATAAAGAGAAATGATAACGGAAGTTATGAGAGTGTTGATATTCTGTCTTTTATCATTTTATTCTTACTTCTCTTCCTACGTAAGATTTAATGCTTGCACAAATAGAATGGGACTGAATTCAAAATTTTGAAATAGTGGCAACAGTGAAAAACTGTACATTTCACACAAAAGTCCTGATATGTCTTCTCTTGGGAAAAACTGGATGCAGTAGCAATTTTTGGTCCATATTTCCAGGCCGCTAGCACTCTCCCTTTAGGACAGGGCACATGCTTTCTGCATGTCCAGAAGAGCATTGCTCTGGACACTCCCTGCTGTCCTGCATGTTGTTCTTGCATCGGACCTTCTTCACTTGTTACCTGCCAAGACCCTGTAGGCATGTGGAAGTCAACCTGTTTTAGTCATGTTTGTCTTCTATTCTCTCAGAAAAGCCCCTGATATATTTTACTTACATTATACAGATATTGTAGAAAACAACATCCTTAATACAATAACACCCAGAATCTTCAAACTCTGGTAATCTCCTGGGAAGAGGAATCTGGATTCCAGGGTCCAACTTTTTCTTTGATATGTCTGTACTGTGGTGGCCAGTGCAACCTCTGCACTGATGGACAAGAGGGCACCCTTCCCCTGCCTTGGTGCTTTGGCTAATGCATGGACTTGAATTCTGACTTTGATTTTCTTTTTAAAGCAACACAGAAAACCTAGACTTTTCAAACATCTTAGTCAATAGCGAGAGCTAACAAAGAAAAATAAGTGCAGCACAGAAAAATCTAAACATTCTTGATTACAAAGTATAGCTTGCTCCTTGGTGATAACAGGCCCCATCAGATTCTATATGAAGTGATAATCACAGCTCCTGTTTTCTAAGTACTTACCATCTGCCAGTTACTATATTGGAGCATTATTTATTTATTTATTTTCATTAAATCATCACAAAAATCCTATAAGCTCATGATATTTGCCAACCAGGAAACTGAGGTTGAGTGGCAAAGTAACTAGCAATATATCACATGGCACATTAGCCACAAAGCTGGGCTTTTACCCCAGATCTGATTCTGAAGCAGACACTTTTACCATTTTGCTGTTCTGAGAAAAATACTACCTTGGGCCCTTCCTTTCTTTGCTACAGCCTCATTTCCACAAGGCTGGCAGCCCTTTTAACATCAGATCTCCAGCACGCCATGTTGAAATCCGGAATGAATGGCATTAAATTCTTCTATAAGAGGCCCATCTTCTCAATTGTGGTTTCCAGATTAAGATGCATCCATTTCGACCGATCCTGAGTCTTTCAGCCCCACTTACAGGAGAGTAGCTTCATCTGGCCCTAATAGCTCCATCTGTCTTCCAGCTGCAGTGTTGGTCTTCACACTGTGGTAATGTCATTTACGTTGAAATGGGTGGGAAGTGTTTCCTCTCAAGGTCCAGAGAGGGCGAGGGTGAGCCGGCGCATCCCATGTGAGAAAACTGGTGGGGCTGGAAAGGAACGTGACCCGTGTTTGAGGAGGAAAAAGCCTTAACTGCTGAGTGCTCTTTGCAGAAGTCGGTGGGAGAGGTGGGAGTGGATGGGCAAAAAGTGCTCCCTCTGCAGAGGGGCATGGGCCTTCCTAACTTCTAGGTCCTGGAGGCATATGACACAGCTGCAGAAGCACTGCCTCAGAGCAGTGAAAAGCATCTTTTAGTTTTGTATGTTTTCTGGGGTCCTCCTTCATTCAGGCATAGTGGTTATAAAGAGAAGCAGTCATGCTGCTGTTCCAACAGAACACGGAGCCACTGCTCCATCCAGCAGCACATGGAGACCAGGTGGTGGCTGAAGGTGCCCTGACTCTAGATTTCTGACTGGAGTGTGACTTTCATGCTAAGGCTTCTCGTACCCCTGCCTTTCTTTCCAGTAGTGGATGTAATTTGGGGTTTTTTAGCGGCAGAATCAATGAGAAGAGGGGAATGTGCCTGGAGATGAACAGCAGAATGTGTGCTGGGGCCACTGGGGCATTGGGATGATGCAGCATTCCTGACATGGGCTCCACGGTGGACACTTTTCACTTCACCATGGAAAAATTTACTCCCCCAGTTGCTGGGAGGGCTGCAAGGTGGTAGATTTCAGCTGTCAGCCCCCTAGAGAATATACCTCTGCTGAGAAGCCACCTAGGTCCTATGCATTTTGGGGGTGACCTGCATCCAGTGACTAATCTACACGGGACCTAAAATGTTAACTTTATCTCCTTGACTCAGGTCAACTCTAAAGGGTCATTCAGCTTTACAACTTGCCATAGAATTGGCTGTGGCCTCCACTGAAATTGCATTGATGCTAAACTTCTTTTGCCCAGTCCTGTTTTCCCCCTTCTTTCCACAGGTATTGAGCCTAATAGCACTTCCTAATAACAGCCTTATACTCTGAACTCTGTCTCTGCATGTTATTCCTGGGGAATCTGATATGTGACAGTCATAAATGGGGTGTAGATCAGAGGGGGCTGTTCCACCCACAGGTGAAGGTGGCCCAGTGACCCATGTGGTTTGTTCTAGCGAAGAACAATGTTTTAGCTGCAGAGTTGGAGAGGTCTTGAGGGAAATTCTGGCTGAAATGATTACACTGATAGGAACTTTGTAATGTTTTTGCACATACCATTTCCTTATTTGTTTTATCTCCATAACCTCCTGAAGCTTTTGGGAATATATGTTAAATTATATGTTGTTTTATTTACAGGCCAGTAGAAACACTAGGATCTTTTTGTAGGAGATTATGGTAGATTTCATCCTACACACAAAGCTTTTTCTGATTACTTGGTCGGTACTGATTTTCCTTATCTGTAATTCTGCTCCACTTAGCCTGTACTCCAAAACTGGCCACCTAACACTAGGCTTCTACTATTCATAGAGAGCAGGCTTCTACTCTCTACTGGGAAGTCTTGTTTTCCCAATAAGTTTGTGAATTTTCTAAGATTAGCTGTTTTATTTTCTAGGTTTATATTCATCACAATTCATAGTTCAGAACTGGACTCACAGGAGACACGGTCAGTGTTTTCTGACACACCTCAGATTGAGCTCTCATTAATGACTTGAACAATTGATATGGGATTCAAAAAGCTATATCATGCTGGGAGCAAAATTGGCTCTTCGAGGCAGTTTGTCAAGGAAATGGCCTAGGATCATTAAAGAAAAATATTGTCAGTCCCTCTTACTTTCTTTCCCTTCACCTTTGCCTCAACACAGAGATAACTACTATATTCTTCCAGATATTTTTTATATGTATGGCTCTATGTGTTTATATCTCATGCCTAGAACAATTTTGGGCATAATTACCCTCATTCATCTTTGCTAATATGACTGATGAAAAGTAGTATATCACCCTGTTATTCTGTATTTCTTTTGTTACTGGTGAAATTAAACATTATTTACCAAGTATTTATTGATTACCCAGACAAGTGCTAGATATTGTACACATGTTAACTCATTTAATAAACATAAAGCTGTGAGGTCTTTATTATTATCTCTATTTAATTGAAACTGAGGATTTAAGAAACTTGACAGAGAAAGCAGAGCTAGTGTGAGACAGGCTCTAACTGTCTGCCTCTATTACCTCTTAGGATTCTAGGTCACAGACCATGTGACTATCACCTGGGACGAGGAAGATAAGGGTAGGTCTGGGGAACAGTCCAGAGAATTACAAAAACAACAAAAACAGATGGAGAATTTGTGTGCAAGGCAAAATTACTTTTCAGGGAAGGAAGAAGGAATGGATCCATTTTGAGTATATAGTGATAGTAAACTCCTGATCCTTTTTCACTGGACTAGTGTATGGTTCTTCTTGTTGGATGTGTTTTTATCTTAGGAAGCTGATGTCAGGAGACTTCTTTCTTCCTAATGTGCTATGATCTGATGATGTAGAAATAAAAGATACTATCCTTGCCCCGCCCTCCCCCTCAACAACTGAATAACCCTGCTCACCTTACTGTTATTCAAATAGGTAATGTAAAAATAAAGTTCTCTTAAGAGTGAACTTCACCATATTTCTTCTTTTAACATTTAGAGAAACTGAGCCACATAGAACTTGAAGTCCCAAGATTCTAGGACTGATTAGTGGTGGACTTGGGGCAGTGTCTGAGAGTCCTGATTGCTGCTCCTGTCCTTTCTCAGTTATCTTATTCCCTCCTTATATACTTAGACACTATCCAGGGACTGGTTGTAGGGAAGTCTCTACAAATAAAATAAAATAAAAGTAACCATCATGAATAAAAAAGACTGGACTGTCAAGAAATAACTTTGTATTTGAACATGCAGAAGACTTTCAAAGGTAAAGGTCTTACTTCCCAGCACAGGTGGAAAGCTTGTTAGATGGGGATATATACCTCTTACTCAGGTGGCAGAGATGACAGATTTAAATGGCCTTTAAAAAATCTTGCTTTCCCAAACTCACAGAAAACATTTTTCAAACTACTATTGCTCTTACTCTAGTAAACTATAGTTAGTAAAGAAAGAGCAAAAATTTGCATATTAGAAAGATTATAAATCAATGGGTGTCAAAAAAGTACCATGCACTATATATTTATCTTTTGGCTGCTACACAGCATCTGTTCCCATCTCCAATCTACACCTTGATTTTTGGGCGGAAGAATCAAATTTCTCTTACCCTAGCTACTCCCTTTCAAACTTTCCACTGCAGTTCATAGAAAAAAAAATGACATCACTCCCCACAAAACACATATACATTTATATAAAACTAAACAAGTTTCAGTAAAAAATATTACTAATGGTGATGATTTCTTTTTCTATTCTATATTAGTTTTTATTTTTTGATTATTTTTTACAGTCCATTGTATTGAGTATATGGCCCACAAATGAGATATCACTCACAGTTTGAAAAGTACTCATCTAATTCAAAATTATTTGAATGTGGTTGAATTGACCTTGGGAATGGTCAAATTACTCTCAGTAGAGATCCACTGGGCAATGGGTAAATAACACAGACAGAGCCAATTAGAATGAAAGAATACTTTTGCTGGGATATGAGGATGTGAATTTTGTAAACCCCACAAGCACTTTGATAGCATGAAGGTAGAAGACACTGCAGGAGTCACAGTGTGGAGCGTCAGGCTGAAGCTTTCATTACAGCAGAGACTTGAAAAGAAAAAAATTCTGGATTGTATTGCTGTAGTAACTGTATTAAGATGCTTTATTAGTTATAGTGCTAGACAGTTCAATGATGTAAGCCAAGAAATCTACATTGTTAGGCCATTTCACAGAATTTTACTTTATTTGAAATTTTACTTTATAATTTTATCTACTACTTTCCATTTGATTACAGAAAAACATAATTTTGTAAGGATCTAGGTTAATAATTGGGAATTATTCACAGGAGATGGGATAAAATGATTCATTTCAATTCATTGCTTGCCTCAGTGAATTCTGGATCAAAATACATCTCTGTGACACTGACAGCTTAAAGTCCTGAGAAGGAACACATTCTCAAATGACAAATTCCTGGAGAAATGAGAGCTTTGCTCTGAGAACAGGGGTCACATCTGTTTGGAATGAAGGTGATACTACACTGGACATATGTGGATAATTCAAGAAGATTATCTGTGTGCTTCTAAAACCTAATGGAAGTAATTGAGGGAAGAAAGGATATGATCTTTCAGCTCCAGGAAGGGGAGTGGTTAGTGGCATGGAGGGATGCACACCGAGTGCCATGATAAGACTATTGAAAGGTTTACAGTTCTGCACTGGGGCAATCTACCTAACAAGTGGTTAGTGTCCCTTTAAGATTTAGGACCCTGTGAAGTTACAAAGGAGAAGGATGTGTTGCTTTGTGTGGGTGGATGAAGTGACTAAACCCAAATGTTACTTCATTTTCAAAGTTTGGTGACCAGTTCAAATATAGAAGAGTTATAAAATAATTGTGGGATAACTCACCACTTTAGAGTTGATGGCCTTAATTATGTAGGCCAGTCAGAACCTTGTGGAACATCAGACATAAAACACATAGGTTTGACTTCTCCCAGCACAGAAGTGCAGTTGAACTTGCTGATTTTAATTGTGAAATAAAAATTATTTTTTAAATCTGAATGTCATACTGGGAATGAAGACTGCAAGGCACTGGATCTAATACTTCCTAGTTCATAATCTTTAGTTAACTTTGGCCTTTAATAAACTATTCAGATTTATCTGTTTATAAAGATAGTGTGATTATCTTCAGAACATTTCTGGGAAGGAAAGCCGCATGAGATATGGAAATCATGCTTGAAGTTAGAAGTCCTGGTTTGGCCACTTACTGTCTTTGTGACACTTACAGGCTCCTTATATTGCCATCTGGGAAATGAAGATAATACCGGTTCCTGTTCTACTGATTGCATTGAGGTCATTATGGCAATTAGATGGAAAACGCAGATAAAAATGCTTTGAAAACTATAAAGTACTATATAAGTATATAATATTATTTATACACATTTACAGAAAGAAATCTAGCAGGAAGTATTAATAAATAAATAATTATTAAAGAGGGCCAGAAGTCAGAGTGTCAATTTTTGCCAGTTCAATGTCTCTGATTCTGAGGAGAATGTTATAATATTCTCATCTTTAGTTGAGTTTCTAATGAGTCTTGTCAACTAATTATTGAAGGTGTTAGAGAGCCAAAAGCTCTTTGAAGCATTGCTTGAGTGCAGCAGCTGTTCTCTTCTGCTGCCGCAGTTTACTCAATGCTCCATCACCTCACTTCACTCAATCCTATGAAGCTAGAGATAGAAAAGACCTTGGAGATCACCAGTCCAATCTCATCATTTGCAGATGAAGAAACGGATGTCCAGGAAAAATAAGTGAGCTTCTAAAGGTACAGAGCTAGAATTTTTGAGAAAGTGAGAATTGATATTTGACTTTTTGTTCCCAGTCTGATTTTCTTTTTGTAGTCATCCATGCTGATTCTAAAGGAAAATATATTCTTGCTAAAGTGGATTTAATTATTGAGTTACTTAAACCTAAATGCGTTGTTGTTTTTATTGTGAGAGCAGAAATAGTGAAGGAAAGATGTGGAACAACCCATCTCCTACATGTTTCAGATGTAACAGCTACTGATCATAGTACTAGGGAGAAAAGTCCCATTAAATGACACTGCTTAAGAAGGCACTTTCAGTCTTAGAATAAAATCATTAGACAAGTTATGGAATCACATTCTTAAAAATTTTCTTTGTTCCTAAAGGTAGAGGTGATGATTGTAATAAAAATTCTTAGAGGTAAGAAAGGAGGGCTGAAAACAAGAGAAATGTTTGAAAGTCAAAGAATATCAGTTAGATACTCTGGTCCCCTCCTGTATCCTAAACAGGTAGAAACATGCCCCTCCCTGACTTTGGTAGGAATCTGGGGATTTATTCTTTAGGAAAATTAAGCCAGGAGACTCTAGCCCAGGGACAGAATGCATAGCAGAATATAGGCAAGAGTTGCCGTACCAAAGAGACAATGTGAAAACACACATACTAAACAGTGAGACGACCCAGCTCTTTTGTACCTTTTGGATTTGTGCCCCTTGGCACAACATTCCTGGTGGATTAAAGTTTACTCAGCAGATTCTCCCTTGGAGAAATTGTATAGCTCCTGAGGAAAGACATATGGTTGCTAACATTGGGAGATATTTCAACAAATTGGCGGGTTTCCACTACACCAAATGCAGCCATTCATGCAGAACTTTCAATCTGCCCATTAGTTTCTCTTAAATATGAATATACCAAAATAACCATTAAACATGTAAGAGAAGCCTCTGAGACAAAATACTGAAATCAGAAGCAAATCAATGGAAAATGGAATTCAGAGAAAACGGAGACATTACAGGAGGCAGAAAAAAAAAATTCGGGGAGATAAGATTTATCCATCAAAAAAATGCACAGGGACAATCAGAGCATGCTTAGATATTTAAAATACATAACTAAAAAGAATATGTTATTAAGAATATCAATTCAAAGAAGTATCTCAGAGGGCCGAGCCCGTGGCGCACTCGGGAGAGTGCGGTGCTGGGAGCGTGGTGACGCTCCCACCGCGGGTTCGAGTCCTATATAGGACTGGCCCGTGCACTCACTGGCTGAGTGCCGGTCACGAAAAAGACAAAAAAAAAAAAAAAAAAAAAAAAAAGAAATATCTCAGAAAGTAATAAAAAATACAAAGAGCTCCAACATTGTGGGGGAAGAACAAGAAACTTAGAGAATGAATCCCAAGACATTCAATAAAAAAATGATTAGAAGTACCAGAAAAAGAAAGCAGAGTTAAAAGAAGGGGAGGGATCTATTTAGGAAATAATTTGAGAACTTAAAAATATTTATTTTCAAATTCAGAGGGTTTACCATCTGTACCAGGTGATCTCATAAAATTTTATAGATTTGTCAGTATCATTAATTAACTTAACAAAACTTTATCGAGTTCCCACTATGTGCCAGGTCCTCTGCCAAGTACAGAAGATAGAGTGGGAGCCCAATTTGTGGGAACCTGCCCTCACAGAGCTCAGCCCCTAGCAAGGCAGAAAGTCAGGAATAAATCATCTCACCATAGGGGCTTTGACCTAGTAAGGGAGATCAGGAAAAATTTCTCTGAAGAAAAACTGTTTGAGCTATGATATGAAGGAAGAGTAGGCATAATCTATGTAACCAAAGAGAGCAGGAATGAGTGTTCCAGGCAGAGGAAGGCCCAGTGGGGTAAGGAAGTGACTGAGGGGAATCCAGTGTGGATGAAATGGGGAGAGAAGGTGGGGACATGGGGTGAGAAGAGGCTAGAGATCAGAGATCAGCAGGGTGTGGACTAGGCAGAACTTTGCAGACCATGTTGAAGTTTTGCCTTTTTCCTAAGGGTGCATAATTGGAAGTCACTGAAATGTTTAAGCAGGGATGGAGCTGAAGTAAAATTTACGTTATTGTGACGATCACTCTGCCTGCAGTGTGGAGAATGGATTGGAGGGTAAGGGAGGAATGTTAGTAGTGCTATTATGGGGCTTTCATGGTTGTCATGAAAAGGATAATGGGAGCTTAGACAAGTGTGATAATGATGAAGATGTAGAGAACTGGAAATTTTTGAGAAATACTTAATGAGTTAAATAGACATGATTTTGTGATAAATTGATCAGGGTTGATTCTCTGAATATTGTAAGAAAAAACAAATTGGCTAGTCTGACCAAAGAGCAAAGAGAGGGAAATATAACAGATATGTATATAATACGTGTTATAATGTCCTCTAGGTTTATCTATGTTGTTGAAATGGCAAGATTTCTTTATTTTTAAAAACTGAATAATATTCTATTGCATGTATATACCACAATTTCTTCATTTATTCATCTGTTCATTGACTCTTAGGTTGTTTACATATCTTGCTATTATGAATAATGCTCTAATGAACACAGGGGTGCAGATAGCTCTTTGAGGTACTGACTTCAGTTCCTTTGGATATGTACCCAGCAGTGGGATTGCTGGAACCTCCATGCTGTTTTTTTTACAATGGCTGTACCAATTTATAATCTTACTGATAGTGTACAAGGGTTCTTTTTCTTCCACATCCTTGCCAACACTATTATCATTTGACCTTTTGATAATAGCCATCACAACAGGTGTGAGGTAATATTTCATTGGGGTTTTGATTTGAATTTCCCTGATGATTAGTGATTTTTGAGCACTTTTTAATATACGTTTTGGCCATTTGTATGTCTTCTTTGAGAAAATATCTATTCAGGTCTTTTGCCCATTTTTAAATCAGGTTATTTATTTTTCAGCTATTGAGTTGTTTTAGTTCTTTCTGTATTGCCGATATTAGCCCCCATTGGATATATGGTTTGCAAATATTTTCTCCCATTCTGTAGATTGCCTTTAGATTTTGTTGATTGTTTCCTTTGCTGTTCAGAAACATAGATGTCAAAAAACCTTAACAAAATACTAGCAAACCAAATTCAACAGCACATTAAAAGGATCACACTCCATGATCAAGTGGGATTTATCCCTGGGATGCAAGGATGGTTCAACCTAAGCAAATCAACAAATGTAATACACCACATTAACAAAATGAAAGATAAGAATTATATGATCATCTCAATAGATGCAAAAAAGGCATTTGACAAGAACTCAACATATTTTATGGTAAAAACTCAACAAATTAGGTATAGAAGGAATGTGCCTCAACATAATAGACAATATATGACAAACCCACATCTAACATCATACTCAATGGTGAAAAGCTGAAAGCTTTTCCTCTAAGATACAGAAAGACAAGGATGTCCACTTTTGCCACTTCTAGTCGACATAATACTGGAAGTCCTAGCCAGAGTAATTAGGCAAGGAAAAGAAATAAAAGGCATCCAAATCAGAAAGGAAGAAGCAAAATTTTCTCTCTTTGCAGATGTCCTGATCTTGTACTTAGAAAACCATGAAAACTTCACTGAAAAACTGTTAGAACTATTAATAGTTTTCAGTAAAGTTGTAGGATACAAAAGCAACATACAAAAACCAGTAGTGGTTCTATACACTGACAAGGAACTATCTGGAAAATAAATTAAGAAAACAATCTTATTTACAATAGCATTAAAACAAATGAAATACTTAAAAATAAACTTAACCAAGGAGGTGAAAAATCTGTACACTGAAAACTATAAAACTCTGATGAAAAAATTAAAAAGACACAAATAAATGGAAAGATATCCTGTGTTTATGGATTGGAAGAATTAATATTGTTAAAATGTTTTTATATTTTCCAAAGCTAACTACAGATTCAATGCAATCACTATCAAAATTCCAATGGCATTTTTCACGGAGATAGAAAAACAATTCTAAAATTTGTGTGAAATCACAAAAGATCCTGAAGAGCCAAAGCAATCTTGAGCAAAAAAAGAACTGAGCTAGAGATATCACAATATCTGAATTCAAAGTCTGTTACAAAGGTATATTAATCAAAACAGCATGGTAACAACATAAAAACAGACACATAGACCAGTGGAATAGAATAAGGAGGGCAGAAATAAGTCCTTGCATTTACGGTCAACTGATTTTTAGCAAAGATGCCAAGAACATACAATGAGGAAAGGGCAGCTTCTTTAATAAATGGTGTTGGGAAAATTGGATATCTACATGCAAAAGAATGAAATTGGACACTTATCTTACAACATATACAAAAATAACCCAAAACGAGTTAAAGTCTTACCGTAAGACCTGAAATCATAAAATTCTGGAAGAAAACAAAGGAAAACTCCCTGACAGTGATGTCTTGGAAGCAATTCTGTTTTGGTGGTGATTTTTGAATATGACTCCCAAAGTGCAGGCAACAAAAGCAGAAATGAACAAGTGGGATGACATTTGAAGCTCCTTCTTACTCAAATGGGAAGTGTGGCCTCTGGGGGCTGTCAGTGCCCCTGCTTACTCAGTTGTAAATGTATTCACTTTGAGTTTTGCTGAAGTCCCACACATTGTGGGCCCACTAGGATTCTGTGTTGAAGGGCAGCATAAAAGACGGTGGGAATGAGGCAGCAAAGAATATAGGACATGCATATTGTGTGTATTTCCTCTGTTCATGTGTGTGCTTTCCTGTCCCATTGGACTTCACTTACAAACACTAATTCACAAGTTCAAAGATAAAATTATTAAGAATTTCAAGATGGCAGCAGCAGAGCATTAAGCCAAGCATGGAGCCCTTCTGAGTGCAGAGCCTTGCATAATGCACACAAGTTGCACACTCGTGAAGACAGCCCTGTCCTTCCCCTCTAAGAGTTGGGGAGGGAAGAAAGCAAACACTGAGTGCACAGGGCAATTCAACCCTCTTTTCCTCAGCTCCTCTCCCAAACCATGTTCTGCCCTAATCGTCCTATCCTAATGTCCCACACTAGTCATCCGAGCTTTTGTCACTGATACCCCCACACAGGGCAGGTATTGCTTTTACAAGGCAACAGCAGGGGACCCCAGCAGAAGCAGGAGCAGAACCGCAGAACTGGTCTGAAACTGCATCTGGCCCCTTCTCAACATACATCAGTTCAAACAGCCTTTTTCTGTATGGATATCTTGTAGTTTTCTCTTATTTCCCTGTGTATTTCATCCAGAATTGATCTTATGGTAGGAAGGTAGCAGAGTGTTTTGATTTACACCTTTAAGGAACCTGAGTGATGGTCAGGAGTATTTCATGTTTTCCTGAGATTTGAACTATTGCTGGGTTATGGAGGGAGGCAGAGAGGGAAGAAGGAAAGGAAAGAGAAAAGAGAAAAGGAGGAAATGAGGGGAGAATATCAGAGAGAGAGAGAGAGAGAGAGAGAGAGAGAGAGAGAGAGAGAGAGAGAGAGAGAGAGAGAGAGAGAGAGAGAGAGAGAGATAGAGAGAGAGAGAGAGATTATAACTTGTTCATGGCATTGTGTAAGTCCCTGGATGACAGCAGCACCTGAAACTACTGCTTCCCAGGACATCTTGATTAATGTGACGTAACAAACTTTCTTTTTTACTTGGTTTGAGTTGGGTTTCAGGGCCTTGAAATTGAAAGAGTTTTTATTGATAGATAAGGTTGTTTATATAGGGTGAGGATTGGTGAGAAATTTTGACACTTTTCAAATCATAGGAACTTAAGCGATTCTCTACTTTGCCTAAAATACATATAGGCTGTTCAAGCCTGTGAACAAAATGAGAGATTTTGAAAATGATTTGAAAGATACTTGTCATTGCAGCTGGCCAGTTAGTTCAGTTGGTTAGAGTACAGCCTTATAACACCAAGGTCATGGGTTCAGATCCCCTATATTGGCCGGCTGCCAAAATAAATAAATAAAACAAAAAAGATACCAGTTATACAGTTCTAAGAACAGTTGAAAATACTGAGCTAATAATAATTGATGCCCCACATTTGAAAGGATGTGTTTCATTATTTTATCTATATTACCATGGGAAAAGGTGATAGTAATAAGCCTGTGCTGGTAAAGTGTTGTTGTTATCATGTTATTATTATGCTTGTGTGGGTAGAGTATTGTTATGAGTGTTGTTATTATTATAATAATAACATTTATTTTCTTAAAAGATGCTAAAATGAAAATTTGGAAATACCACTATGTTTTAGTTTTCTAAATAAAAGAAACAATATTATAGTGTTTTAGATAGAACTGTTAACTTCAGAAGCAGTGAATTGTGTCATCCTGTCCAATTGTTTCATAAAGTGTTTTTAGACCAGCTAGACAGGTGTTCTTGCAAAAAAAGTGTATTTTATTTTTATCTTTTTGTTAAAGGTATTCAGTTTGCATAATATTTTTCTGTTGCTTGAATAATATGGAATTTTTTCTTAAGGAACAAGATAGAAATTGTTTTTAGAACTGTTAGAATTTGCACAGTCATTCCACCTAGTGTGTAATTTATATGACTGAATCAGCTTTCCAAGTATATTTTAAAAACAGTGACACTATTTTCAACCCTTTGCAATTAATTTTTTATGTAATTAAGAAAAATATTTTTTTAGCTCAATTTTTTAGCACTATATATAACAAAAGAATTTGTAGAATGTTCATTGCCAAATTGTATTATGCCACAGAGTGAACAACTTGTTTTAGCATTGGAGAAATTCAGTGTTTTCTGTCTCTAAAGATAAGTAGGGACAATAATACCATTCTATGAATTAGCTACCCATTGATCATAACTCCGGTACACATTGGTTAAGATGATCTCTTATTGACATGGTATCTGAAAATTCCTTTTGTATTTTCAAAGTTGTTTCTTCTTTTCAACTTTCTACATCATACATTACTAGAAAATCATATTTATCAAGTAGTCATCCATTCATTCAGCAATTATTTTTGAATGAACACTATATGTACATAATTGTTCTGAACCCTGGAGATACGACAGTGAACAGATAGTCAAGATTCCCTACCCCTCACAAAGCCTACATTCTGGTAGAGTGAGGCAGGCAATACACAATAATTGGGTAAAATATATCATGTCGTTTGGTCATAAATTCTATGCAGAAAAAGAAAAAGAAAGGAAATGAGACAGTGACACAGTAGGAACTGGGGACTGGGGTGCTGCAATTTAAATAAAGTGATTAGGAGAACAGATAATGGCTGTCATACACATGCTCCTCAAACAACTGTGTTGTTTAGTTAAACAGTGCTGATGTTTATATATCAAGTGGAAAACATTTATAAATGACCATTTAAAAAATTGAATTATTTATAACAATTACCACCAATAACAGAAATAATGTACGTCTGGCCATTGTGAATATGATAAAAAGTGAATGTTCTTTCATAAGCTAAAGGGTGTTTTATTCTGTAATAGATCAGAAAGATAATAGCAGAAATGGCAGAAATGCTTACTGAATCCAAGATGAATCAGATCCAAATGGGAACGTGGGTCACATTAACGAATGTGTGATGCTCTTATAAACCACTAAGTCTCAAGAATGGGAACAAGAAATGGCTCCCACTTCTATGATGCTTATGTCAGTGTTACCCAGGTGTTGGTGGTCAGTATGGATCTTTCCCCTTCCACCCATTCACAGAAGAATTTGACATTAACTTGCTCCTCTCCATTTAGGTCTGTGCATCTGTAGAGCCTTTTCTGCAATTTCTGCAAAGCACTCCCATGCATCTTTCTCTGAATCTACCCCACTCCTGCTCAGGGTCTGCCTGCCTTGGTTCCCCTGCATCAGCATGGTTACAGACCACCACCCTTCATGAACTTAGAGCACAAGCTATTAACTTCAAGCATCTTGCGAGTGTGGCAACCTGCATGAAATTTGTGTGGATGTGAGTGTGTGTGTGCATGTGAGGTGTCTCATCTTGGAGTTTGTGGTCTTTTCATCACCTCATGGATCCACTGTCCATACTTCCTTTACTTACCTCCTCTATCTGAAACAACACAGGCAGAGAATCTGTCCACATTTAGGTGCCTCAGGGTCTCAGCTTCTACCCCCAAAGGACAAGCCTAGGAATTTCTTCTGAAAGAATATAGTGCTTTCCCTGAGAGAAATTGGAGAAAGGTATTCCTTCTCCAACCAGTTGCACAAGTTCCTTTTTATATTTTCCAAGCAGCTTAGCTCAGGCTTGGAGCTTAATATTTCTTCCAAGTGCCAACTGCTTCCATTCCACTTTATATGGCATGCCATTCCCTACCTTATGACTCTGTAGGAGGGAAATTATATCTGTATTGTTCATCTTCAAACTTTAAGGTAAGTGTTATGATAAAGATGTTTGTGTTCTCCCCAAATTCCTGCACTGAAGTCCTAACCCCTAAGGTGATGGTATTAGGAGGTGGATCTTTGGAAGGTGATTAGGTGATGAAGGCAGAGCCCTCATTATTGGGATTGGTGGCCTTTAAAAGAGACCCCAGAGAGCTAGCTCACCCCTAGCTAGATCCTAGACTCCACCCTATCACCTCTTTTCTTTGCTGATTCTAATCTGTATCCTTTTGCTGTAATAGACCGTACTATGAGTATAACAGCTTTTCTGAGTCCTGTGAATCCTGCCAGTGAACCAAAATCTGAGGATGATCTTGAGGTCCTCTGACACAGTAGGTGATTGCTGTTACATTTACGTTGCAGGTAAGAGGAAGGAGGAAATAGGAAGAAAGCATCACTTTCCCAGTAAGGATACTTCCTGAAAGTTGAACACAATACTTCCGTTTACACACTGTTGACTAAAATCTGGTTACAAGACCATGTTAGCTGTAATGTTATACTTTGGCAGCAGCACGCTCATCCAAAAATTGAATTCTTGTCACTAAAAGAAAAGGGGAGAGTGGACATTAAGAACCAACTGGCAGTCCCTTCCACAAATAGGATTAAATCTGGCTTATGAGAAAAAATATACTTTTTATCTGTTTGGATGTTTGCTCATTTTTTAAATCTTTACTTTTTCTATTTAATATAACATAGCATTAATTTAAAAGTTACACAGATTGGTTTGTTAATTTCTATTAAAATCTTCCTTCATTGAAAATTTGATGTTTTAATATGGATTTCTCTGTTTACCTTATTTTCTTATTTAACATATGCATAATGTAAGATTTACTCAGGCCCCTGTGCTAAATTAATGAGGTGCCACTAATGGAATCAGCTCCACATGATGAAGACAAAACATTTAGCAAGAATTTAGCTTGTTCTGTGGACCAAGATGAAATCTTAGGTTTGTGCTCATCTATCTATCAATTGATCAATTGATTGATCTATCTACCTACCTACCTATCTATTCATCTATCTATCATCATCTGTTTTTCTGTCAACTCATGGAAATGACTTTATGGCCACATTCCTCACCAATTCAGGACTGCCCTTTCAAGTGTTCCTCAGAGCACACGAATTCTGTCTCTGACCTCGATGTAGGTCCTGTCGGGCCTCACCTCTGTACTCTGCCATATAGCATGCTAGACATGCTCCTTTCCCCCCCCCAACCCTCTTTAAATCTATTGCCCTTTTCCCCTATGTTTCCTGCCACTGCTCTATTAGACAGGTTGGCCATGATACTGATCTGCTTGAGGGAAATTGCCTCATCCACAGCCCCTGCAAAGGAAGGAGATCTAAGTTGTTCCACAGGTAGGGGTGACCGTGGTGGTGTACCATGTAATTTCCTTGCTCTTCACTGAGACCTGCCTGCACCAGGATGGGCACCTGACCAATCCATAGTCTTACCCATGACGTGATTTGACACGTGAAAACTCTGCCCATGCAAGGATTAGCTGGGCAAATTAGACTCTTTCTCTTGTGAATTTCAATTGGAAATATGGGCCAGGAGATTAGGTAGTAGAAGTAGGAGTTGAAAAAGACATTCAGAAAAATGGTGGGACAGGAAGCCATGAAAAAAGAAGCTAAAAGAAATAGGTGCTGTTGTTGACAGTTTGTGAAAGGAGAGAAAACAGAGACAGACAGGAGCTCAATACCAGGCAGGCGGAGAAGTAATAAACTCCTGCCTTCCAGCAGGTAAAAAGAAAATCTATTGATTCTCTAGAGTTCTGTCTGAGCCTCCACTTTCCAAACTGTGTTTCAGTCTCTGTGAAATTTTGTTCTCCAAGATTCCCGTGAGATTTCTGTGGTCCTCCTGTGAACATTTACCTTTACAGCAAACTTCTTATTACTTAAGGTCATCCTGCATGAACCCAACTCATACATCCGCACGTCAGTTTTGCCATTTTAGATTAATTCTCTCTCCTTTACCCTAAAACAATTATTTTTAGTTCTACACTCTAATCCTCTCCTCCTTTAATTCTCCACAATTTAGTTCTCACACACTCTAGTTCTTTATTATTCTGTTTTTGGGACAGTTCCCTCTTCCTGTAAGTACAGGCTTCAACTCTTTTTACAGTGTACCTCCGCAGGGACTCGCGATTCATGCTCACCTGTGAAAGCACACTCTCACTGGCTGCCTTCAAACATTTTAAGCCATTCCCCACCTTCCCTCACCCCTCCCCATCTCACATTCTTGTTGTAAGGCATGCTCCCCAAAACGGAGAGTACTCCCCAGGTCTCACAACCTCCTGAGGAGGAGGACTGGGAAAACTAGGTGTTCCTCTCTCTCTCTCCCCCTCTCTCTCTCAACAGATAAGTTAATATAACTTCTACAAAACTACAGCTGTTATGTCACTGGTAAGATCTTGGGAATTGCTGGAATGACTCACTGTACTAAATGATAGGCAGTGCATGTTAACAAAATGTGTGTCAAGGGATTTACATTTTTGTTTCCAAAAACCTTTCTGATGACATTGTCTCCAAGCCAGTGGTTTACAGAAATTCTTATATAGTTGAACCATTTTTTCCAAATATGAAATCCCAACACAGAGTGGAGCTGCTCTGTTGAGAACAGGGATGGAGCACTCCCTGTTTCAGTTCCTTATCCCGCCAAATCCCTGCTGGCTGGGCCTTGAGGAATCTTTTTGGAGCCTGACAGCTCTCTGTACAGTTTGAAAACCACTGCCCTAAATTTTGAGGCCTATAAACAAAGGCTAAGTGATAGAGATAAACAGTTGACTGCTACCCGGGTCACATGTCCCTATAGCCTTGGGGAGTCTTGAGTTATACTCTTATGGTCTCAAAGGGGAAGGGATTCCCTCCCTGCTTATCCCCTACTTCCTGTCATTTTCTACATCTGATAAAACCATTCCTACAGCTTTATGGGTGGTTCTGACTGACCTTTCATTTACTTTTTGAGTGTGTGTAGTAACTTGCTCTGAAGCATATTTCTGCTTTTCCCCAAAGTGTACTTCTTAACTAAATTCCTATCCTAGCTGGTATATGTGCCCCACGAGCAGTGGCACTGAGTCCCTGGTTTCTGTGACATGAGACACAATAGGTGGGGCACCGAAGACAATGAGAAGAGGTGGCTCAGTTGGTGTCCTACCTCTGCAGTTGGTGTCCCACCTCAGTAAGCAGTGCCCGAGTCTCTGACTTATGTGAAGAAAGGCAGCAGGGTCAGCATGGGTGGGAGATGTTCTGGTAACCCCCATCTCTGAGGGATCAATAGTGTTTAGCCAGGAAGGCCATGTTGGCCAGATCAAGTGCTTCGTCGTCACAGGGATGCTATACTTTGGGGTCTGACATATCTGATATGATGCCCTCCTTTTCTTTCCTGCTTACATATTCTTTCCCCTCCCCCCCGTTTTGTTATTTAAGCATAACATAAATATCTATTTCTCAATTTTAATGGGTGACATGTAGAGCTCTGTACCTGGGTGCAACTTCAAGTTTCCATTACAATGTTCACATTCTGATCGTCTCCTGCTCTGTCTCCATGGGGGTGAGGGTGTAGCAGCACCAGTTACTTGGGGAAGCTGGTGAAGAACCCTTTGACTATGGGAAGCAGTGTGTGAGTTCTCCCTTCGTGGAGGACTGGGGAGAACAAACAGGAATTATCCATGTGACTACTTGAATGTCCAGGAGGTATTAGGGGATATAACATGGGATAAGGTTCTGTTGGGGATATTTAATATCATCAGAAGAGAAACTTGGGATAATATTGTGGAGTTGCATAGCATCTGTGGAAAAGCAGAATAAAGTTACATAAGGATTGAATTAAAATATATGCATGTATATATACATCTCACTTAGCACAATTATTGGCTTATAGTGATCACTCACTCAGTAAATAGTGGTAATTGTGGTTATTATTATCATTTTTTTTTAGTTTAACATCAACCCGTATCTGACTGGGTTAACTATAGATTAATAATATGAAATTAAATCTTCATGAGGACTAGGTAATTTTGTGTTTCATACAGAGTACATCATCGGCATGGTTTTCCTAGTACTTATTGTTCGGCCTTGTATCATAATAGGTTTTCAAGAAAGTTCGTGGAATGACTGAATGAGTTTGTAACCTTGGCATATTGTTTCCCAAGCGTATATTCTGGAATGTCTATAAATCTATGTACGTCTATCACCATGAGTGGAAAAGGAAAACAGAACAGCTTATTCTAACTAGTGTCATGTTAACTAAATTTTGGATTTGCTTATGCCCCAAGGTTTAATGTTAGTTTTCAATTTTTTAGACTCTTCACCTGGGGAGTAACAGGTGCTTTCAGTCTGTGTTTATTAAGCATTGCCAGCCACTTGAGATGGCCCTTTGCAGATGCAAAGTTGCCAGAACATGAGGTTGCATCATATGCAAAGCATTGTGCCTCTGCCTGCACTTTCCTTGCTTCCTAACAGTTTGAAGCCAATAGCTTAGAACACAATGGCTGTTAAAGCTTGGTTTACACTTCAATGAAAGGGGAAAATTTATCAGATGATAAACTTTTATAGTTCCTGTTCATGGTGTGGTTGGCAAAGGAATAATTAAAATCTACAGCATATTCTTTTTTCTCACTCTATTTTCTTTTAACCCAAGGCCACCTAAATGCCCAACTAAATCAGTCAGCTATGGAGGCAAAACATTTTCTTACTGCATTAAAGGTATTCTTACACTTTCCTGGGAAAGTTACAGAATATTTCCACAGAACAACTACCTATTCTTGATGCTGGTGTTTATCAGGGCTCCATTGCCTGTGTTTGAACAGAAGCAGTGAGCCTTTACAGGGTAGAGAACAATCAGAAAAACCATATCCTGTTGAGTTTTGCCTTGTGGTTATGAGGATGAAGGAGGAGACAGGTGTATAAGTAACTGTTTTTCAAACCACACTAGTAGAGAGGACTGGTTTTTTTCTTCAGTTATTTCAAATGCGTCCTGAGCAGACATCCCCAATATATTTATGCTGCTTTAATTGTCCGTGCGCTTTCAATTTTATAATGTTGTTTGCCAGCTTTATATTTGGTTTCAGGCAATCAATTCAAAAATACCATAAGTTATAAGTCCATTCCATTTTCAAAAATTACAAAGGCAAGTTCTGAAAATACTTGTAGGCCTGAAAAAATTAGGCAGAAGAATGGGAGATGCTAAGGGATAGCTTAATGTGTTGCATACACAAGATTTGGCCATGAAAAATTATCTGCACTTGTGTATGAGCTTAGTTAGGAAAACTTAAATTAATATCCTAGAAATATTACATATTTTTCTTTAAAATGAATAAGCTTTTTTTTTAAAAAAAACAAATTCCTTTTTAAACACCAAATAATATTATAATGATTTGGCAATACAGTTTGGATGTTTGGTGCTGAGATTTTAACTTTCATGCTGCCACTAACCTTGTTAGCCAAATCAATTAGGTTTATCTATATGACCAAAAAAGGCATATGTATAGTAAAATAATATTTTTCATGGTTCTGTACACTGACCCTTAACTCCAACATATATATATATATATATATATATATATGTATTTTTTCTTTTTTAAGAAATGGTTAATTATCACTGGTTAATCTGAAATCATTTGCTGTGTGCATCAGTTATGTGTCTAGGACTGGAATATGAGGGGAACAAAAGAAATGGAGTTTGTGGTCCTATTGTCTTGTAGAAATTTAAAGGGAAAAGGTATTGAATGGCTTTGACTGATGACTTTAAATTAATGACATTCGTAATGACATTCGTTGGTGGCTCCAAGTTGTTGCTCTGCTCTGACAATCTCCATCAGAGTCATTCAACCGTCCCAAACAAACACCCCATGTTAAAATAAAGCCAGGGTCAGACACAGTGCTGAGAAACATTATCTCACAGCCCCGCCAGCCTTTTCAAATGGTCAAGTCCACTAGCAATTCTGGAGCTTCCTTTGTTGTCATGACACGTTTTCATAACTGAACATTTTGCTGTTTTGTGCTTCATGTTTCCTCACACACAGAAAAATATCTTTATGAATGTTCTCTAGTCTCAGAGTGATAAACTTTTTTCACATCTAGAGAATTGGCCTCATAGAAGCATTTGTGTTGACATCGTGTGTGTGTGTAGGGAATTTAACTCCAAGAATAATTGTATGAATCTTATGGGATTAGTGCATTCCCTGGTTTCTATGCAGGGAGAGACCTCTCCATGTACGATTAGGAAGGCGGCACCGGCAAACACAAGAGACTCACTCTTCTACCACCACCCTCCAAGGTGAGAAGGGAATGACTCTAAATGATCACATACTCCTGACTAAAATATAGTTCTTTAACAAGGAGTCTCTACATGTAACAGAACAAAACCTAAAAATAAGGAAAGACAGCCTGTGCTTTCAGTGGGAAGTCAGTTTCTTAAATCCATTAGTGCCATATAATCTATGAGTTAAAAAAAAATATAGCTAGATAAATTTATTCGAAGTGCATATAAAAAAATAAATGTGCAAGAACAACCAAAACAATTAAAGAAAAAAGGATAATAATTGGAAGTACTAGCTCTATCTGATATTAGAGCATTTTATAAAACTGCTATAATCAAAACAACATGATAACTGATGTAATTCAGTGGAACCTAATAGAAATGGGCGTTCATATTTACAAGAATTTCATGAAACATTTCACAAAAGTAAAAGAATAATGTATAAGGGATAACTGAAGAGCCATTGGAAAAATAAAGTTAAATTTCTGTCTCATTTCTTACCAAAATCATTTGAATCTTGAAATACTGGAATAAAACTTAAAAATATATTACTTCAGATGAGAGCAATGCCAAAAGTTCAAAAGCCATAAAATATTGTTAAAATATGTAAAAACATCCTAATAGAAAAATACCATAAACAAAATCAAAAGACTAAAGGCAACCTAGGAGAAAATATTTGAAAAACATGTGAGAAGACTTAATTATAAAATATATAAAAAGCTCCTACAAATCAATTAAACAGGCTATAAAAACATAAATGACTGAATTACATGATCAGACTTTATAGGCAAAAATTTTTTTAAACAAAAAGACATTCAACTTTACACATAAATGTTGTGCAAATTAACAGTACGTCAAAAAGTCACCTCTTCACCTATTAGACTAACAAAATTTTTGGTAACAAAAATTGATGCATATAATGGCAGAAGATTTGCTCTCTCTTCTCTTGATGGGAGTGTGAATTGGCAAAAGCTCTATAACTTCATTAATAGAGACATTTTTGATACAGCCAAATATTGGAAACCACCCATGTGCCCATATAGGTCACAGATTAAATAAATTATAAAGCACTATAACTTGAAATGCTAAAAAGCTTTTAAAAAATAAAATTGTTCTATATATACTGTTATAGAATAAGCCTTAAGGTTTATGGTAAATGAAAAAATGGTAGACATGGAACAGGATTATAATATGTGTACAATTTGTGTGCACATTATTTGAAAATAATATACATATGCTTATGTTAGTACAGGAATTTATCTAGAAGAATTCACTAGAAACTGATAACATTTATTGCACCTAGAGCATGAAAGGTGAGACAAGAAAACAGGGCAGGGAGGATTTATTTCTTCATTATCTTTTTCTTGCTCTCAGAGTGAATGGGGCTATGTGAACTAACTAGTACTTAACAATATTTGAAGCCTTTATCATTTATTACATTATTATGTAATTTAGCAATCATATTAGCACAGAGAGATAGTGTCATGTCTATTTTACAGATGAGGAATGAAAGGCTAAGAAAATTTAAGTAACTGTGCAAGGTCAAAAAGCTTGTTAGAGTCAGAATCAGGAAGTGACTCCAAGAGGCATTTACTGGGATAAGCACAATTATTCTTCACGGTTAGGCCCAATATTAAGTCAAATTCCATCTTTTGGTTATTGCCATCCCTCTTACCATTCTTGGGATAGCTTTCCCAATCAATGATGCATATTTAACTTTGTTGATATGAATGAGACCACAATTTAATATCTGGAAATGCACACATGCTCACTCACTGACACACATACACAGTGATGAATTTATTACCTACTTAAAGAAAGAAGAAGTATGCTGGTTAGGTACATCCTCTCTGAGCCTAGCAGGAAACTGATTGTATGAAGGGCTTTGGGGAAATATTGAGTCAGGCAGTTAGTTGGTGGAGTTTTAGAGATGGGTTGATGTAAGTTATAGAAGCATGGTCACTTGGGTAAGAATGTAGTTGATAGACTGTCTTTTAGAAGCTTGTTCATGGGGTGAGCCTATTCTTAATTAGCTGAAATTCTTAATTTCAAAACTGAACACCTGTCACTTATTGGTTGAATTGTAGAAGTGTGTTCACTGAGATAAGCTATCATTGATTGATTAAGTTGATTTAAAAACAATTTTGGTGATTATTTGTTGTCATGGCTACAACAAAATCAGAATTTTCTTATGTGTATGGGAACTTTTCAAATTTTATCATCCATAATAGTAGACATTCCTTAATCTGAGTGGCCTATCTAGATTCTCTTCTCTCTTCCAAACAACTTCTACTCTTCAGTTCAGTGCAAGTGTGTCTTCTGAGTTACCTAGTACGTAGATATTGATAACTTGTCCTTCTATTTCATCCTAGCTCATTTTCTCCTCTCACATAAAGAATGTATGAAAGAAGCATTGACATTTTGGGGGGTGATATTCTGAAATTATGACAGCCTAATCTTTTGTAGCTAGAATCCTTGCTGAACCCAGAGAAAATTCATATTTCCTTGGGTCTATCTGAGGAATTTATTATTACAGTAAACCAGTAGTCTATTTACATGAGAGCCTGATGACTTTGGCTGAGGCAGAAAAGTAAAATAGGTGCACAGGTTCTTTAAGAAAGAACAGAAAACAATGGAGTCAGTCATTGTTAGTCCGTGTCTGTTGCTTATAACAAAATACCTGAAACTGGGTGATTTATAAAAAAATGAAATTGATTGCTTACAGTTTCTGAGGCTGGGAAATCCAAAATCCATCTGGTGATGGTGACAGTGACCCAGTGGTCTCACATTGCAAGATGGTGGAAGCAGAGAGAGCAGAGAAAGACAGACTCCTTCTTTTAAAGCCCCAGAACCACACCTGTCCACCATTTTTAAAGCATTCGCTACTGCTTGGTCCTACAATCCAATCACCTCTTCAAGGCTCCACCTTTTAATTAACATAATAGGCTTTCCCACCCTCTTAACAGTCACAATGAGGGCCAAACAATTCAAGCATCAATGAGTTTTAGGGGGACATAATTCAGTTCACTACAGTCTGTAAGGGTCAGGTCCTTTCTCAAGCTTCCTGCCCGTTTTCTTGAGCACCCATGCAGAGAGGCAATAGAGGAAGCACTGTTTTCATAAACAACATTTTCAGATTGATGAGGAAGTTGCATGTTCAACCTAGAACACCTGGATAGCAAAAATTGATAAATGTAGGAGCAGGCAGTCTCATCAGCACCTTCTGACTCCTGTGGATTGGTGGCTTAGGCACCCTTGGGAGACAGTATCCGAGTCGACTTCTCATGGGAGTCACCATTACGAATTGCAGCAGTGAGTCACCTTTAACCAGGTGAGGGAGCAAACATTATTGCCAAGGAGAAACAGGGGCAGGAGAGGAAGGTGGGGGAAGTGTAACAAAGATAGGTTTAAAAGCCCATACTGGTTTCACCTGGGGAGGCCTGAGAATTACTAGGGGGCATACTTTCTGAAAGAGTAGAGATTTTGTGGATAAATGGAGACAAGAGCAAAATACTTATTATTGTTGCTTATATAACTGTATTTGTGTAACTGTTAGAATGACTCCCATCTGCGTGGATAGAAATAAGTCTAAGGGACATTCAGTTTTTTATTTAATTCTGATTAAAAACTAATGTTGATCCTGCTATGACTTTAACTTTTTGTTTTTCAAGACTCTTGAACACTTATCTCTGTCTAGTCAATTTATTCATTCTTTCATCTAGTTATTTACTTATTTAAGTTTTTGGAAAACAAGCTTTAATGGGTACTCACAATGATGAAAAGACAGTTTCTATGTTTATAATGTGATGTTTGTGATCCAGTAGTTAGCAATCACAGTGATAATTACAATATTTTGATGTGTATAATGGAGTTACATGCAGAGCAAAAAAAGTTGTACAGAGGAATAGGATCTTAAATCAGCTGGGCAAAATCAGGGAAGGCCTCCCACAAAAGGTGAAACTTGAGTCATAAAGGAAGATTAGTTAGTTTCCAGGCAGTGACAGTGAGGGGCAGCATCCCAGGTAAAGAGATGCAAATGTGTAAGAGACTTGCCACAGAACAACAGATGATTTTAAATTCCTTTTGCATTTATGGTAGAAATGGAGTGGTAAAAGATGAAGCTGGATGGATATTAAGGATGCATGAAATAAAATGACACTTTATATTATAGTGCAGAGTTTATAATGGGGAGCAATTGAAAAACTTTGAGCAAAGGAGTAACAGAATTGAATTTACATTAATGTAAATAACACTGATGACATTTTTCAAAATAATAAATATAAGTAGTTTCATAAAGGCGTATATCTACACTATTTAATCTAGTTGTCCATTTCTCTATTTTTTTTCAAACTCTCTCTTTATGTTTTTGTGTCTTTCTTCAATATCCAGTTCAATTTCACATGAAACTGTCTCATTAACTATTGAGATAAGATAAAATCCTTGAAACTGATTTTAGGAGGGTATGTTAAGATATTCTCATATAACAGCCAGTGTCATCTTTCCAATCAATTAGAAGCAGCTCTAATTTAACTAAAGCTACTAAAAATCTGGAACTGGCTACTTGAGAAAAGTATTTGGAAAAGCCATTCCCTACAGAAGAATTTTTGTCTCTATTGCTCCAATAGTGCACTTAATTTCTAGGAGATCATCAAATAAAGTCCCACTCCACATTTTTGCCTCTGGGCATAGCTTTTTTTTTTTTTTTCCTTCTTCCAGCTCCTCTCCTCATTAGTGATGTAATTCCCTCAGGAATCCCTGCATAAAGAAAGACATCTGTTTCTATTTTCTTTTTTGGAGAGAGGAACAGGATCTCTATATATCACTGAATAGATTAGTATCATGAGTGTTAGCACTTTCCATGAGGCAAAACCCCAAAGACCGAGAAGAATGGAGGTCCCCAGAGGAGAGGAGGAATTGTCTCTTCCCCATGTCACAGGGGGTTTTACTGCTGCTGCTACTCAGGTGAATGGGACACATTTCTCTTTCTTTTCCCTTTCCCTTCTTCCTCTCTTTTTCCTTTCCTTCCTTCCTCCCATTTTTATGTGCAGAGTAAAGAGACTCAGGTGTTCTACTTCCATTGAAAGTGTGAATTTAGAAAAAAAAACCCATAATTTTGAATTAGAAATTAATAATATAATTTTTTTTTTTACAACATCTTGCAAGTATAATGTGTCTCAAATGGTTTTATAGCTCAAAAGAGAGGTATTAATCTAAAATTAAAAATTCGTAAAGGGAGAGATGAGAAAATAATGTATGAGAGAAAAGATGTATATTTGTCTCACACAGCATGGCTAATTCAATTTTTTTGTAGTTCATTTGGGTGAAGTACAGTATATGAATTATGAACACATTCAATAATAAAGGACTGATAAATTAGTTCAGTGTCACAAATCAGATATTTTTTCTTATTTTCAAAAATATGCATAACTTCAGCTAGGTTAAAGTTGTATTATCCTGTGACTTTTTCTTTTGCAAATTATTTAGCTCTATTAGTGGGCCTTGTGAAATTTTCCTTAGTACTGTATATCAGTCTAACTCTTAGATTTCATGAATATTAGGTAAGAAATATATCCCATTAAGTGCATTGTATACATAATATTTAAATATTTATATAAACAAATCTTAATAATTGTTGTTTTTGATGATAATATTAGTTTTTTTTTTTTTTTTAAATCCCTTGATTTGAAGGTGACAATTGAAAACAACAAGAAAATCAACCTTTGTCAAATGCACACTACGTGGCAGGCCTGTCATATAAAATACCTTATTAAAACCCTATACAAACTGTCAGTTTGCTGTTGCTTTCTCCATTTTATAGTTGAAGATGCTCAGGGTGAGTGAAGTTAAGAGATTTGGCCCTCTTTGTACAAAATGCAAGTATTGGAGCCTTGAATACAATTCAAATTAGCCTGGTTTCAAATCCATGCACTTTTGAGAATATTATATGAAAGGTTTGAAGACTAATGACATTACTGAGTAAATGAAATGACATTACTGAGTAAATTAAATTCAGGTAACTGTTAATATGTGTGCTCCTTGAACTTGTTTCCAAAAGATTATCCTAAAATATGATACAGTCATTGTCTTAAGTGGCCATTTCTTCAAGGTAAGAATTGTTTTCTTTACCTTGCTGAGGCTGCACACTGGTGAGATGCCTAGACACCTCTGATCTAGAAGGATTTGAGGATATATGAGTAGACTCTGGAGAAGGAAAGAGAGCAGTGTAACATTGTTACGGTTTATGGATGCTAGGGACTACTGACAAAAAAGCCATTTTCCTCCTCCTAGGTCCTGATACACTTGAGTTATAAACTGCTGTCTGATCAGAACACATTAACCAAGTAAAGATGGCTGCTGGGAGCTAAGTGATTTCCTGAACAAAATTATTAATCCATTCACTGATTCACGTATTACCTTGTATATTTTTACCAGAAGTCGATGCACTCACCTGAAGCCTGTATCTGTAAAAATGAAAGTTACTCCTTGAATTCTGGGGTTTTTTCCCCAGAAATATGAAAGATATTTTTATTTAAAATTCCCACCTCATAATAAGTGTCTTAATCTGTTTGGGCTGCTATAACAAAATACCTTAGATTTGGTAATTTATAAACAATTGAAATTTATTGCTCAGAGTTCTGGAGGTTGGAAAGCCCAAGATCAGGCCCCAGCAGATTCAGTGTCTGGTGCAAGACATCCTTGTTTGAAAATGGTACCTTCTTGCTTCAACTTCATATAGCAGAAAGGGAAAACGTAGCTCTTTTTTTTTTTTTTTTTTTTCGTAAAAAGATGACCGGTAAGGGGTTCCTAACCCTTGACTTGGTGTTGTCAGCCCACGCTCTCCCAAGTGAGCCAACTGGCCATCCTTATGTAAGGATCTGAACCCGTGGCCTTGGGAATCTTGCATGATACCACTACACCAGCGGCGCTCGCTGAACCCGTGGCCTTGGTGTCATCAGCAACACACTCTCCTGAGTGAGCCATGGACCCGCCCAAAGTGTAGCTCCTTTCAATCTCTTTTATAAGGTTTTATGAAGGTGAAGTCCTCATGACTTAATCACTTCACAAAAGGCCCCATGTCTTATTACGATCTCATTGCATATAGGTTCCAATATGTGAGTTTTGGTGATGCCAACGTTTGTAACGTAGCAATAGGTTTCATGGAAAGTTCTTCTTTATAAGATCCTTCCCTAAGCCTTGGTTTCTCAGCCTCAGCAATGTTGACATTTTATGTTGTACACTTCTTTGCTGTGTGAGGCTGCCCTGTGTATTGTAGGATGTTTAACAGCATTCCTGGGTACTATCCACTAGATGACAGTAGCACCACCCCTCTAAGCCATGACAATCAAAAATGATTTCAAGTATTGTCACATATCCCCAGTTGAGAACCAATGCCCTAGGCACTTTGAACTTTATTTCCTATCAGTTTGGGATAGGAAAGAGGAAGATGGTCTTGATGATACTGAAAAAAGAAAGATAAAAAAGAAAAGTGAGGTAAATATAAACAAACAAAATTAGTTGTGATGAGGATTATTAATAATATACTCAAATTAAAAAACAGTTCAAATGTTCAAAATGAAAAAACAATGTGGTGCAGCCATAGAATGGAGATTCAGTAATAAACAGGAATGAACTACCGAACAATGTAAAACATTCTGTATTTTGAATGAACTTCAAAAACACCATGGTCAGTGGAAGAAATCAGACATAAAAGACTATATACCCTTTGATTCCATTTATATGAAGTTCTAGGAAAGATAGAAATAGAGTGACAGAAAGCAGATAATGGATGCTCAAGGCAAGGGGTGGAGAAAAGGGATTGACCTCAGAAGGGCACAGAAAAATTTTTGTGGTGATGAAAATGTCCTATATTTTGATTGTGTGGTTACATGACTGTATACATTGCCAATATGCATGAAATGTACAGTTAAAATGGGCTAATGTCATCATATTTAAATTTTACCTCAAGAAAGCTGCTAAAAAAATAGATGTGAGGACAAAGGAAAATAAAACAATACAGAGAACAGGATAGGGGAGCCATTTCCAGACTTATCTTTGTAAATAGTCTGTGACAGTTGACCTCCTGGTGGTGGACATGGATGCCCAGGGCTGGAATTGATTGGCAGGTCTAACTTTGTCTCAGGAATATCCCCTGGCAATTGCTATTTTTACACAGTGGCTTGTTCTAGTGGGGCCAATCAGAGTTGTCTCAAAGATGATCTGGCAACTCTCAGATCTTGGTAATAATCATCTAGAAACCCAGAGGCTCCTTTCAAAAATTATGAATAAATAAGAGGTAGAAGGTTTGATGTTGCTATTAAGGTTCAGCACTCTCAATACAAAGTCATTCAGGCAGTGTCTCCTTGGACTCAGATGCCAAGTGAACTTTAGGAACGACCTTATGGTGCTTTGTTCAACTATGCAGATCTTCAATGTTTCTTTATTCCTCAACCCACTTTGGGAGCTACTGGACTTAAAACAATCTAAGTTAAATGACCTTAATGCATGTTAGCATAAACTTACTCATTTTTTCTAGGAAATAGTACAGAAATGGTAAGAAACAAGCCATGGAAATAGGAGAGGGAAGCAGTGGAATTAGAAGAGGGAAGATTAAAAATTGGCTTTAAAGAAAAATACCTTAAAGCTGTATAGAACTGGGTGTACGTCCTGGCTCAGCCACTCTCTAGCTCAGTGACCTTGAGTCAATGACTTTCCTTTCCAAGGCAGAGTTTCTTAATATACAGAATGGGACAGTAGCATCTGCTTCTAATAGTTATTTTACGAGAGTAATATGAAAATACTGTATTAGTTTCCTATGGCTACTGTAACAAGTTGTCACAAACGTGGAGGCTTAAAAAACAAAAATTTATTCTCTCAAGTTCTGGAGGTCAGAAATCCAAAATCAAGGTGTCGATAGGACCACACTCCTTCTGGAGGTTACAAAGGAGGTATTTCCTGGTCTCTTCTAGCTTCTGGGGGCTGTTGGGATTCCTTGGGGCTCTGATCTCTCTCTGTCTTCACGTGACCTTCTCTTGTGTGTCTCTGTCCAATATTCCTTGGCCTTTTTTCTCATAAAGATACCTGTCATTGGATTTAAGGCATATAATCCAGGATGATCTTGTCTCAAGATCTTTATTTACATCTTTACCCATTTTACAAAAATAAGTTCACATTCACGGGTTCCAGTTAGATATCTGAGGGTACTTCAAAAAGTTCACAGAAAAATAGAATTAACAGATAATACAAATCTTTCTATGAACTTTTTGAAGTATCCTCGTATCTTTTGAGGGGAGGGGTGTGACACCATTCAACCCACTGTAAATACTTCTAGAGAGTACAGTGTCAGCTCAATATTTAGTAGCTATTGTTATGCTCATAGCTTTATTTCATAATTTCACAAGGGCTAAAAAATCCCTTCTGTAGTAATTGTTTAAATGCGTCAGGTTTTAGGTAATTCTACTCCTGTAGGCATAAAAATGTATTAAGAGGAATCAATTCTGAAATTAATAAAAATTCTATATTTAATCAGTTCTTTTTCCAATACTGTGACAATGTTTCTCTTTTGTCTTCTTGCAATCATCCGTGTAGACTCACATTTTCCCAGTAAGGGTGAGCATTAGAACACACAATTATTATTTTTATTTTACATAGTATTTTAATAACAAATATTTATCGAACAATTATGATGGTAACAATGAGTTAGAAGGTGATACATAATGTAAAATCTGATAACCTGGAAATTTACTCTAGGTGTATGAAATGGAAGAGAGTTAATCTGTCTAGGATCTTTACGTGTATTATCCTATTTGTTCTTCTATTAAGCTAGGAGGTACTCGTTAAAGCTCATTATCCCATCCCTCTTTCCAAGTCAATTTTTTAATTATGTGCCTGTAAAATGTAATAGCTTTTGAAGTTATGATTACAATGAATCTGCTTTGCTCAGCGGTAGGATTCTGTCGAGTATCTTAAATAAACTCCAAAGAAGCTTTTTTTCCTCTCTCGCTTTTCATAGTTTTAATAACAATCTTTTCTCCCTCCATATCCCTTTGTAGTGATATACAGGCTCGGTGTTTTCTATAGATAGCACAACACAAGATCAAAATGTGCAGAAGTAAAATAAATGGCATGTGCATCTCATCTGCTGTCCGTAGGCTGTGCGTTGGCAGTGATTCCGTTTGCTTTACTGCGGTCTTGACAGACGTCCTGCTCCCTGACAGTGAAGCTAACGTGCCTCAGCAGCGGCTGCAAAAGCAGCTTGGGGTGATTAAATCTCAGTCTTTCTGTCAGGAAAAGGCCTGTGATGTCTTTTCTCACAACCACTTACGTCCCATTATAAGCCTTTGTTTTTTCTCTGTAGATTTGACTTTGTCATTGCAAAGAAAAAGTGCTCACATGGCATGTCTTGTTTTCAGATCCCTTGCCTTTATATTTTAGGTGACAGGATGCTTTATTTGCTCATTAACAAAGATGCTGAAAACAGAGGAAAATATTTCTGAAAATTTTGAAGCTTTCACATGCATTTCTGGTCTAAATATAAATGTTTGAGTTTTTTGCCCCCAATAGACTATAAATACTCATTGTTGCTCTGTTTTCACTGATATTTTCTAAGCAAATATTTTATTTCAGTAGTATCTTAGTGCTTGTTATGTAGTGGATATGTGCAGTCTATATAAATACATAAAAATATAAGTTTTAAAAACTAGTTTAGGTAAGTCCTCCTGCAAAAGCATAGATTTATGTGCACAGAAAAATATTGTAAAAAATCTGTGTGCATTCATTTTGATAATCTGAACAGGCTTTCAGATGGACGTGATTTGTGAAAAAAGACATGAAGGTTGTGAATAATATTGAGCTGGGGGTTGGCAAAGGAAGAAGTGTGGAGTATTCATTAAGCAAAGTACTTCACAGGGCCTGGTTTTCCAAAGCCTTGCAGTTTCAAATATTGACCTTGCAAAGGACAGGAAATTTTCCCCAGTCTATAAAGTCTCTGTTGTAAGATAAAGAATTGTAACACAGCAAGGTTGCAGGCTCAAAGACAGACAGGTTACTGATTGATATATAAAGATACTGGGAAACTGCTGTAAGAAGAGAATGTTTGCTAAGATCAAGCTTTTGTTAGTGGATTGACTTAATCTCATGTTACCAGTTTCTATTGTTAAACTTGTTAAACGGTACTTAGAAAAAACCCCACCTGTGTTCTCTTCCTGTAACTTGCTGGTCTGGAGAATAAAGGTAGGAAGAGAACCCCAATTTCTGGCTAATTTCTCAAATGGAAGGAATACCTCACTCTTGAGGGTTCAGGGAAATTAACCCCTCTTTGAGTGTTCTCACTGCTCAGAAGAGATGGGCTTTGAGTAATCTTAAGTGGCTCTGTCACCTGGGGAAAAGGGGTGATAAATCCATGGGAGGCAAAGCAACAGACAAGTTATTTCAGGACTGAAGCATCATCTCTATGTCACAGGAATGGATATATTTATTAAAAACAAAAACAGAAACAAAAAGAGGGATAAATTGGTAAAGGGCCACAAAAAAATATTTATACTGTGTAATGATAAAACAAAACAAAAAACAAAATGAAACAAAACAAGCAAAGCCCTCTCAGTCACAGAAACTGAAACATTCATCTCCTATCCCTTCTTCTATTTTGCTTTAATTTCTTCCTTATTTTCATTAACAATTGAATGTCATGTTTTTACCAATGGGTCAATTGGGTCAATTCAGTTTTTTTTTTCTTTTGTTTTTAAAGATGACCAGTAAGGGGATCTTAACCCTCGACTTGGTGTTGTCAGCACCACGCTCTCCCAAGTGAGCTAACTGGCCATCCCTATACAGGGATCTGAACCCTTGGCCTTGGTGTTATCAGCACCACACTCTCCTAAGTGAGCCATGGGCTGGCCCTCAATTCAGATCTTGATGAAGTTAAATGTCAAGTTATCCTAGAAAAAAAGAAGCTAGTATTAGTATACTAGAAAAAAGAACATAGCGTACTATGTGTGTTTTCGGTTGGTTTCCCTAGAAGCAGAGCCTGAGACAGAGGTTCAGGTACTCGTGTTTTATTGAGGGAATGGTGGTGTTCAGGAAAACCTTCCAAGGAAGAGCGTGAAGCAGGATGGAGGGACGTGAACTGACTAAGGATATGGTTAGTTTCAGGTAAAACCCAGACTTGGCCTGGTTCACAGGGGAGTGTTCAGGAGCATAAACTGTAACACAAAGTCCACTTAATCCACTCTCCCCACCCCAACCCTGTCCCCCTGAGGCAAGGGGCTGACATGATTATTCAATGCTGTGGGTTTGTGCGTGTGGTTGGATGGTGAGGTTGGGACATAAGCCTGCCTTAACTCCCATCAGCTAAGGACAATTCAATAGAGGAAGGTATTAGCTAAAATTTTGCTTCTATGAGCAAGTGAACTCATCCTTTTCTTAAAATGCTGATGCCTTGGGATAGGTAATATGCCAAACAAACAAACATTACATCTCACCTTAGTATGAATTAATAGATTACTGTTCTCTTAAGAGGTGGATAAATTTAGTTCAAGGAAATAGATTTGAATAATACATAAGAAATATTTCAAGTTGAACTTAAGATACAGGCATAAAAGACAATACCATGGGAGCTTTGGAAAGCCAGAGGGATGTAAATTTGGTAAGATAATATCAGCAGCCTCATTGCTTTGGGTAAGACTGTCTTGTGTATGGCTATGTGAAAATATCTGCATAGTTATCATGAAGTTATAGATCAATTTGTAGCTTATTAGTTACATTTCATTCAATTCTACAGAGCTATTATTTCATGCAGTTAATCAAGGCTAGATTATTATACTTCTAATTAGTATCAAATTTAGCAAAGATGTTTAGTAAACATAGGTTTGAGGAAGTAGAAAAGCTAAAGCTCATGATCAAGTATTATATCTTATAAATCAGAAGTTCAAGGATGGGTAGGTTTACCCCCATCTGCACCAGTATATTTCTAATAATTCAGTCTGATATAGGTCAACATTTAGATTAGTTGGACTGCATGCAATTGGTGTGAGCTATAGGGAAATCATCTACTAATTGTATATATACTTATACATATTTTTTGGGAGGCTTTACTTTCTATAATAAACTTTCAAAAATTAGATTTTTTTCTGTTAATAAAATAAATACATGTAAAATATCAAGTAGTAAAAAGTCTAAAAATAAATTTAAAAAGTAATTTTGTTAGTTTGATATTTAGGTTGGTTTCAATTTTTAATTATTATTGTTAAATAATAATGCAATGAACATGATTATATATGCATCTTTCCCTCTTGTTTCTGATAATTGTATCCTTTTTGCCAAGGGTACATCTGTTATTTTTCATTTTCTCCTTTATTGTTTCAATAGAGTTTCTAGAAAATAAACTGCAATGAAAAGAAGAACATCTAAATATTAACAGGGTTTATGGTGAAATTAATCTGCTATTGGGGTGTGTGTGTGGGGGGGGGCTATGTATGTGATATTAAGCTCAGGAATAAAATGAATTGGATACTTTTACAAAATATTGCAGAATATAGAAGTGATTACATCTTTTGGAATTTTCTGCTACTCAAAAATATAAAAGATCTGGTTTAAGTTATTATCTATATTAGGAAACCTATTTGAAGGTAAACTTTTAAGACATATGTTATCATAATTCAGTTTATTCCATGACTTCTCTTTGACCGATTTAGTTTTCAAACTTAGATCAGTTTTTGAACTTTTACTCTTTCCTGTCAAAATGTCTATTATGTTAGAATTTTCAAGTTTGTTATTATGTAACTGTGTATTATATTCTTGTAAAAAATACAAGAAATCTTTAACAAAACCAAAACTCCCATTTGTATCTTCCATTCCTTTTCTCATTTGCAGTTTATTCTTTTTTTTCTACTTGTCTCTCTCTTTTATAATTTACTTTTTACTTTTTATTTTTAATTTCTCTCTGAATGATTATAAGATTAAAACAATTAATGTTTAAATAAAAAAATTACTAAGATAGGTCCAACTTGAGCCTTTTTCTTTCACTAAAATTTCCTGGAAACAAGTGAATCTTTTGGATTTAAGAAACTCTCTTCATGTGAGAAAAATTTTATTCTACTGTGTCTCTAAATATTATTCTTCCATTTGAAGATCTATAATTTTTACATTAAAACCCAAGCCAGCAGGAGTAGCTATTCTTATACTGAATACAATAGACTTTAAACCAAAAACCATAAAAAGAGACAAAGAAGGCCATTATATAATGGTAAAGGGATCTATTCAGCAAGAAGACTTAACAATCATAAATATATATGCACCCAACACCAGAGCACCCAGATAAATAAAGCAAACACTATTAGACCTAAAGAAAGCGACAGGCTTCAATACAATAATAGTTAGGGACTTGAACACCCCTTTCTCAGCATTGGACAGATCATCTAGTCAACAAATCAACAGAGAAATTCAAGACTTAAACTACACCTTAGACCAATTGGACCTGACAGATATCTACAGAACATTTCATCCAATAACTACAGAATCTGCGTTCTTCTCATCAGCACATGGAACATTCTCCAGGATAGTTCACATGCTAGGTCAGAAATCAAGTTTCAACCCAAAAAATCGAAATCATTTCAAGTGTCTTGTCAGACCACAATGGATTAAAACTAGAATCAATAACAAGTGAAACTCTGGAAACTATACAAACATATAGAAATTAAACAACATACTCCTAAATGACCTATAGGTCCAAGAAGAAATTAAACAGGAAATAAAAAAAAATTCTTGTAACCAATGAAAATAAAGGCACATCATAACAAAACCTGTGGGATACAGCAAAAGCAGTACTAAGAGGGAAGTTTATTACAATAAATGCTTACACCAAAAGAAAAGATTTCAAATAAGTAATCTAAAGCTACAGCTCAGAGAACTAGAAAAATGAGAACAATATAATCTCAAAACTAGTAGACAGACAGAAATCGGAGCAGACCTAAATGAAATAGAGACCCCAAAATGATACAAAAGATCAGTGAAACAAAAAATTGTTTTTTTGAGAAGATAAAATAGACAAGCCATTAGCTAGGCTAACTAAAAAAAGGAGAGAAGACCCAAATAACAAAAATCAGAAATGAAAGAGGGGACATTACAACTGATACCACAGAAATACAACTAATCATTGAAGCACTATTATGAGCAACTACATGCCAACAAGTTTGAAAACCTGGAGAAAATGGATAAATTTCTGGACACATAAAAATTACCAAGACTAAACCAAGAAGAATTTAAAAATCTGAAGAGATCAATAACAAGCAATGAGATTGAGGCAGTAATTAGCAGTCTCCCAACAAAGAAAAGCCCAGGATCAGATGGCTTTACTACTGAATTCTACCAAACCTTCAAAGAGGAATTAATACCAATTCTCTTCAAACTATTGCAAAAAATTGAAACAGTACATTCTCCCACACTCCTTCTATGAGGTCAGCCTTATCCTGATACCCAAACCAGACAAAGGTGCAGCAAAAAAAGAAGACTACAGATCAATATCTTTGATGTACATAGACTCAAAAATCGTCAACAAAATATTGGCAATCAGAATGCAGCAACAGATAAAAAAAATACACAATGATCAAGTGGGATTCATCGCATAGATGCAAGGATGGTTCAACATAGGCAAATCAATAAATATGATGCACCACAACAAAATCAAGGACAAACACCATATGATTTTCTCAATAGACACATAAAAAGCATTTGACAAAATTCAACATCCCTTCAGGATAAAGATTCTTAGAAAATTAGGAAGAAGACAAGGATGCCCACTCTTACCACTTTTATTTAACATAGTATTGAAGTACTAGCCAGAGGAATGAGGCAAGAGAAAGAAATAAAGGGCATCCAGATTGGAAAAGACGAAGTCAAACTGACCCTGTTTGCAGATGACATGATCCCACATAGAGAAAAACCTGAAGATTCTACAAAAAAACCCTCTTAGAGTTGATAAATGATTTTAGTAAAGTTGCAGGATACAAAATCAACACCTACAAAATCAGTAGCATTTTTATACTTCAATAACAAACTGCAGAAAAAGAAATCAAGAAAGCAAGCCCATTTCCAATAGTTACCAAAACAAAACAAAACAAAATAAAACAAAACAAAAAAACCCTAGGAATTAATTTAACCAAGGAGGTGAAAGATCTCTACAACAAGAACTACAAAACCCTACTGAAAGAAATTAGAGAGAACACCAAAAAATGGAAAGACGTTCTATGCTCTTGGATTGGGAGAATTAATGTTGTGAAAATATTTATGCTACCCAAAGTGATCTACAGGTTCAATGCAATCCCCATCAAAATACCAATAACATTTTCACAGAAATAGAAAAAACAATCCTAACATTCATATGGAACAACAAAAGACCCCGAATAGCCAAAGCAGTCCTGAGCAAAAATAAATAGATGAATAAATAAATAAAACTAGAGACATAAACTACCTGACTTCAAATTATATTACAAATCTATAGTAACCAAGACAGCATGGTAGTGTCATAAAAACAGACACATGGAACAATGGAATGGAATAGAGAGCCCAGAAATCAACTCACATACTTAACAGCCAACTGATATTTAACAAAGGCAACAAGAACATACATTAGGAAGAAGACTGCCTCTTCAATAAATGGTGATGGGAAAACGGGCCATTCATATCTAGAAGAATGAAACTAGACCCATACTTCTCTCCATATACCAAAATCAACTTAAAATGGATTAAAGACTGAAATATAAGACCCGAAACCATAATATTACTAAAAGAAAACATAGGGGAAACTCTTCAGGAAGTAGGACTGGGCAAAGACTTTATGAATAAGACCCCTAAAACACAGACAGCAAAAGAAAATAATAAATAATTGGGATTATATCAAAATAAATAGCTTCTGCATAGCAAAAGTAACAATTAACAGAGCAAAAAGACAACTTACAGGATGGGAGAAAATATTTGCAAACTATGTATCTAACAAGGGATTAATATCCAGAATATATGAAGAACTTAAATAACTTAACTGTAAGAAAACAAGTAACCTGATTAAAAAATGCACAAGGAGCTGAATAGGCATTTCTCCAAGGGAGTATACAAATGACCAACAGACACATGAACAAATGCTAACATCACTCAGCATCAGGGACATGCAAATCGAAACCACAGTGAGATATCATCTCATGCCAGTTAGACTGGCCATTATCAAAAAGAGAGAATAACAAATGCTGACAAGGATACAGAGAAAGAGGAACCTTGCTACACTGTTGGTGGGAATGTAAATTAGTGCAGCCATTATGGAAAACAGTATGGAGGTTCCTCAAAAAACTACAGGTTGCACTGCCATATGATCCAGCAATTCCACTGCTGGGTATATATTCAAAGGAATGGCAATCATCATGTCAAAGGGATACCTACAGTCCTGTGTTTATCACAGCTCTATTTACAGTAGCTAACCTGAATGTCCATCAACAGTTGACTGGATAAGGAAGTGTGGTATATATACTCAATGAAATACTACTTGGGAGCAAAAAAGAATGAAATTCTGCCATTCACATCAGCATGGATGAGCCTGGAGAAAAGTATGTTAGGTGAAATAAAACAGGCACTGAAAGAGAAATACCCCATGTCCTCACTCATAAGTTGGAGCTAAAAAATAAAAAAAGAAAAAATAAATAAAAGAAAAGAAAAGAAGGAAAGAAATAGCAATCACAATAATATGCTGAACTTAAAAAAAAAAGATTAGAGAACTGTAGTATTAGAGGTGGGAAAGGAGGAGGGGAAGGGGGTTTAGCGAAATTGGTCAAGGGTCACAAAGACTGATTACTTTTTGAAAATATGAGTGTATTAATCATCTTGATCTGATCACCACATATTGTACACAGGTATTGATATTCAAGTCTGTCCCCCCCCAAATACGTATATCAATTATGTTTCAATAAAAAAACTGTAAAAAATATTATTTTTTACTTATGTTTGTTTTGCTTTTTCTCTACAATCTTAATGAATTTTGTGTTTTTGTCTTTCACATTAACAATTCAGTTTTAACCTGTTTTTTTTGTTTTTACAGGCTTCAATGAACAATTACATCATCATTGAATTTGAAAGTCTTTTTTTTCTTTTTCATGCAATTCTACTTTTAATTATGATTTTTATTGTAGATAAAATATATTAATATTATTATTATTCTTAATTATTCTTATATTATTCTTATGGCTAAGCTTCTTGAATTTTATTCAAACTGTGTCATGCTTTAAAAAATGTTAAGAATGCTAAGCAGATTTAAAAAATATTTTTAGTATATTTCTTGAAGAAAGCTATTTTTCCAAACATGCTTTTCATTTTCATTTGTGTCTTTTAGGCAATGTTTCTTGCTCTGGAACTTTTTATGTTCCTTATTTTACCCCTTATTACACACCTTGGAAGTGAGTGCTCCCAAACTTAGCATTAATGAACAGCCCTGGCAAGGTTGGTGATATGTCCTCAGCCCTCCAAATAAAAATTTGGCTATTGGTAGCCTTAATTCCCTGATCTAATTCTGAAAATCAGGTTGACAGTTTCCCCCCTGTCTAATATGCAATGCTAAGTAGGCATTTTTCTACTCCGGGTCTAGTGCATTGAAACTTGCCTGTCTCCTCTTACCAGGTTGGGGGTTCTCTGATTTGCTTAGAGAGTTAGAGAGGATTACGACTGCATTCTCATTTGCTCTGCTCTCAGGGCCTGTTCATCCTTTGCTCCTGTTTATAATACCTTCCCCCAGGGGCTCTGGATCTCAGAACTTGATGAAATTTTGTCCTTTCTCTTTTCCTTCAGCTAGTGCTGAAAGTAGTAATCTTGGTGTATAAGTAATGGCAACGTTAAATTTTATCTGAGTCCTGTGCTCCTGGAAAATAGTAATAACATAAAAAATCCCCCTACATTTTTGTGTTCTGGGGAATTGCTTACTGCAAAAACCACCCTCCCTCACCATATAACAAGCTCAGTTTCACAGATGCCCCCTTAATTACCTATGAATGCCAGATACAGACCCTCTGAATTTCCATTCTTAGCATCATTTCGTAAATGATTAGCTGAATTGTTTTGTCCCCACTGATCAATCAGAACAAAATGCTTGTTAACCAAAAACTTTGGTTAAGTTTCTCTTTTCTTGAGCCCCTGTACTTTGCCCCACGCTCAGCCTGAGCCAGTTCTCCTTATCAGTTCCTCCTGGGAATATTTTATTCCTAAATATTTTATTCTTTTTGATGCTATCATAAATGGAATTGTTTTCTTGATTTCATTTTCAGATTGTTCCTATTGTGCTTTTAACATTTATTTAGTTAGGGTCTCTTGGAAGCTTTTCTCTTGACATGATATGAAAATGCTGGCAGGCCCTAAATTAGTTTCCCAGGGCTGCTATAACAAAGTACCACAAACTAGATGACTCAGATATTTCTTATTTCCCACCCTGGGGGCTACAAGTCCAAAATCAAGATGTCAGCAGGACCATGCTTTCTCTGAAGGGGAATCTTTCTGTACCTGGGAATCCTTCCTTGACTTTTCCTAGTTTCTGGTGGTTTGCTGCCAATCCCTGACATTCCTTCGCTTATAGATGCATCACTCAAATCTCTGCCTACATCGTCATGGTCATTGATTCTTATGTCCATCTTCACGTGGTGTTTTTCTCTTCTTATAAGAAATGGACACCAGTCTTATTAGATTAGGGCCCCCCCCACAGTGACCTCTTCTTAACCTGATTATATCTGCACAGTTGTTATTTCCAAATATCACATTTATAGTTTTCAGGGGTTAAGATTTCAACATAACTTTTTGGGAGACACAATTCAACCCATAATAAGTGCCATGAGGTTTCTGGGACCAGTGGGGGGAAAAAAAAGAAAAGAAAATCCAGTGGTTTCTTTAAATTACAAAACCCAGTTTTGGTTAAAAAAAAATAGAATGTCCAGCCTATGGCAGGGGTAAGGCCTGTAGATTCCCTGCCCTCTAGAGAGAAGAGTAAGGCGGGTTTCTTTTCTCTTCCTTTCTAGCCTACTCTCCCACTTAAAAGCTGCTGTTTTTTACCTCTGGGGCTGGAATGGAGGAGAAAGAGGAAAAGGAAGGCAGAAAGCTCTTATTTTACTGATATGGGTTATAAGCTGCCATCATTCTCTCTAGGGCTACGTGATACTTAAAACTGACTTCTCATGGATTCTTGGACACTCCTCTGAGGGCCCCTTTGGTTATATATCCCAAGCTGTCTCTTCTGTGCACACTGTTCCTCCAGTTGTTTGCTCTCTGCTTAGCTCCTGGTTTTCCAGCAGTGCCCTCCAAGCAATATTCACTGCTAGAGATCATTTGCCCTTCCCAGCTTGCAGTTTTATAGGGAAGAAGCTTACCTTGAGTTGGCTTTCTCTATTCCATGGCCCACATTGGTTCTTGGGAAATACTAAAGTATTTTTTTGCTCTGAACAGATTAGCTACCTCTCTCTGCAAGAAGGAACTAGCTAGCTTGTCTGTTTGCAGTCAAGGTTAAGGTGGTCCAGTCCCCTGAGCCTCTAAACTTCAGAAAACATAAAACACCCTCTCTGTCACTGTAGCCCTTCTTAATACCCTTTAGTTGTAGAAGGAGGCAGCCTTTTGCTCTCCCTCTTTTTTAGAGGTAAGACTCACAACACTCTAAAATCTTTCTCCAAAGATTCTCCCCACATCACTCTTGCATCTCCATGCTTTTATATACTTGATGTAGATAAGAGACTTCCATGTAAAGGGCCCAAGAACCATGTAGGTTGTTATTACAGTTTGGATTCCCCCCAAAGCAGACCCTGAGACAAGGATTTGAGTGCAGGTAGTTTATGTGGAAGGGAGAAAACATCAACAGGGAGTAGGGAAGTGAGAAAGGGAAGGATAGCTTCTAGAGAAATGATGCATATTAAAACAGCTACCCATGATGGAAGATTGAAGCTTAATCCCAGAGGGAAGCTATGGGAAATTTTGTAAAATGCATGCTTCATAATTATCCTACCAGAGGGGCAAGAAAGAGTCATATTTATACATTGGAATTGGGTGAAGAATGTTTCTATCTAGCAAGAAGGAGAAAGAGAAAATGCATCAATTTCCTGGCACTTTCAGTCTGCTGCACCTGTGGGCAGAACTATTTTGTAGGGATCTAAAAGCCTCAGACACACAGATCCTGGAAGATCCTGGAAGTTGGAAGTTTTCCAGAAAACATCATAATAGAAAGGCTCAAAGAATAAAGGTGGGACACTGACTGCACTTGGTCCAGTCTAGCCCTTGCATGCTCAAGTTCCATTGATGTCAAAGTGGAGGCTAGCCATGATTTCTTTTTTTTAAAAAAAATTTTATTTTGTTGATATACATTGTGGCTTAGCCATGATTTCTTAAAAAAAAAAAAAAAAAAAAAAAAGACTTACAAGGATTGGGAGGCCAAGCTTCAAGTTTTAGTCTCTACTACTGCCATTAGTTCCAAGACCACAAACAATATTCATTATTTCTCTTCTCTACCATCCATTCTATATTTCCTTACACTCTCGCCTAGCATTTTTGCTGATCGCTGTTGCTTGTCTACTAGAGTAACCCATATAAATTGCAGCAGATACCTTGCCCACATCCCCTTGGTCTTTTCACCATCATTTTGTGCATGCTGCCCCTCAATGTTCTTTCATGTCCAGCAGTCAATATCTGCATCCCTTTGTCACTGACTTATGCTCAGGCTGCTAGAACCTACTTTGCCTACAGATAGGTAGACTCAGGAATACATGGGAATTTAGATCCACATAAGGGGCAGCTCTTAACCAATGACTGGCAGGTGCGAGGCTATAACTACTCCAGTTCTTTTACCTCTGTTTAATACTATGCTGAGATGTGACATGCACTGTCCCCAGAGCTCTCCAGTGGAATGGGAATAGTTTCTATCCATGGATCTTTGCCTGACATCATACCCTTGCTTGGCCTTCATCCCTTCTCGGTCCAATTTCACCTTGTCTACTATTAGTTTTTCCTACAAACATCTCCCCAATAAATAACTTTTCACAAGAATCCTTGTGTCAGGGTCTGCTTCTGGAGAAACCCCGCCGTAAACACAGGTCTTCACCTTGAGTGGCTGCAACCCCTAGTTACCATGCCTTGTTAAGAAATCGCACATTTAGGGTTTAGAAGTACCAAGAAAAGTAGTCAATCTCCTAAATTCCAGAAATACTCATCCCTTCTCTGCAATGAAGCAGTAGCATTATCTCTTCATGATAATCAGGGTCACTTCCCCCTGCAATTATAGTATATCTATTTTTTACCTACTGATATACTGGAATTAAAAAGCCCCAAATGACTAGACAGTAGCTTAGCCCTAACTTTAGATTTTGTGGATGCCTTAGCAGCTCTTCTGCTAGGTGCATCCTTTCCCTGGAAACTAGGACCTATAATTCAGCAAAACCTAAAGTTTCTGGGAAAGGATGCACAAATATCCCAAGAGAGAGTAATAGTGAGAGGGGCTACTTCTAATCTGAGTTAGATTCCAGATCTGTATACTCTGCCTTTCAGCGATTCAGCATCATCTAATGCCTATTGGTTTAAAGTGTATACAGTTGACCCTTGAACAATGAAGACACTGGGGTACTGATTCCCCATGCCATTGAAATTTTATGTATAACTTTTGACTCCTCAAAAATTAACTATTAATTAGCCTACTGTTGATTGGAAGCCTTACCGGTAATATAAACAGTTGAATAGAGCATATTTTGTATGTTATATGTATTAAAACTGTATTCATACAATAAAGTAAGCTAGAGGAAAGAAAATGTTAAGAAAATCATAAGGACGAGAACGTACATTTCCAGAACTGTACATATATGTGTTGAAAAAAATCACATACAAGTAGACCAGCGCAGTGCAAACCCATATTGTTTAAGGGTCAAGAGTATATATAGCATATTGAATGTTAGTGTCCCAACATTGCATGATATCATCTCCACACTAATGCCTTAGTTGTCTTTCAGAGGCCATTCTAAAGTTGTAGGAGGCAGTTGTTTCTTGGTAATTTGCTAAATTGCAGAAAAAGTGAATCTGTGATCATGGTCTCATAGTGGCATCTCTTTAGCTGAAAAGTGAATCCCTTGGTCAGAGATGATATATGCAGGATTTCATGATGACAAATCAGACATTTAAAATGCTTGAGTTAAATAAAATTACTGCAGATAGAAAAGCCAAACCCAAATCTGGAATAAATGTTGATTCTTGTCAAAATGAATTGCTGTCCTTTGTTACCAAGTGGCTGGTAGGTTTCCTTGAGGAATAGTTTCATAGAGGGGGATCAGCAGTGATCTGTTTTTTTTTTTTCTCGTGACCGGCGCTCAGCCAGGGAGTGCACCGGTCATTCTTATATAGGATCCGAACCCGCGCAGCGGGGAGCGTCGCCGCGCTGCTAGCGCAGCACGCTACCGAGTGCGCCACGGGCTCAGCCCAGCAATGATCTGTTTTAATTGAATGGACTTAAAGGACTTGTAGTAACTAGATCAGCCACTGTGCGCTGTACCTGATGCTGCTGAGCCCATCTATAGCTTCCCATATCTGCTACATGTCTATCTGCCTTTTCCTTACCCACTCTTACTCTGTTTTGTTTATGTAGTATGGGCAATATTTCCTCTTATTTTCTGTGTTGTCTGCTCATCCATCTTGTTTGTAAGAATATTCTGCACTATAACCTATCTATGGATCCCTGAAGTTCAGGGCCCAGTGGTGCTATTCTGCCTTTGATGTTTGTACTAGTTATGTCTACCTTGTCTCCAAGTACATGTTGCCAATTGACTTTTGCTGTTTTGAAAATCTGTCACCTCCATTGTCCACTGGAATCCTTGTTCCATTGAATTTAATGTTTTGATATGTACAATTTTTGACTCTGACATTCTTTTAGCAGTCTCATATTTGCTTTTTTAAATGGAGAATTTCCTTCCTAAAAGGAAGCTGTTGGTATTTTTTTACCTAATTGAATTACCTATCAACAAGTTGCCTAAAAACCTTCTTGATTTATCACTTTTCCTTCTTAATTTATTTAAAAATATCTAGGATTTGTGCAGCTTCTCATTCACGACAATAAAAACAAATTAAACTTAGTAGGCCAACAGAGAACTGAAGTCTTCAACTTGCCTTTTCCTTTCTTAGAACTCACCAGAATATCACTTCATTTTTTCAATTGTTGCTTTAAGATGCTGTTTCCTCGTGGTCTATTTCATGTCAGTTTTGATCACTGATAATCTCTTCTACTAGCCAGTAACTAAGGTTTCAACTTCTTTCTCTTGTATCATTTTACTTGTAGGCATATCTCACTGCATGTCTGTTTCTGTCATGAAATTATCACAGATCGTATGAAACAAGTGTTATGCGATTTTCATCTCTGTACTTCCTCTGCCACACATAGTAGGCACTCAATAAATGTCTACTGAGTGAATGAATGAACGCATGAATAAATGAGATTGCTACAGGAACAATTTCATTTATACCTTGTTCCTGTTCTGTAAACATCTCAAGTTCTTTTCATCTGGTTTTCTAGGTTTGAGTAAAAATTCTAGTGAATAGGTTAGAAACAGCTCTGGTAAACATCCTCTGTTTACTTTCTCATTTCCTTTTAAAAATCTCACTTTTGCAAAGCATCTTCCTTTGCCCACTCAACTGAGCTGTTTTCCTTTTCCTTCACTTTTGCTGTATGGTCTTAAAATAGGACTCTTTTTTCTTCTTGGTTTCAGTTGAAAGGCCAGTTATCAAAGGTTCAGTTATCAAAGGCCAAGAAACATACAGCAGGTGTAAATACTCACATAACCTAAAGTGAATTATTTAGAATGAATGAAGAGTCTATCAAACTGATTCTGCCAATATTAGAAGTCCTCTCCCTCTATCCTATAAAAGAGCAGGTATCGATTGAGAGGATTCCGTAAGGGAGAATTTTCAGAGCATAATGATGTATCCTGCACTTACCTCCCACTTCTAAGTGTGAGTGTATGTGTGGGATTCTCCCATTTCACGCTCAAGTAAGAAACGCTTCAAGAGAAATACTCAGAAAGATTGACAGGTGCCCTCAGAATTTAAGAGAATATAAGAACTAATATGAAATGCTGTACCTGGACTGGCCTGATGCAGCAGAGTAGAGATAGAGATAGAGCCCTCACCAGACAAGGACTAGGTGGGTGAGATCCTTTCTGGAGCTTTCTCCAAAGGGCTATCTAGATGGGTAATGTGACCCCAAAAAGACAAATGGAACTTCAGAAGCCCAGATGACCAGGAGAAGTCAGAAGCAGCTAGCTGGAGTATGCCGTTCTGGCTGATGCTTGCAGATGGGCGCTCCCGGTGGATTACTATCATATGCATCCATTGATGGGATTCATGGGAGAAAGAGTGAGCTGCCTATATCCACCAAATTCAGAGGACACCAAGGCTAGATCACAACCTGACCAACCACACGGTTGTGCCTTTTTCATTTAATGTTTTGCCTGTGTCAATAATAGAAGAGGAGTAAAGAGAAAGTTGGGGTGAGAAGAGGCTAGCTTCTATGAATGAAAAATTACCCCCAAACTAATCTTGAACACTGTATTTTTGTGTTATGTGATTTATAATCTCATTCTGGTAAATAATTAGTATTCATGATAAAATGCTTAAACCATTTTCTGATAATAAATGAAATAAAGACTTGTTCTGGGAAATCATTTACCCTTCACTCACCTCTTCAACCGACTATCATTCATCTAGTGATCCTTATTCATTCTTTTCTCTTTGCATCTAATCTAATGGTCCAGTAATTTTCAGGCCATGTTCTTTTCTTATAAAATCTTCCTGTCAAGAGGAAATTATTGAATTAGCATGCTAGGGGCTTTCTTGCTATAGCATATGTTGGAAGACTGTAATAAAATTTGGACACCTTTTCATACAATGTCAGAAGGTGTTTTTGTTTACTTATTTACTATTACTGCATTATTTTTTCCCACACACTTCCTTCCTGCTCTTCAGGTTCCAAAACCTGAGGCAGAACTGAGTTTGGTCAAGAGACATGTTTATGTTGAGTAAATGGTGAAGTCATAATGTTACATTGGATGGTATTGGACTGGAAATTTTAATTATTGAAATGAGTTTGCTCTTGTGACTAAGATGTACTGTAATGGCTAAATGGCTAAAATAAAGGTTGTAAAGAAAAACTAGACTTTAGAGAGGTATTGAAAGGGCAAATAAAGAAGGAATTAAGTTGCTTTTTGATGATGACCTACTAAACCAGCTCATTAAGTTACTTATCGATACAATCTTACTACAAAACTGTGAAACCATACTTAAGCTATTTCTCATTCTACTAATTCACGAACATGGCTCTTTTTGCATTAGTTCAATGTATTACACGTTGGTGTGTGGTTCTAGGTCTACTCACTGGTTTGTCTATGACAGTTTCTTAAGATAACATACTAAATGCAGGAATTCCTTATTACTTGGCTAATAGAGACTCCAAAGCAATGCAAAATGTTTGGGACCATTTGTATAGTTAATAAAAGTTGTTAAACAATAATTGGATATTCTCTAAGCTTTCAAATACATCACTATTTTTTCTAATCAGTAAGGTCTTTATATAATCATTGAACCCCTTAATACTGTAATTATGTCAACTGAAATTCAATTTGCAGGGTGTGTGTGCATATGTGTGTGTGTGTGTGTGTGTGTGAGAGAGAGAGAGAGAGAGAGAGAGAGAGAGAGAGAGAGAGAGAGAGAGAGAGAGAGAGAGAGAGAGAGAGAGAGAAACTTAAACAAAAGCAATATTCTCAAAATTTACATGAACCTTTTATTTCCTGAACTTCACTTATTCCTAGACCGGTGTCTTGCACAGTCTGTGCAATAATTCAATATTTAAATTGAGTTAAGTAACATAGTCTCATAAAAAAAGGAAAACAAAATCCTATTTCTAAGCTTTCATTGTTAGAAAACCATGATTATTGCCTCTATGCTCATTACTCCAGCAACATTTCACAAGTCTGTCAATTCTATCAATTGTTTAGCTTCTGATTTTTACTACTTTGTTATTTGGTACATACTTGCTTGTATCTTTATATCAATTTGGGGGATTTACACTTTATTGTTAATAAAAACCCTTTATGTTGATTTTTGGACTTGAATTCTTCTTTACATTATATTGACAATGCCATAGTTTGGTTTTATGTCAAAAACAGGCTATATTTCATCTTCTGCAACTTTTACCCTCCTTCCTCCATTTAGAAATTCTAATCTGCACCCTCCCTTGCATTTGGAAGACATTCTTTCTCTTTCTCTGTCTCTTAGTGGTTACTTTTCCATTTTTAACTTTCATATATGTATCTTTATTTCCCAAGATATTTTACTTGCCATTTTATCCCTATCCACCCAACAAAGCTTGACTTTTTAAATGTTTTTGCTTATTCACTTCCTCAAGTTGGGCATCTCTTTCTTTCTGCAGATTCCTGGCTTTTTGCTCAGATAATCTAGACCTTCAGTTCTATTATTAAATTTAGTTTATAATATTTTTGCTTTTCTAAAATTCTCACTTGTCACTTAAACCTTAGTTTCTGCTCATATTATAACCATCTACCTAAATGTATTAAAAATGTTATAAGATTCATTGTTCACCACTATTTCCTCTTATATTTTCATATTCCCCTAGCTTGGGATGTTGTATCTGAATTAATTTTTATTTCGTTAAAAATAAGTACATGGGTTGTGTTCTCAATATGTTTTGATGCCAAATTGTTTTTCCCCTTCTTTCTATAAGAATAATATCCTGGCTGATAAGTGTAGAATTCTTATATCTCCACCCTTTTCTCTCATTGCCTTAAAATTATTACGATATTTTTTAGGTTCCAGAGTTACAGATAAGTCTGGTATTTGTACAATGATCATTCCTTACAAGCAATCTTTTCTGCCAAAAAACATATATGTACATATATTTATATATTTAATTAATAAACTATTAATTTTTTTCCAAATTTTATTTTGTTTTATTTTAACTTCTCAATATGCATTGTAGTTGATTTTCATGTCTCTTTACCTATTCTTCTTTTCTTTCTCCCTCTCTCCCCTCCCCCACCAAGTACATAATATCCTTTCTCTTGTCTTAACAAGTTCAAGGAATTGTTGTGATTGTTGTGTCTTCTTCCCCCTCTACCATTTATTTGTTTGTATGCCTGACTTGTTTCTTTCTGTGCCTGCCTTGTTTCACCTAATATAATTTTCTCTGAATCCATCCATGTTATTCTGAATGGTAGTATTTCATTCTTTTTTATAGCAGAGTAGTATTCCATTGTGTAGATATACCACAGTTTCTTTATCCACTCATCTGATGATGGACATTTGGGCAGGTTCCAACTCTTGGCTATTGTAAATAGATGATTTCCATTCCTCTGGGTATATTCCCAGCAGTGGAATAGCTGGGTCATGTGGTAGATCTATCTGTAATTGTTTGAGGAACCTCCATACCATTTTCCATAGAGGCTGCACCATTTTGCAGTCCCACCAACAGTGTATGAGAGTTCCTTTTTTTCCTCAACCTCGCCAGCATTTACCATTCTCAGTGTTTTGGATATTAGCCATCCTAACTGGAATGAGATGGTATCTCAAAGTGGTTTTGATTTACAATTCCCGAATGCTGAGTGATGTTGAACATTTTTTCTTGTGTCTGTTGGCCATTCGTATATCGTCCTTTGAGAAATGCCTATTCAGCTCCTTTGCCCATTTTTTAATTGCGTTACTTTGTTTTTTTGCAGTGAAGTTGTTTGAGTTCCTTGTGTGTTCTGGATATTAATCCTTTGTCAGATGTATATTTTGAAAACATTTTCTCCCACTCTGTTGTTTGTCTTTTCACTCTGTTGACTGTTTCTTTTGCTATGCAGAAGTTTTTTAGTTTGATATAATCCAATTTATTTTTCCTTTGATTGCCTGTGCTTTTGGGGTCATATACATGAAGTCTGTACTCACTCCTATGTCCTGGAGTGCTTCCCCTATGTTTTCTTTAAGGAGTTTTATTGTTTCAGGATATATATTTAATTCTTTAATCCATTTTGAGTTGATTATATGGTGAGAGTATATTGAATTTGAGTATATGGTGAGAAGCACAGGTCTAGTTTCATTCTACTGCATATGAATATCCAGTTTTCCCAGCACCATTTGTTGAAGGGGCAGTCTCTTCCCCAGTGTGTAGACTTGGTGCCTTTGTCAAAGATCAGATGGCTGTAGATATATAGGTTGATTTCTGGGTTCTCTCTTCTATTCCATTGATCCATGTGTCTGTTTTTATGCCAGTACCATGCTCTTTTGGTTCTTATAGCTTTGTAGTATAGTTTAAAGTCAGGTAGTGTTATGCCTCCAGCTTTTTTTTTTTTTTTTTTTTTTGCTCAGGATTGCTTTGGCTATTCGTGGTCTTTTGTTATTCCATATAAATGTCTGGATAGTTTTTTCCATTTCTGAGAAAAAAGTCATTGGAATTTTGATGGGGATTACATTGAATCTGTAGATCTCTTTGGGTAATACGGACATATTCACAATGTTAATTCTTCCAATCCAAGAGCATGGGATATCTTTCCATCTTCTTGTGTCTTCTTTAGTTTCTCTCAGCAGTGGTTTGTAGTTCTCTTCATAGAGATTTTTCACATCCTTGGTTAACTTTATTCATAAGTATTTTATTTTTTTGGTGGCTATTGTAAATGTTCTAGCTTTCTTGATTTCTTTTTCTGCATGCTCGTTGTTGGAATATAGAAATGCTACTGATTTTTGTGTGGTGATTCTGTGTTCTGCAACTTTGTTGAAATCATTTATGAATTCTAAGAATTTTTTTGTAGAGGCTTTAAGCTGTTCAATATATAGGATCATGTCACCTGCAGACAGGGACAGTTTGATTTCATCTTTTCCAATCTGGATGCCCTTTATTTCCTTCTCTTTTCTGATTGCTCCAGCTAGTACTTACAAAACTATGCTGAATAGGAGTGGTGAGAGTGGGCATCCTTGTCTAGCTCCTGTTCTTAAGGGAAAAGCTTTCAGCTTTTCCTCATTCATGTTGATATTGGCAGTGGGTTTATCATATATGGCTTTAACTGTGTTGAGATACTTTCCATCTATACCTAACTTGTAGAGAGTCTTTATCATGAATGAATGTTAAATTTACAAATGCTTTTTCAGCATCTATAGAGATGATCATATGGTTTTGGTCTTTGCTTTTATTGATGTGGTTTATCACATTTATTGATTTGCATATGTTGAACCAACCTTGCATCCCTGAGATGAATACCACTTGATCATGGTGAATAGTTTTGTGTATGCGTTGCTGTATTCTGTTAGCTAGTATTTTATCGAGGATTTTTGCATCTATATTCATCAAGGATATTGGCCTTGAGTTTTCTTTTTTTGTTGTGTCTTTTTTTGGTTTTGGTATCAGGTGATGTTTGCCTCATAGAATGAGTTTGGAAGAATGGCCTCTGTTTTAGTCTTTTGGAATAGTTTGTACAGAATTGGTATTAATTTCTCTTTGAAGGTCTGGTAGAACTCTGCAGTGAACCCATCCAGTCCTAGGCTTTTCTTTGTTGGGAGACTTCTGATAAGAGCTTCAATCTCTTTTATTGTTACTGCTCTGTTAAGATTTTCTGTATCTTCTTGGCTCAGTTTTGGCAGTTTGTGTGTGTTCAGAAATTTACCCATTTCCTCCAGATTTTCAAATTCGTGGGATTAAGTTGTTTATAGTATTCTCTAATAATTCCTTGTATTTCTGAGGAATCAGTTGTAATATCACCTTTTTCATTTCTAATTTTTATTTGGGTCTTCTCTCTTCTTTTCTTAATTAGCCTTGCTAAAGATTTGTAAATTTTATTTATCTTTTCAAAAAACCAACTTTTTGTTTCATTGATCTTTTGTATCATTTTTTGTGTTTCTATTTCATTTAGTTCTGCTCAGATTTTAATTATTTCTTTCCATCTACTAACTTTGGATTTGGATTGTTCTTATTTTTCTAGTTCTTTAAGGTGAAGTTTTAGGTTGTTTACTTGCTGTCTATCCATTCTTCTGAAGTAAGCATTTAATGAGATAATTTTTCCCCTTAGTACTGCTTTTGCAGTATCCCACAGGTTTTGGTATGATGTGTTATTATTTTCATTAATTTCAATAAATTTTTTGATTTTTTGCTTAATTTCTTCTTGGACCCATATGTCATTAAGTAGAATGTTGTTTAATTTCCATGTGTTTGTATAGTTTCCAGAGTTTTGTTTGTTATTGATTTCTAATTTTACTTCATTGTGACTTGAAAAAATACATGGAATAATTCAAATTTTTTTGAATTTGTTGAGATTTGCTTTGTGACCTAACATGTGGTCTCTAACATGTGGAGAATGTTCCATGTGCTGATGAGAAGAATGAATATTCTGAGGTTGTTGGATGGAATGTTCTGTAGATATTTGCCAAGTTCAATTGGTCTAAAGTATTGTTTAGATCTTGTGTTTCTCTATTGATTTTTTGCTTAGATGATCTGTCCGATGTTGACACTGAGGTGTTCAGGTCCCCCGCTATTATGGTATTGGTGTCTAGCTCATTCTTTAGGTCTAATAGTGTTTTCTTTATAAATATGGCTGCTCCGATGTTGGGTGCATACATATTTATGATTGTTATGTCTTCTTGATGGATAGATCCATTTATCATTATATAGTGGCCTTCTTTATCTCTTTTTATGGCTTTTGGTTTAAAGTGTATTTTATCTGATGTAAGAATAGCTACTCCAGCTTGCTTTTCATTTCTATTTGTATGGTGTACCTTTTTCCATCCTTTCACTCTTAGTCTATATGTGTCTTTACAGGTGAGGTGAGTCTCTTGAAGGAAGCATACTGCTGGGTTCATCTTTTTAATACAGTCAATCATTCTGTGTGTTTTGAGTGGGCAATTTAATCCTTTTACGTTTAGAATTATTACTGAAAGGTGTTGATTTACTCCTAGCATTTTATTCATTTTTGTTTAGATGTCTTAAGTATCTTTGTTCCTTTCTTTCTGATTTTCTTTTTGTCTTATGTGTTTGTTGGTTTCTTGGGGTGGTAGATAAACTATTTTTTCTCTTTATTGTTAGCATTTTTTTACTGGTGAGTTTTTGTTCTTTCTTGAATATTCATGGCAGTGATGGTTGTTTTCAGGTACCAAACCCAGTACTCCCTTGAGAATTTCTTGTAAGGCTATGATGGAGTTTGGATGTGTTGTCCCCTCCAAAACTCATGTGGAAATTTGATCTCCAATGTGGCAGTGTTGGAATCTGATTGAGTCATGGGGGTAGATCCTTCATGAATGGATTAATACTCTCCCTGGGTGAGGAGTGGTAGAGAGTGAGTTCTCACTCTTTTAGTTCCTGTGAGAGCTTGTTGTTTATAGGACCCTGGCACCTCCTCTCTCTCTTTTGTTCTTCCTCTATCTTGCTTCCTCTCACCATGTGTTCTGCTTGTATCTGCCAGCTGCCTGCCACTTTCCACCATGATTAGCAGCAGCCTGAGGCCCATGCCAGATGCAGCTGTTTCAGAATTGTAAGCCAAAGAAACCTCTCTTCTTTATAAATTACCCAGTCTCAGGTAATTCTATTATAGCAACACAAAACAGACTAAAACAGAAAATTGGTACTGAGGAGTGGGGTGTTGCTATACAGATACCTGAAAATGTGGATGCATCTTTGGAGCTGGGTAACAGGCAAAGTTTGTAGGAGTTTGGAGGACTTAGAAGACAGAAAGATAAGGGAAAATTTGAAATGTCTTAGAGACTTATGTGGTGGCGAGCAGAATCCTGATAGAAATGTGGACAGTAAAGGCCATGTGGATAATGAGGTCTCAGATAGGAATGATGAACTTATTGGGAATTGGACAAAAGATCACCCCTGCTTCACCATAGCAAGGAATTTGGCTGCATTGTGTCCATGCCCTTGGACTTTGTGGAAGATGGAACTTAAGAGTTGTGAACCAGAGCATTTGGCCAAAGAAATTTCTAAAGCAGCAAAGTATTAAGGAATCTGCATGGTTGCTTTTAAGAGCCTATTCTGATTTCTGGTGGCAAAATTATGATGTAAAGCCAGAATTTAAAAGGGAAGCAGAGTGTAAAGTTTTGGAAAATTTGCAGCCTGGCCATGTGGTAGAGAAGTGGAGAGCAGGAGAAAAACGCAAGGGTGAAGCTGATAAACTGGTTGCTAAAGACATTATCTTGGCTGTGAGGCAGCCAGATGCTAAGAACCAGGACAATGGAAAAAATGCCCAAAAGGCATGTGAGATGTCTGGAAGGGTGCCCCACCCATCATAGGCCCTGAGGCCTAGAAGGACTGAGTTGATCCAGAGGATAGACCTGGGGTACAGCTGCCCTGGGGAACCTGCTCCCTGGTTCCCAGCTGCTCCAGCTGGAGTGGCCCCAAGTGTGGTTCGTGCAGCAGCCCTGGAGAGTAGAGATTGGAAACCTCGGTGCCATCCACGTTGTGTTGTCTGCAGGCTGGTAGGGCGTGAGAGCAGTAGAGGTGTGGCAGCCTCCATTCAGATTTCAGAGGATGTATGGAAAAGCCTGGGGGCCCAGGCAGAGACCTGCCACAGGGGCGGAGCCACCACAGAGGCCATCTACTAGAGCAATGCTGAGCAGGAATGTGGGGTTGGATCCCCCACAGACAGCTCCCACCAGGGAAATGTCTAGCAGAGCCAAGACATCAGGGCTTCTGCCAGAACCCTAGAAGTGCAGGGCCATGGGTAACGTGCAACACCAGCCTGGAAAAGATGCAGGCAGCAGTGCTGCCCACTGGGCTGCACTTGGCACAGCTGTGGAAGTGAGGTTGCCCAAGGCTTTGGGCCCAATTGTGCCCAGGATGCAGGATTTGGAGTTAAAGAACATTATTTTGGAGCTTTAAGACATAACATCTGCCCTGCTGGGTTTTGGACTTGTTTGGGGCCTGGTTTTCCTTTCTTCTGGCTTATTCCTCCCTTTTGGAATGGGAATGTGTACCCAAAGCCTCTTCCACCATTCTATATTGGCCGTAGATAAATTTTGTTTTGACTTTTACAGGTTAACAGCTGGAAGGGCTTTTGCTTTTGGTCTCAGATGAGACTTTGGACTTTTAAGTTGGTGCTGGAGCAAGCTAAGACTTTTGGGACTGTTGGGATAGAATGATTGTATTTTGTATGTGAGAGTGACATGAGTTTTGGGGGGCCAGGGGTGGAATGATGGAGTTTGGATGTGTTGTCCCCTCCAATACTCATGTGGAAATTTGATCTCCAATGTGGCAGTGTTGGAAACTAATTGAGTCATGTGGGCAGATCCCTCATAAGTGGATTAACGCTGGGGGCAGGGGGATTAATGAGTGAGTTCTCACTCTTTTAGTTCCCATGAGAGCTTGTTTATAGGACCCTGGCACCTCCTCTCTCTCTCTTGCTTCCTCACCATATGATCTGCTTGTACCCTCCGGCTGCCTGCCCCTTTCCACCATGAGAAGAAGCAGCCTGAGGCCTGTACCAGATGCAGCTGTTCTAGAATTGTAAGCCAAATAAACCTCTCTTATTTATAAATTACCCAGTCTCAGGTAATTCTGTTATAGCAACACAAAACACACTAAAACAGGCTGGTTGTGTGGTAGTGAGCTCCGGCAGTTTTTGTTTGTTTGAGAAATATATTATTTGTTCTTCATTTTGGAGGGATAGTCTTGCTGGGCAAAGTATTCTTGGCTGGCAATTATGGTCCTTTAGTATTTTGGATATATCATCCCATTCTTTTCTGGCTTTTAGGGTTTCAGATGAAAAGTCTGATGTTAATCTGATTGGAGCTCCCTTATAGGTGACTTGCCAATTCTCTCTTGCAGCTTTTAAGATTCTCTCTTTGTCTTTGAGTTTTGCCAGTTTGACTGTTAATGTCTTGGAGGGACCTTTTTGGGTTGAATATGTTTGGGGATCTTTGGGCCTCCTGAACATGAAAATCTGTGACTTTCTCTATACCTGGGAAATTTTCTGCTATTATTTCATTGAATGTGTTTTCAATGCCATTTCCTTTTTCCTTTCCTTCTGGAATACTCATGATCCAGATATTTGAGTACTTAAGATTGTCTGTTATCTCTCTTAGATTTTCTTCAATTTTTTAAATTCTTTTTTCTTTTGTTTGATCTGCCTGTGTTAATTCAAACAGCCTGTCTTCAAGGTCAGAAATTCTGTCTGCTGCTTGTTCTAGCCTGCTGGTTAGACTCTCTGTTGTGTTTTTTATTTTGCTGAATGAATCCTTCAGCTCCACAAGCTCTGCTATATTCTTTTTCAGGACATTGATTTCTTTGTACATTTCTTCTTTCAGGTCCTGTATATTTTTTCTCACTTCATTGTGTTGTCTCACTGAGTTTTCTTGAATCTCATTTAGTTTCCTTAGAATTGTTGCTCAAAATTCCTTGTCGGTCATTTCAAGGACTTCGTGTTCTATAGGATCTAGAGCTTGAGAGTTATTATTTTCCTTTTTTGTTGTCGTATTTTCTTGATTTTTCATATTTCTGGTATCTTTCCTTTGATGTTTAGTCATTTTGGCAGGCGGTATCATGGCCCACTCATTCCACCCTGATGTCTGGCCTGGATCCAGAAGGGACTGCAAATTCTGGGGAATGGAGACTGGCCTGGGCTGGGGGTCCTGTGGTGCCTGCCTGTTCTGGCTTGGCTGGCTCAGGGTGTGTGGGCCCACTGGCTCTTGGGCCTCTCTAGGCAGTAGGGACTGGCCTGGTCTGGGGTTCCTGCGGTGTGTGGTGACTGCCTGTTCTGGTGCGGCTTGTAGGCCTCCTGTTGTTGCTTTGTAATAGTTGTAAATTGGTTGATTTGTGGGAGATAGTGATGCTAGGAACCGTCTATTTTGCCATCTTGACCGGAGCCCCTTTATTTTTTTTTTTAGAGTAGGTTTAGGTTCACAACAAAACGGAGTGTAAAGTACAGAGTTTTCAGAACACCCATCTCCATGCACATACAATCTCCACAATCAACCAGTGCTATCAACATTGCACATCACAGTTCAGTATATTTTTAGGATTTTAAATTTAAGCTTGAAGTCCATAAAGCTCATCAGGAAATGTCCCAATATCCGTTAAACCATTAATTATGCTCGAGAATTGGTAAACCCTTTAAATCGGGGAAGTTTTCATCCTTTGATCACAATTTCATCTTTATTCTCTTCTCTGTTTTGCAATTCCTATCACTTGATTATTTATATAAAAGGTCTCCTATTCTATCTTTAAGGTTTAATATTTCATTTAAAAAAATTATTTCCTCCTTTGAGTTATGGGATATTTTTCTATTTGAATTTCAAGCACACAAATTTATTTATTTACTTTTTAATTTTCTTTTTATTGAAACATAATTGGTTTATGTATCCGTGGGTTACAGCATTAAATATCAATACCTATGTACAATATGTGATGCTCAAATAAGGATTATTAATATATTCAACATTACACGATGTAATAATTTTTTATATCTCTTTTCCAATTTCTCACTCAACTGCATCCCACGCCCTCTTTCCTACTTCTGGTGGCCTCAGTTCTGTTCTTTCCTTTTGAAAGTCCAATGAATTATTGTGATTGTTGTACCTACCTGCCTTCCTCCATCCTTCCTTTCATCTTTCCTTCTTTCCTTCCTTCCTTCCTTCCTTTCTTTTGTCCATTCATTTGTTCATTCCCACTTATGAGAGAGGACTTGTGGTATTTCTTTTTCTATGCCTGTCTCATTTCACTTAACATAAGTTTCTCTAAGTTTATCCAGTTTCTCTAAGTCTATGTTGCTGTGAATGGCAGCATTTCATTTTTTTATGGCAAAGTAGTATTCCATTTTTATATATACCACATTTTCCTTATCCAGTTGTCTGTCAATAGACATTTAGTTTGGTTGCAACTCTTGGTTATTACAAATAGAACTGCGATAAACATGGGAGCTCACATATCCCTTTGACGTGAAGATTTTCATTCCTTTGGGATTGCTGGATTTTATGGCAGTTCTATCTGTAGTTGTTTGAGGACTCTCCATACTGTTTTTGATAATGGCTACACTAATTTACAGTCCCACCAATAGTGTAGGAGTGTTCTCCTTTCTCTGCATTCTTTCCAGTATTTGCTATTCTCTGTCTTTTTGATAACAGCCAGTCTAACTGGAGTGACATGATGTCTCATTGTGATTTTGATTTGCATTTCCCCGATGCTTACTGAAGTTGAGCATTTTCTCATGTGTCTGTTGGCTATTTGTAGATCTTCCTTGGAGAAATGCCTATTCAGCTTCTTTGGCCAGTTTTTAATCAGGTTACTTGTTTTTTTAACTATTAAATTGTTTGACTTTCTTGTATATTCTGGATATTAATCCTTTGTTGGATGCATAGTTTGCAAATATTTTCTCCCATTCTGTAGGTTGTCTTTTCACTCCATTTATTGCTTCTTTTGCTATGCAGAAGCCTTTTAGTTTGATGTAATCCCATTTATTTATTTTTTCTTTTGTTGCCTGTGCTTTTAGGATTTTATTCATAAAGTCTTTGCCCAGTTCTACTTCTGAAAATGTTTCCTTTCTGTTTTCTTCTAGGAGTTCTATAGTTTCAGGTCTCATATTTAAATCTTTAATCCATTTTGAGTTGATTCTGGTATATGGTTAGGGGTACAGTTCTAGTTTCATTCTTCTACACGTGGATGTCCAGTTTTCCCAGCACCATTTGTTGAAGAGGCAGTATTTTCTCCAATGTGTGCTCTTGTTGCCTTTGTCAAAGATCAGTTGTAAGCATGTGGGTTGATTTCTGGGTTCTATTCTGTTCCATGTGTCCATATGTCTGTTGTTATGCCATACTGTGCTGTTTTGGTTACTATAGCTTTGTAATATAATTTGAAATCAGGTAATGTGAGGTCTTCAGCTTTATTTTTTTTGCTCAGGATTTCTGTGTCTTTAGGGTGTTTTGTTGTTCCATATAAATGTTAGGAATGCTTTTTTCTGTGTTTGTGAAGAATGTCAAGGTATTTTGATGGGGATTACATTGAATCTGTAGGTTGCTTTGTATAGCAAGGACATTTTCACAATGTTAATTCTTCCAGCACAAGAGCATGGAATGTCCTTCCATCTTTTTGTGTCCTCTTTAATTTCTTCCAACAGTGATTTGTAGTTCTTGTTATAGATATATTTCACCTCTTTGGTTAAATTGACTCCTAGGTATTTTTTTTTTTTTTTTTTGGTGACTATTGCAAATAGGCATGCTTTCTTGATTTGTATCTCTGCTAGTTCATTATTGGGGTTATAAAAACACTACTGATTTTTGCATGTGGATTTTGTATCCTGCAACTTTATTGAAATTGTTTATCAGCTCTTAGAGTGTTTTTGTAGAGTATTGTTTGTAAAAAATTTGGATTCCAGATGATGACTTCCTTGAGGATTTCTTGTAGGGCTGGTCATGTGGTGGTGAACTCCTGCAGTTTTTGTTTGTCTGAGAAATTATTTCTCCTTTATTTCTGAAGAGTAGCCTTGCTTGGTATAGTATTCTTGGCTGGTTTTTTTTTTTTTTTTTTTTTAGCATTTTGAATATATTGTCCCATTCTCTTCTGGCCTGTAGAATCTCTTTTGAGAAGTCTTCTGTTAGTCTGATGGGGACTCCTTTCTAGGTGATTTGACACTTTTCTCTTGCTGTTGTTAGGATTCTCTCGTTGTCTTTGAGTTTTGACAGTTTAATTATAATGTGTCTCAGAGAGGACCTTTTTGAATTAAATGTGTTTGGGGATCTTTGAGCCTTCCTGATCTGAAGGATCTCTCCCTTTAACTATGAAGTTTGCTGCTATTATTTTATTGAATATATTTTCAATGCATTTTTCTTTCTCCTCCCCTTCAGGAACACCCATGATACAGATGTTTATGTGCTTAATGTTGTCTATTAGCTGTCTTACATTTTCTTCATTTAAAAAAATTCTTTTATTTATTTATTTTTTTGGTCTGCTTAGGTTGTTTTGAAAAGACTATCTTCAAGATTGGGAACTATCTCTTCCACTTGCTCTACCTTGCTGCTTAAGCTCTAGGTATGTTTTTTAATTTCATTGAATGAATCCTTCAGCTCAAGTGTGTTCAAAGCTGAGCTGCCATGGATTTTACCTGTGGGAAGGGTAAGAGCAAGGGACATATGCACAGTTTTAAGCCAGGCCTGCAAGTGACACATATCACCCCTACTAACATTCCATTAATGGGAACGCAGCTAAATGGCAACACGTGGCACAAAAGGTAGAAGGAAGTATATTCCTGAGGTGGCATTCCTGTCCTGGTTACCACTCTATTTCTATGGAAGAAGAGGAATATGGACTTTGGAAGACCATTAGAAGCCTCAACCACAGTACTGAAGCTTTTCTATAAGTGAGTCCTATAATTATCTTATTATTTTATTGGTTTCATCATTCACTCCAAGAACGAGTTGAAAGGAGCAAGGGTTGGTAGCACCTTGTGTCCCTAGAATATTGGGAAGTTTCTCATAATGCCTACATGAATCTGATGCTGAGACAGCACCTTATTATTAGCACCTATTAGCTCCCTATTGTGGCTATGTAATTTATAGGCTAAGCAGGACACAACTTAAAATAAAAAGGGGCTCTATTCATAATTACACCAGAATGCTGGGAAAACTGTAAAGTATATGGTCACCCTCTCTATTAAGTTTTTGCCTCTGAAGATTGAAAAATCTTTTTCTTTTTGTACTATTCCTTTGCTGTAAATTTAGGCTAGGAATGGGGAAATCATTACCAACCAAACCAGGGCCATTTCTGCAGATTTCCATTTTACTCTGTGACTGCATGGTCTCTAGGACTAAACAGGAGAGTCCCGATTCACAGGCTTTTGCACAATTGCAACAACAAACTCATATTACAGCTTTCAAGGTGTTTTCACATACATTGACTGTTGCAAGAATGCTATGTAGTAAGTTGTATTATTATTTGTATTGTATTAATGAAGAAAAGAGGCCCAGGAGGACTAAGATGATTAAATGATAGATGCAGAACCAGAACCTACGTCTCCTAATACTAATGGCAGTGCTCGGTGACTACACGAGGTAATTTGCTTTCCATCTGATGACAGCCTTTCTACTGAGTAGATTTATCAGCAAGAATGAAACATATTCAGATTCTTGATGTGTTAGCTGAAAAACAAATGCTGACTGCTGGCAATATTATCTTTGGAGTTAAGAACTGAAGAGATAACAAAGTGCTCACCATTATCCTTTGTCTCAAGTCCCATTACGGAAAAATATATGGAATTTCTTTCCAAAAATAAACATTTAGAGTTTTCTATTATTGTCATTCCTTCCTTATTAGTAATAACTGGATCTATTTCTTAATTAGATACTATTTTTATTCCTCTTTTTCTCAGAATAATTTTTCAAAGAAAATTAAAAACCCTTGGGAGACTATTTTGAGGCTATAATGTTATAACATAATCTCTTCCTGAGGATTTTGTGAGTGTTTTTAAACCAACTCGAGCATGTCACAATACAAATATTCTCATTATGTGGCTACTGTTTGTTCTTCTGTTTATTAATAACTCTTAAAACTATCTACTTTTTAGCTCTAATAATAAAATTATAAAATATAACATATGGAATGGATTTTAGAGATCAAATAATTTGTCTTCTAAAGTCCCATTTTATAGGTGAAGACAGTATTCAGATATCTAATTCATTCCAAACAGAAAAAAGAAAAACAAAAACAAACAGGAAGAAAAGAAAATAAAACCAAAGAAAAATACCAAGTATTAAATGAAAACTAAACTGTAAGGATAAATAGTAAATTTTTAGTATACTTTCTTTATTCAAATGAAAAAGAAATTGTGGCTTATGTACACAATGGAATATTATTCAGCCTTATAAAAGGAGATACTGCCATTTGCAACAACATGGGATAACCTGGAAATCCAACTCTTTTATATCTGCTTTACTTGCTGGTATTTAGATTACTCTAGATATAGAATAGTTTCTAGAAATTTTGATTACATCTGTTTTACAAAATCGTCAGTGATTCTAATTTTTTTCATTCCTTTTTCTAAAAATTCTTATAAGCCACACTACCATAAAAATAATGTGTTAGAAAACTGATATTTATGTTAAGTAGACACTGTTAGTTATCCAGCCCGTATCTCTTACGCATTCACCATTTCTGGGCAGGCTAATGGCTTCCTACTGCAAACAACTGCTGCTCTCATTTAGAGAACTTTCTTTGTTTGCAGGACTATGCTTGGTTCCCCGAGTAGGGAAAACCAGGAATGCCAACCAGTAAATGCCCATGGGAGCAGCCCTCAACCTATCATAGACGGGCATGGATGAAAACCCAGATGTTTTGTTATTGAAAGTCCAGAAATAGTGGTGCTGGCAGAGGTGTTGCAGGCAGAAGAGACAATCTAAGCTGAGAAAATGTATGTATTCCCATGAAGATGAAGCACTGCATCCTATGCGATGGGAAGGTTCAGTGTTATAAACCTACAACAAGGAAGCTGGCTGGCTCTGCCAGAAATATTGACATTTTAGGTGCTCAGCATTGACCTGGCTTCTGCATTGTCAGGTTGTGTGGTCACCACTGATAGCAGCTAGATGAGATCACATAGCCGAACTCCTGTATGGGATCCATCCCTAATGGCTTGATCCATTCATAATAGGCCCATTAAATGAGGGCAGGAGGTGGCTGGTGAAGAAGACTGTCTGACGTCCTTAGGATGAGTCATCTTGTGCTCCTATTACTGAGTGCCTTGTCTGTTATGATTGCCCACCAGTGGCATTTACATGGGATATGAATATCTTTGCCCTCTGAAATCATTCTGCTTATCTACATATCACTCTCCAGACATCCTTGTCCCTAATTTCCCAATTTTGTTTTTCCAATTCCATAATTACCCAGGCAGCCCAGCGTTTTTGACCACTGCCTTTCAGGACCACCTCTGAGTGGCGTTGTAACACAGTGGCTCTAAGTACGAGTAGATATGAAGCATCAAAGCCATCGAGACAAGTGTCATGGGCCTCTAAACCATCTGTTTGCAAAGTATGCTAGTCCATCTCCTTCAGCTCCTGTCAATGGCTCTTCTGCAAAATACTTAACACTTTAAAAAAGGAATAATCCCCCCAATCATGATAATTTTCAAAGTTTCTAGACTTTTACCTTAGTAAGTGAACATAAACTTTCTGCACTTAAAAATATATCAAAACACAGCAAAGTATGGTCCAGTATGGTAGCCACTGGCCACATATGGCTATTGAAGAGTTGAAATATGAATGGTATGACTGAGAAATTACATTTTAAATATTTCATTTTCATACAGTTAATTTTCAAATCAAATGGTCATGGATGGGTAGTGCTTATTATATAGCAGAGCATAGCAATAGATCAATGATTTTAAACCTTTGTCTAGTATATGCCTATAAAATAATTTTGAAAACTTATTTACTTCCACATATATCTTAAAATTAACAAAAATTTCATCATACATCGAACTATTAAAAATACATAATTATATGTAAATATATATCAAGAGTATGTAATAAAATACCAGTTTTTATCAGTTAAAGTCTTCTCAATAGACAGAAATCACACAGTAATTTGAAAAAGGAAGTATAATATAGGAATTATTATCTATAACATGATTTCAAAATTGGGGAATAGGCTAGTAAGAAGTAAAAAGACAATTCTATAAAATTAACAAATATCATATATAATGAACATCTCCTATCTCTAGAGATGAGATAGAGCATTCAGAGAAGAATTAGTCCCCACCCACCTTGGGCTGAGAACCAAGAACCAGACATCTTTGGAGAGGGCACAGCTGAGCTCACTGAATGGTGGAGAGATCACGAGTCACTATCCTGATGATACCTGTTGGGAATCTGTCTAGGGATCTGTGGAATCCAGTCATAGGTGTGTGTAGAGTTAGGGCTGGGTCTGGAGTTCACAGACCCCTCAAGCCCATTGTCCAGATTGGGTCACAAACCCTTCACATACAGGTCTACAAGCTAGGTAACCAGCAAAAAATGCCCTTGGTGCGTTGGTTGAAGAAAGAGTAGTTTTTATTTCTATGCACACATGTTTAGGAGCTAGGCAGTCCAAAGAGAAATTCAAAACTCAACTGCTACTGGCAAAGTCCAAAGAAAAACTGAGCAGCTGCCAGCAAAGTAAACATGCTCTATTTATAGATGCAAGCTCTCTGTCAGCCTGCTGCTGCTCCACACAACTGAAAACCACACCAGAATAACAACAAAACTAACAAGATACATTGGCCCTCATGCTCATGAACTCCACCCTCCCCACAATTTGTTTACAAAGAATGTGCTGCACCACACCCAACCAGGCCTGAGGTGAGGGGGCCTGATTAAACTATTCTATTTTCCCAACAGTGTGTAATATATCTCAGAACCTGCTACAAAGTCATTGGAGGAGATGGTAGAGGATGCTGCTGACTTCCAGGCACTGTGTGCCATTGCATGCTGCATGGAATTGAAGTTGCCCTCTATAGGAGCCAGGTGCTGAAGAAAGTCATACTTTGCAGGATCCAGTGCTTGAGAAATGGTGTACTGTAGGAACTCAGTACTAGAAAATGACGTTGTGCAGGAGCCAGATGCAGAGAGAGCTGCACCCTGCAGGAGTCCAGCACTGGGGAAACCACACTCTGCAGGAGCTGAGTACTGATGGGTGGATGCACATGGAGAATCATGGCATCAAAACCTGCCTTCTGGCACAGCAGCATGGAAAGAGGCAGGTGCAATGTCTCTGTCATAAGGGATGTGGTGAGGTGGTCACCAGGCTGGGCCTGGAACCATGAGCTCACTGAAGGATTGCATACCCTGGGCATGCAGTTGGAGCAGAGAGGCACTAAGTGTTCCCATACATAGTAGCCAATATCTGCTGTAAAATAACAAGAAGAAACCTCCGAATAGCAGCACACTGAAACCGGGTCAAAAAGCTTTTTCCTTTTGTTGTATCTCTTTTGCTCTTTCTAAGGTCAAAAGCCTAATGTCATGCTTGCTGAGAAGAGAGGCTTAAATGTCTAAGTCTTTTATCACTGAATATGTAATGAAGGGTATAGTTGGAGCTGAGAGACAATAAATTGATGACTGGCACACAGGTGTACTGTGACTGTAGCATTAAAATAAATATGTAACCTCAACTTTTAAATGTATCTAATATTATCTAAATGACATTGTGATTTTATACCATTTCCATTCACTTGTAAATCACTTGAACAAACTCTTCAATAGTCAGAAATTTTGTCTTTTATATCTTTATTTAAACTAGTCTTTATATTTCACTTCTGAATAACTTCACTGTATTTTATTTACCATTCTTTTATACTTCTCTGACACAAAATGTATTTGTGAATTAAAATTAATTATTTATATTTTTTATTACCATATGGTAGAATATGGAAACCTAAGTATTTTAGCAATTCTTTTCACTTCGTCATTGTTAAATACCAAATATCACAGTGATCTACAAACTATTTTTAATATTTTTTCACCTGACAACTTGATTAGATCCTCCTTCAAATTTATTAAAACAAGGAGCTTGATATCAGTGGTTTTGTGAAAGAATTTGTAATCCAGTCACTAGTCATTCACTTTTTCAGTTTTGTTGAAGTATACCAAAAAGGCTTTACAATAGACAGAAAAAGACTCTGATTTTACCTGTTACTCTTTTACTAAAAACTTACGCTTAAAATTAGATAAAAGTGGGATAAAATAATCCTATAAAATTAGAAATTGTATTATTTTTCTCATGAATTGTGAGCAAAGGCTTACATACTCATGCCAGATTTCAAATTTTTCAAAGTACCATAAAAAGACATAACAGATGGACAAAGAAGACGCTTGAGAATTTTTATAAAAGTATAGATAAATTAATAATTTTACTTTATAGTTTTAAGCAGTTAAAGTAATAATTATGCATATGAAAGAATTAGAGCTGCTTAACAATAATTAAGAAGGAGTACTTATCTGTACTGAAGTCAAGGTGATTTTCTAAAGGGCAGGCCGTTATATCTCATTGTACTTTGGAAATATTGTGTCCTACAATTGTGCATAAATAGATGTTCTGACACCATAGATTTGTACTTTGGTTTGGTTTTTCAGAAATCTTGACCTTGTAGCTATCAGAGATAAGTGTTTCTTTTAGAAACTCATGAGAGCTGTGGGATCCCTTGCCCAGACTGGAGATGCCAGATAAAAAGTTAAGCTGACTTGAAGACAGACGAATAAAAATTATCCAGTTGAAAGAAGATGCATAAAAAAGATTTAAGGAAAATGAACAGAGCCTTAGTGATTTGAACAACATATCAAAAGCCTAGCATATGGGTAATTAGAGTTCCAAAAGTTGAGAAAATATTTGAAGAAGTAATAACATAAATTTTCCCAAATTTGATGAAAAAAGCATCAGCTTACAGATCCCAGATGCTCAGCAAATACTAAGCAGGATAAATACAACTAGGCACATCATACTAAAATTGCTGAAAACCAAAGATAAAGAGAAAATTTTCAAAGTAGTCGAAGAATAAAAGAAATATTACAGACAATTGAACAATGTTATATATAGATGGTAGCTGACTTCACACCAAAAACAAAGGAAGGAGAAGATAATGTTAAATGTTGAAAATAACCTGTGAATCTAGATTTTTATATTTAGCAAAAATGTCTGTCAAATCTGAGGTAAAATAAAAGCATTTTTATACCAATGAAATCAGAGAGAATTCAATTTTATTAGAACTGTACTGTAAGAAATGTAAGAGGAAGTTAATTATTCATTCAGCTGAAAGGAAATGGCACCACATAATATTTCAGATCTATGGAAATAAAGAGTACCCAAAATTATAAATTTCTGAGTAAATATAAAGGACTGTAGTTTTCTTCTTTTCATTTCCTTGAAAGGCGAGTGACAGTTTAAAGCAAAAGTAATTATAGTAGTTCCCCCTTTATGAACATTTCCCTTTCTGTGGTTTTAGTTACCCATGGTCATCTATAATCTAAAAATATTAAATGGGAAATTCCAGAAAGAAACAATTCATAATTTAAGTTGAGCACCATTCTGAGCAACATGATGAAATCTCATGCTGTCCTGCTCCATCCCACCCAGGATGTGTATCACTTCTTTGCCCAGTGTCTCCCTGCTGCAGTCGCCACCTGCCCTTTAGTAACCATCATGGTTAACAGATCGACTGCAGTGGTATCACAGTGCTTGTGGTCAAGTAACCCTTATTTTACTTAATAATGGCCCCAAAGAGCAAGAGTAGTGTTGCTGGCAATTCAAATATGCCAAAGAGAAGCTGTGACAAACTTCCTTTAAATGAAAAGGTGAACATTCTCAAGTTAATAAGGAAAGAAAAAAAAAAATCATATGCTGAGACTACTAAGACCTATAGTAAGAACAAATCTTCTATTGATAAATTGTGAAGTAAAAAGAAATTCATGCTAATTTTGTTGTTGTACCTCAAACTGCAAAAGTTATGGCCACAGTGAGTGATAAGTGCTTATATCAGATGGAAAAGGGCTTTAAATTTGTGGGTGGAAGACATGAACAGAAAAGTTTTGATTGACGGCCATTGGATTCAGTATTATGCACAGATTCAGGCATTTACTGGGGGTCTTGGAACTTACCTTACCCCCCATGGATAAGGGGGGTGGTGGCTACTGTACCTTGTACTGAGGAGTTTATAATATATGTACAAATAAATGATGTTAACAACATTCCAAAGGATAAGGGGAGGCACGTATATAAATTATAGCATATAAGAGGTTTATATTTGTAAAGTGAGAATTGTAAAGTGGTAAAGTAATAATGACAAGAAACTTTGATTACTAAACATGCATATAATTACACATACAGAAAATTAAATAATAAAATGCACATGGCTAAAGCAACCATATAGAAAATAAAGTCAGATACTAAACATATTTGATTAAACCAGAAGTAGACAGGAAGAAAACAACAGAGAGAAAGCAATTTGGGAAATATAGAAAGCAAATTTCAATACGGTAGACTTAAATGTAAGTATATCAATAATTACATTTACTTGGTCAAAACATTGCAATTAAAAGGCAATGATTTGACAATCATTGAACAGATAAACAACAAGACCCAACTAAATACTATCTACGTAGAAGGCACATTACGTAAAGTGATCCAGGTAGGATGAAAGTAAAAGAATGAAAAAGCTATGCCATGCAAACAATAACATAAGATATAACTCATGTGACTATATTCTTTTCAGACAAGGTAGACTTCAACATAATGGTCACTTCATCGGGAAGACATAAAATCATATGCATCTAATGACAGAGCTTCAAAATACATGAAGCAAAAAGTGACAGAGTTAATAGGCTAAATAGACAATTTCACAATTGCAGTTTAATATTTTTAAAGTCCTTCTCTCAATACTTAATAAAACAAATAGACAAAAGACCAGTAATGATATAAAAGTTTTGAAGAAAATTATCACGCAATTGACCAAATTTATATTTATGAAACAGTATAACCAATCATGACAGATTATAATTTTTTTCAAGTGCACACTGAACGTTCAACCAAGATATACCACATACTTGACCATAAAATAAGTCTTAGTGAAATTCAAAACACTGAATTCTTAGAGTTGTTCTCAATGCAATTGAATTAAAAAATAAAAAAATTATATAGAAAACCCCGAATATTTAAAAATTAAATAGTACCCTTATAAGTGACTCGTGAATCAAACAAGAAATATTAAAAAAAAGAAAATATATTAAAATGCAAATGACAATACAACATATCAAAATTTGTGACATGCAGCTAATGTAGGTGTATTAGGGCTCTCCAGAGAAATAGGACCAATAAGATATATACATATATATAATATATATGTCATATAGAGAATATGTATATATGATTTATTATGGGAATTGGCTTTTTGATTATGAGACCAAGAAGTCCTTCCATCTGCTGTCTGCAAGCTGTAGAACCAGGAAAACTGGTGGTGTGATTCAGTCTGAGTTTGTAAGAACCTGGCGTGTGGAAGTGCGGGGGGGCGGTGCTGGTATAAGTCCTGGAGTCCAAAGGCCTGAGAACCAGGAGTTCCAATGTCCAAAGACGGGAGAAGATGGAAGTCTCAGCTCAAGAAGAGGGAGCAAATTCATACTTCCTCCACCTTTTTTGTTCCATTAGGGTCCTCATCAAATTGGATGGTGCTCACATTGGTGAGGGCTGATCCTCTTTACTCAGTCTATGATTGCTAATCTCTTCTGGAAACACCCTCAGAGACACGCCCAGAAATAATGTTTTACCAGTTATTTGAGCATCCCTTAGCTCAGCCAAATTGACACAAAATTAACCATCATGGTTGGTCTTAGAGGGAAATTTACATCTTGAAATGCCTATATTACAAAAGCATGACAATTTAAAATAAGTCCTTTAAACTTCATTTCCACAAACTAAAAGAGAAAATAAACCCAAAATAAGTATAAGAAACTTAAAGTTAGAAGAATCAATGAAATATATAATAGACAAACAACAGAGAAAATAACAAAGCTGAAAGTCAGTTTTTTGAAAAGATTAATAATATTGTTTTAGCAAGGTTGGGCAAAGAAAAAAGAGAGAGAAAATATGAATTAGTTATATGAGAGATAAAAGGGGATATCATTATAGATCCTATAAACATTAAAAAGATAATAAAGGGTTATTTTAACAACTCTATGCCAATAAATTAGAAAGCTTAAATGAAATAGACAAATTTCTTGAAAAAAAATTTATCAAAGGTGCCTCAGAAAGAAACATAAAATCTGAAAGAGCTTTATATTGATTAAAGAAACTTAAACTACAACCAAAAGCCTTTAAACACAAAAATACTTCCAATGCAAATGGCTTCACTGAAAAATGCTATAAAATATTCAAGAAAGAAATAATCCTAGTCCTATGCAATGTCTTTCAGAAAACAGAGGAGGGAACTAACCCAGCTCCTTTTATGAGACCAGCATAACCCTGACACCACACCTAACAAAAACATTGCAAAACAGAAAATTGCAACTCAGTATCTCTCATGACCACTGGCACAAAATCCTCAACAATATACAGTCATCCCTTTGTATCTGAGGAGAATTGGTTATAGGAATCCCTGTGGATATCAAAATCCCTGAATGCTCGAGTCTGTAATATAAAGTGGCATAGAATTTACATATAATCTACCCACATCCTCCTGTATACTCTAAATTATCTCTAGATTACTTATAATACCTAATACGATGTAAATGCTATGTCAATAGTTGTATTTTTTTATGATAGTTGCATTGTATTTTTATTTTTTTATTGTGGCATTGTTATTTTTTATTTATTTTTTAAATATTTTTGATCAGCAACTGGTTGAATCTGCAGATGCTGAACCCACAGATATTGAGGGCTGACTGTATTGACAAACCAAATCTAGAATTTTATAAAAATGACAACACATTATGATCTAGTGAGGTTTATCCCAGGAATGCAAGATTGGTTCAACATTTGGAAACCATTGGTGCAATTCAGCATATTGGCAGAATAAAAGATTTAAAAAAAAATCATTTGATCACATAAATAGGTGCAGAAGAAGAATTTGACAAAATTTAACACCCATTCGTGATAAACACTCTCAGAAAACTAGGAACAAAAGGAAATATCTTCAATTTTTAGAGGGAATCTACAAAAATTTTTATAGCAAAAATCATGTTTAATGGTAAAATAAGCTTTTCCCTTAATACTGGAAAACAGGCAAGGATGTCTACTTCAACATTACAGTGAAGATCCTAGCCAGTCTAATAAAGTAAGAAAGGGGCGGGACAGGCATAGAGATTGAAAGGAAGAAGTAAAATCGACTTTATTTGTAGTCCTAAGAATTCTAAAAGACAAAAAGCATAAAACAAATAAACAAAAGCCCTATTAGAATCTCCCTGACAATCCAGCATCAAAAAACCATAAAATCCTTAGAGAGATAAATTTACCAAAAGATATGCAGACCTCTATACTGAAAACTACAAAATGTTGCTGAAAGATACTGAAGAATACCTAAATAAATGGAGATCTGTATCATATTTATCCGTTGGAAGACTTAGTGTTTTTAAGATGTCATTTCCCCCTAAATAGATCTATAGATCCATCATAATCCCATTCAAAATTCCAGCTTTTTTTTTTTTTTTTTTTTTTTGGTTATAAAATGTTTTCAACATATGGTGCTAGAAGAATTGGTTATCCATTCATGTAATAAAAAAGTAAACCTCAGCCTAATCCATATTGTGTACAGATATTATTTGAAAATGATCATAGGCCTAAAAATAAAAGTTAAAAAAGATAAAACTTCTAGAAAAAAAATATAGGAAGAAATCTTCAATCTTTGGTTAGCTAGATATTAAAAAAAACACTAGCCATAAAATAATAAAAATTGATAAATTGGACTTCACCAAAATTTAAAACTACTGCACTTCAAAAGATATTAAGAAAAGAAAAGGATAAGCCACAGACTGAGAATAAACATTTATAGTACAAAAGTCTGAGCAAGAACTTTGTACACTTAAAAATGATAAATATAGTATTTGTCCTAATTTGATGATCATATATTGCACACAGGTATTGATATTCAATGTTGTACCCCACAGATATGTACAATCAATTGTTTCAATTAAAAAAAATAAAAAATGAGCATATCTGAGTTTATTAAAATATATTTTAATAAAATTAATGAATCAGTGGGAAACTTTTGCCTCAGTACTGCTTCTGTAGGTCCACAACCCACAGCCCGACAGCTGGGAAAGAGCTGGACATGGAGCTGGGAGAAGCAGGACAAGTTAGAACCCGAGGCACCTTTGCTCCTTCCTGTCACTGCAGGTAACTGTAACACCTTCAGAGATTAATGGCTGCCACTATAATTCTATTTTTAGAAGTGAGAAAAACCCAAGCCTAACAATTTCACCCACCAAAGCTTGAGAAAATTGGGACAAAAAATCTAAATTCACAACAGTTTTGTAAAGGGTAATTTTTTTTCATTTTATATTGCTAGCTGTCAAATTAATTTCTTTTACTTCATTTGCACATGTGAAATTTATTCATAAAGGACTGTGCATCTGAGCATGGTACTCTGAGCAGCAGGATATTTCTAAAGTCTCTGCATTTTTTTTTTCATTTTACTTCCTTAGTGTTTACCATCCAACCATTATTATGTATGTCTTGTAAATATATAATTACACAACAGGTTTGTACCTAGCTGAATAACCCTGTTTCAGCAGGAGGGAGATATTTACAAGCACAGCTGCCCTTATTATCCTGTTACTTTCAAGCTTCCCACCTAGGGACTAGGGAAAAAAATAGGAAGGCACACCTCTCTTTGTTATTCTTCTGGTGCTGCACAATGAATTTGTGACCAGGAATCAAGATTTTTTTTATTTTTTATTTTTTATCAGGTTTAGATGCTGGATGTGACATCTCTTAGGCAACTAATGAGCAACTCTGACACATATGAGTGAATTGCTGATAAGCATAGTATTTATACATATCCTGGTATCCTGGTTCATTCTTTCTAAACTGCTTTCCCATTTCAATATTCTCATTTTGTCATTAACATCTTGCTCTGCAAAAATATTTAAAACATAGAAATTATTTTCTTTATAATCTTAGTTAATCATCAAATAAGATTAATATTTATTTATTCTTCTATTTAACACTTATTTAACATCTATTAGGGGTTAGTAAAGAAAATGGGCTAAGGGTAGGGGGAAAAGATGAATATAACGTGGCCACAGCCCCTCCTGTCCATCCATTCCCATGGCTGCTGGCCTCCTCCATGCCCGATGACCCGAAGTATGGTTTGCTCTTCATCCAAGACTCACCAGGAGGAGTTCACAATAGGGCATCCCTTGCAAAACACTCACCCTACAAATTTATTACCCATTGCTCCTCCTTCCCAAATTTGCTTCCTGCACCTGCCATTCAAATTCAGTCTTACGTCACCTCTGCCACACTCATATTCTACCCATGCTTCACAATTTGTTCTGACAACTCCTATTCTACATATGAACTTCCAATCACGGAATCAGTGTGTACTTATATTAATCTGGTTTTCTCAATTTTTGTTTCATGGGTGTATGTTTTGCTAAGCAATTTGCTAATTAAACCTTATCTACTTTTTATGCTGTATAACTGCTGTCAGGCCATTTAATGCACAGACAACTGCAATGCAGTGATTAGGAGCCCAGATTCTAAAACCCCATACTGGATTTATATCTCAGCTACTTACTGTCTGATCTTGGCTGAGCTATTTACTTTCTCTGTGCCTCAGTGCCTTTATCTGCAAAGTGCAGATAATAGCATTACCTCCCTTGTAGGATTGATACGAAGACTAAATGAGTAAAAATACTGGCAAAGTGCTTAGAAAGGCACCTGAAACAGTTAAGCGCCAAGTAAATATTAGCTATTATTATTAGCACTATGTAAATACTTTTTAACTGAAAACAGAGAAGCACATATACTATAATTAATAAAATACTAACAAGAGCAAAAGAATATACCAACAAGAATAACCTGATACTGAGAAGCCACTGATCCCGTGTATAGTTGAAAATATATAATCTTCAAAGTTCTTCTTTTTGTCATTGGACCAGAAAAGGGGCATTGATGGAAGAACTAGCAAAATTCTAATAATGTCTAAGATTAGTTAACGACTCACCTGGCATGTCTCAAATCCCAGTCAAACCCAATTCTCCACTGACTCTTCTATTGCACCTGCACAGCTGAACTTATTTGGAAAAAAACACGCGATCATGCTGACTTGTCTTGGTTTCATAAGTGGTATGAAATAAGGGATTTATTATAGGTGTTGTAACTGTTTTGATTGTTGGTGAAGAAGTCTACAGAAGCTGTTGTCTCTGCATCTAGTACGAGTTTAAGGTCATTGCAAATCATCAAGGGCTGTCAGTCTGGAAGAGAATCTGGATGTGACGTTTGGGAGAATGAGGAGAACTCTGATCCAATGAGTGGAACACTTACGCTGACCCAGGATAAGGGTGAAGGAAGAAATTTGGTGGGAGCTAGAGGAATTGTGTGCCTGTGGGCTACCCCATGCCATTAAGGTGCACAAGCAGATCAGCAACAACATGTGCAAGCTTATAGCATTGCCCGGTGCTCTAACCTCCAGAACTTAGTGCCTGCTGGTGCACTTCCACCTTCCGAATTTTATACAACTCTTGTGCAGCCCACTCTAACATAAAACCATATAGGAAAGGGAATTTGGGGAAACATATTTGGTAGCTAATTGGACATAGTTCAAAATGACTATATCCTTTATATACTGACAATTACCAGTTTTGTATCTAGAGCTCAGACCTCTCCCCTGAACTCCAGATTTGTGTACCTGTCCACTGATATTTTCACTCAAATATCTAGTAAACATCACAGACTTAAGTGTGACCACTGTAGTTATTTGTGTCTGAGTGAATCCTTGCCACCTCTGTTACCCACATGTGATCCAACAGAAGATTCTGTTAGGCTTACCCTCAAAACGGAGGAAATTCTTGTTATTTGAACTCTTAGTTTGCAAAGCTCAGTAACTTAATGGATTTGGATAAAAGGTATCTTTTGTTAACCAAATATACAATCAGTGCTGTAATTGAATACAGGAAGTGAATAGAATAGCAGAATGAAGCCTATACATAGGTTCAGAATTTAGTGTTTCCTTCCTAGATTATTGCTCCTTGATTTGTCTCTCTCCTGCACACTTGCTCCTGTGTAGTCTGTTCTTAACCTAGCATTCAGAATGATGCTTTTAAACTCAAATCATGTTACCTTTCTGACCATTACCCAGCGTAAAATCCAAAGTTGGTGTTATTCTTACAGAAGCCTTCATCATCTGACCCCTCACTTCCTTTGAGACCTCATCTCCCCCACTTCCCGCAGTCCCCATGCCGTTCACTTCATCTACACTGACCTCTTCCCTGTTCATCAAATGCAGTACCTCAGGGCTTTGCTCTGCTGTTTCTCCTGCCTAGAAAACCTTTTTCCTCCCTCACTGCCATCAGCCACATGGGCCTCTTTCTCATATTTTCTGATTTTTCTCAAATGTCTCTATGATGGTTAATTTTGTGTCAACGTGGCTAGACTATGGTGCTCAGTTGTTTGATCAAACACCATCTAGATGTTGCTGTGAAGAATTTTTTTAGATGTGATTAATATTTAATTCAGTAAACTTTGAATAAAGTAGATTACCCTCGTAATGTAAATATTCCTCATCCAATCAGCTGAAGGTCACCTTTTCGTTAAAGTGTTTGCCCTGTTCAAAATAGGAACAATTAGCATACAATTGCCTCATGACAATTTCTATTTCACTTACCTTGTTTTATTTTTTTCCCCAGAGCCTGTATAAACTATGTTCATATGGTTATTTATCCTATCCTTTTCTTGGTTTATGCTAGAAAATCTACACTGCATGAAGACAGGGACTTCGTTCTGTCCTCTGCTGTATTAGTAGCTCCTAAAAGAGTGTTTGGCTTAGAGGAGACCTTCAGTGAATGAGTGAATATTTGTTGAATGAATTTGTTGAATGAATGAGTCTGAAATAAATCGAGTTTCTGCTTTAGTTGAAAACTTTGGTGATGACTAAGGGAGCCCTTTTAATGTCATGGAGAAGAGGTTAACTCCACATGGAGGGGAGGTGGTAGGGAGGAAGAGGAAACTATGACAGCATAGACGTACAAAATTGTTTGTTAATCAAAGAAAAAAAGAAAAAAAAGAAAATCACAAAAAATAAGGAATTTCTACTTTTCATCTGCATTGTGCAATTTTTCAAAGGAAGAGAACAGAATTGAGGCTATCAGAGGTAGGAAAGGGAGAAAGGGATGGAGGAATTGGTAGAGAGCCACAAAAATTGATTATATTGTATCATGTTGAATGTATTAATTATCCTGATTTGAGCATCACGTATTGCACACAGGTATTGATATTCAATACTGTATTTCACAAATATGTACAATCAACTACATTCCAACAAAACAAATAAATAAACAATCTTTAAATTGATAGTGATAGTTGCTGTCTTTCTTGCCTTTGCCTAGAAAAGGAAAGCAGTCCGAAGAAAAATTAGCATAGAAAAATGAAAACAAAGGAAAAGAAAAAAAAAATTGGAAAAGCGAAAGGAAAACAAATGGGCTTCATGAATGCCATCGCTTAAATAAGATTAGAAACCAGTAATGCTAATGCCACCTATTTACACAGATTCTAACATTGCTTATCTGTTTGCAGAGAAGAGAAATTAGCTTATGCTAAGAAATATGAAAGTGAATAAAACACTAAATATTTATAGCCTACAGAATAAAATTGAGAAGAAAAGCTTATTTGTGGAATTTAAATATTTTATGCATTGCATTTAAAAAGATACTCTGTATCACAATCCTGACAAAAACAGATAAAACAAAATAAAAAGCATGCTCACTCCTTCCATGAGATATCCAGCCCAGACAATGCACTGCAAGACTAAGATGGCTTTTAAAGTTCTACTCATTAATTTCTTTCTTTATTCATTTATTCATCAAATATGCATTGATTAACTTCTATGTGCTTGATAAAACAATAGGATCTGTGTTTAAGAACTTTATCAGATATGATCCTCAATGTGTGAGTTTAGAAAGTACCATGATAGCAAATGCTAAGAACTAATACATACTATATATGTATATAATTGTGAGTTGTGACAAGAGATGAAAAAGAGAAAATGTAAGACGTTATTAGATACTAGAATTGGGAGACTTAACTTTTGATGGGGTGTCAGTAAAGACAGTTCTGGGGCATACTTACGATGAGACCTGAAGGATGAGACCTTAACTAAGCAAAGAATGGGAGGATTTAAATTTGGGGCAGAAGGTACAAAATACCTAAAGCAGGAAGTAAAGGCCTGGTGACTTTGTAGGACTGAAATCAGTCCAGGATATTTGGGGAAAAAGATTGCTGAGGAGGAATGCAGGGGACAAGTCCTGCGTGCCATTGTAGTCCTTGTTTAAGATTTGGGAATACACTTTTGGTACTTAATATCAACAATGGTATGTAAAATTGAAAAAATACTATCAGAAAATTGTACATAAGGTGAAGGACAAGACAATATTATTTGCAGATATTTTATTGCTAAGATCGAGGGAGAGAGGCTTTGTAACAGAAATCACCAATAAGTAACTGCAGGTGTACTAATGTCAGATGCAGACTCTGAGATTCGAGTTTAAGTTGCAAGAAGTTTGTTTGAGAGCTGATTCCAGGAAGCATGGTAAGGAAGTAAATGAAGTGAGTCAGTCAAGGGAAGAAAGCTATCGGAGTCTGAATAGAGGCCCCCAAAGGTATCCCATCCTATTCCCTGGCACCTGTGAATATTACCTTATATGGCAAAATATTCTTTACAGATGTGATTAAGTTAAGGATTTTGAAGTGGAGAGATTATCCTGAATTATTGGAGTGGGCCCTAAATGTTATTACAAGTGTTTATAAAAGGGAGTTAGATGGAGGTTTGATTACAGAAGAGGAGAAGGCCATGTGACTGCAGAGGCAGAGACTGGAATAATGCACTTTGAAGACAGACGAAGTGGCTACTAGAAGCAGAAAAAGGAAGGAAATAGATTCTCCTCTAGAGCCTTCAGAGGGAGGATGGCCCTGCCAACTCCTAGTTTTGATCCAGTGAAACCCATTTTGGACTCCCCACCTCCAGAACTGTAAGATAACACATTTGTGCTGCTTTAAGCCACTATGTCTGTTGTAATTTGTTACAGCAGCAATAAGAAACTAACACAGAAGCAGCTACAGAAGGTGACATAGAAAGCAGATTATTCTATGGACTTCTAAGGCTCAATGTTACTGTTGGTCCTTGGTAGACAGTGAAGAATACTCCTCAGAGTTGTTCCAGCACGGTGACAGGGAAGATGGAATGGTTATCAACCAGCACCCATTCATGATTTATTGAGGGCAAATTACAGGTGCATTAACTACCTGGCACTTCTGGCCTTCCTCTAGTGTACTAACCAAATAACTCTCTGAAGCCGGAGAAAGCCTTCAGGCAGAAAATGGCAGAAGCATGCAGTAAGAAACCACCACAATGCATAAAATGTTGGGGGGCGAGGGCACTGGCAATGTCTACAGCAGCCCACCCCTTGGACCTCAGATCTATTCATATCCATACTAAGCTCTTTCACTAATTTTTCAAGGAAGCCACCATTTCTTTTTTTGGAAAAACCTCAAAACAGGGTACAGTGAGATAAACTCCCTCATTCCTGCTACTGTAGTTGGTTCCAAGCCCATAGTTAACATTTATGATGTCCCTCCTCTATTACTCATTCTAGATTCCCCTAGCTAGCAATTCTGTGGATCTTGGTTCTCTTGCCCAGTGCGGTAAGTAAGATCTTCACTCCTAAGTGATTTAAGCCTTGCTTACTGGCTGTGAATGCTGCAATCTTGGTTATTATCAGGCTCGGAAGTGATAATAGAAGACCCACGGAGTTCCCTTAGTTATAACATTTTTCTTCCTACCCCTGTGATGTAGCAAAATTATCTCCTCATGATAATCAGATGTTACCCCTAATAATATAGTAACTCACTTTTCCACTTGATGATATAGAGGCATATGGAATAGAGAAACATCTGTAGCTTTAGGATTTATAAAGTTCTTCATGATCTCCACAAATGGGAGCAGTTCTTTACCTAGAAAGCACAAATTTCGCAAGTGGGTCCTCTAGAGTGAGGTTGGGAGGCTACTTCTACTTCTACCTCTTGGTTTCCAGACCCTCATATTGTATATATCAACAACACATCACCATAGAATAGTTACTGCTTCAAAGTATATACTGCATGTTAAGGAGAGTGTCCCAAATCTACTAGGTATCATCCCAAAACTGATGTCTTAAATGTGCCTTTAAGAGGCAATTCCAATGTTCAATTAGTCTGGATACTGCCAGGTGAAGCAGTGCATGGTAGGGCTGGTAGATTCCATGGTCATGTGCATATTGTCACACCTCTTGTGTGATAAAGTAGGTTCTTTCATCCAAGTCAGTATGCTACAGAATCCTGTTTGGAAAATCAAACCCTTTGTGGGGCTTTGAATAATGGTGCTATTCAAGTCAGTGCAGAAAAAAAGACAAATTTACGCCCAGAATGCATGGACTCTTAGAAAGTCTCCTTCAAAAAAAAAGGGATTCAAAATAGTTTATTGCCTCCAAGTATCTGGTTAATCTCCACAAAGGATGGAACCATTTTGAGTTTTAGCATCAGTCGCTGGTTGTTGACAGTTGACAGGTTGGAATTTCAACACTGACAGTAACCCGATAAGCCTTGATGTGAAGGAGCCCTTGCTGTAGGGCCCATGCTTAGCCTCCGTGTCTACCCCATTCATGAGTCCATTGTGAAAGCACCAGGGTGGATTAGGACAGAGGCTGGTAGACATCCACAAGGCAAATCATGCTGTATGTATTTTTACCCTGTGGTAGAAGCTCTCCGTAGGATTTTAACATGAGACATGAAGTTACATACACTTTGTGTCCGCTCACATAAGTACATGCTCATGCCTCTTTCATAGATTTCTTTGTCTCAGATCTTCCAAAATTGCCTCTTCAAGTCCCCCAACAAACCATATGCCATAGCCTAATAGTCCATGTATATCCTGACCTCAGGCCACTTCTCCCTCTGTTCCCAGTTGATGACCAGTATACTGCTAAAAACTTGGCTGTTGAATTTCCTCTGATCACTGTTTTTCAGGGCTACCATTGAAAGGAGCTGTAAATTGACAGCAGTTAATTTCAGCTTGCACTAAAACACTGAGTCAACCGATCAATAAAATGGGCCGAAGGTTTTTTTTCTTCCATCAGCTGGTCTTTAGGACTCTCTCCAAACTATCCTCCCATCATGAGGCCATAGGCATGTGATAAGGGAAAGGTATAAGTGCAGCAAAATTAGGTTCACATGTTTGTGTCACTCAGTTGCCCCTTGGACCTGCTTATGTTCAATTGTGAATCTACCATTTCTGTTATATAATGGATCGCTGCTGTGTCTAATCAACGTTAATATGACTTGATGGGCCTGATGAACTCAGCGCCTAATAGAAAGCTCTTGTAACATTTAATGTCCTGTAGTTATACACCTATGGTCCCCTAGGGCCCAGTAGCATGCCAGAAGCTGCTTTTCAAACAATTAATAGTTCTCTGCTACAAAAGTCATGATCCAGGATTCTGAGCTATGACTATCTTGCCAGGACTTTCTAGGGACTCTGCACAGCAACTTTACTTAACATTGATGTCTCTAGCATCACTGAATCTGCCACAGCATTAGAGGCAAGCCATAGGGTCTAGAAATGGGTCCATGTTGCTAATTGGATATAAGAAATCCAATCCGGATTCTCATTTTAAGAGACCACTGACTAATATCACTTGTAGTTCTAGAAGCTGATCCTGAGATGGTGATGGTTTGAATAAAAGTAGTATTTGAGATGTGAGGAGTAAGGGAGTGTGTAGGGAAGAGAAGAAACCCAGTACAGGTTGTGCTAATGAGCAGGTTATTGTTATCATTAAGGGGGCTCATTACTCCTCATTACTCCCTCTGGTAGCCTCCAGAAGAACATGCCTTAGTCACCCTTTGTCTTTACTTGATGTTGACAGGTACAAATTGATCCAGACATCAGGAATGGAGGCTATCTGTGGGTTCTGCAATATTACCTCATCAATATTATCACTGTTGAGTGGCCAGACTGCTCACAGTAGAGGTCAATATCTTCTGGCAGGACCAGTCAGCTAAATTTTGGTAGGTTGATTGCATGAAACATGTTGCATCATGTAGGTTATTGTACTCTGTCCTCAAGGATAAACTCATTTTCTTTAACATGGATGTGTCTTCCCTGCCTACAGCACTTCTGCTAGCACCATGATTTGTATATTTCCCGAAGGCCTTATCCATGCCATGGTATCCTATATTGTATTACCTGTAAGTAGATGTCATTCATAATTGCAGAGGACATGTGTCAATGGACTCATTAACAAGATTTCACTGGTCTTACCACATTCACTGTCAGACAGAAACAATTGGCTTGGCATAATAATGGAATCAACTGCTAAGATTTAATTTCAGAGAAAGCTGAGACAATGTTTCTAAGATTTGGGGGAGCTGTAAACAAGTAACAAATATATGGTGCTGTTTCTCCCACTGAGAGCATGTGCAGACATGTCAAACAAGGTACAGAGGTGGGAGTAGCCATTTCTCACCATTACACTCTATAATCTGCTAGAATTTTTGCTTCCTTTTCCTCAGTTTGTGGACTTGGTCATCCTAGGCCACAGGGTTGAACTTCTTCCACTAGGAAAAACAGTCAGGGTTCCAAAAATTATAAGATAAGTATCTCCCTGGCTATTTTTGACATTTTATGCTAATAATCCAACTATTGGGATGATTAATCTTAATAACTAGATACAATTGGCTTGTTGCTAAACAATGGGAGAAAAGAAGACTATTTTTAGTATCCAGGATATTTGCTGGAGGGTCTCTTAGTACTCCCTTGCCAAAATATTTTACAGTTGCAACAACAATAACAGCAAAAAGGAACAGCATGGCCAGATCTCACAGAGAATCTGGGATATGTGTTGGAGGAAGGAGTTAGGCTTACCAAATTTGTCCTAATGTCAAGGACAGAGTTGTGGACTGTAAGCTATGTGTTTGCTTTTTAAATAAATAGTTTCTTTTATCTCTTCTTTCTTTACTACCTTGTATGAAGAATATTACTTGCATCTAATGTTCTAGCATTCATGTGAAATAATGACTGAAAGGACACCACCCTGCAGTTATACATTAGCTGGTGGGATTTCTTGAATCCTTTGTACTGATGTTTCATACTTTTACCCAACAAAGGACAAGAGTGGATGCTAAGAAGCAAAAGGGATGTATTATGCTGGATATCTTCCATTTGCTCCTCCAGATCTACTCCCTGTCCTTCTTTCTGTCTCACAGGGCTGCTGATATGGACCCAAAGAGACATTGATATTCTCCTGATTGTACAGATTTTCTCCTTCCAGATATCAGTAACCACTCCTATCCTCATTTTATTTTCGGTCTATGATGGTGAGCCCTATCTTACTCAACCATCTTGTGGTTTCCCTACACTGACACCTTAGTAAATACTGTCTTTGTAATTAATTCCCCTTGAGTTACCCTATTTCAAATATATCTTGAGGGGACCTGAAGAGACCTTGACTGATAAAGTTGGTGAGTATAGTTTTGGATGTGTTGAATCTGAGGGTTCTGGAGATTAATGTTTGTGGAGTACATTATAAAGCAAATATATTTCACAGAGTCTAGTTCCCTGTAGTTTCAGGTTTAGCTTAACTTCTTAAAAGTACATATAAAATGTTAACCTTGCAAAAGACAGAAAACTTTCCCCAGGCTAGAAGTCTCTGTTGTAAGATAAAGAATTATAACACAGCAAGGTTGCTGGCTCAAGGACAGACAAGTTACTGATGGATATGAAAGATACTGGGAAATTGCTGTAGGGAAAAACAGTGTTTGCTAAGATCAAGCTCTTGTTGATGGATCGACTTAACCTTTTGCAAATTGCATTATGGAATGGCACTTTGCTTGTTACCAGCCTCTATTATTAAACTATTACTCCACCTATGTTCTTTTTCTGTACTTCCTCGTCTGAAAAATAAATGTGGGAAGAGAACCCCAATTCATGGTATTTCTCAAAAGGAAAGAATGCCTCTCTCTTGAGGGTTCTGGGAGATTAACCTCTTTGGGGTCTCTCACTGCTAGGAAGAAATGGACTTTGAGTAATCCTTTTGTGGCTCTGTCACCCAGGGAAAGAGAGGTGACAAATCCATGGGAGGCAAAGCAACAAATCTTGAGGAAATTTCCAAAGAGAAGTTAGATATCTGAGTCTGAAGAGATGGGGAAAATTCTACAGTGGTGACATACATTTGGAGGTCATTAGCACACAAGCAGAAGATGAGATCACTCAAGAGGAGCACCAGGTTAATGACAGAACATGGGTGACACAGACTATCGAGATGGCAGGCAGAGGATAGGGATATACCAAAGGACAAAAGGGTGGCACAGACAAAAAATCATTAAAGAATAAACAGTGGAGAGGGTTTAAAAAGGAGATAACCATTATCAGTGTCAAGATGCAGTGTAGAGAGCCAGTAAGATGGCTATTAAACCAAGAAAATTTTACTGTATGTGGCAACTGCAAGTTTAAAGTCATGGAGGCAATTGGAAAGTCATTAGAGACTCAGTAACATTGTGGGGGACTGAAAATACATTAAAATTGGTTGAGAAATAGGTTGTGAAAGAGAAAGTAGAGCCATCCTCAAAAAAAAGAAATATGTGGAGAAGTTTGTTAAGAAAGAAAAGAGTGATTGGACATAGTAAGATGACATGAAATCTTGGAAGACATTGTTTTTTAGGATAAGGAGAACTCCAGTATGGTTTTAGTTTAGAGAAAAATACAATAGAAAGAGAGTGAATAAAGATACATGAAATGAAGGACAAGACATGAATGACAATAGAAACAATGCTCCAGAATGTGGCCAGCAGCAAAGTCAGGGGATATGAAGACAAGTTGAACTTGAGTAGGAGAAGAAACTCTTCAACCTGAAGACCTACAAGTTAAGACCCGATGTGGATGCAAATTAGTTTATAGGTAGAAGGGCAGAACATTGAAAGCTCACTTTATGACTTTAATTTCCTTGTTAAGTTGCTGTTGCAATTAAAAAGTGGGCTAGGAGAAAGACATAGTAAGAAACATACTAAAGGAAGCAGGAGGTGACGTTGTCCACAGCAAATAAAACGGTGAATTGCAGTGAGGGCTTGGTGCTGTTAGATACCATGAACTTAGGGAGGCAACAATCGACATGTTTGTGCTTTTTTCTGGTAGGCCTCAGATTTCCTCATTATAGGAGTAAAAATGGTGGTAAATATCGCTGATCCTGCTGCTACGTATTAGGAAAAAAAAAAAAAATGTTTGTTTCTTCCCACCTCTCTTCCTCCCTCATTAATACCCTCTTTTTTTACTTTTCTTTTTTCCTCCAACATTGATGGTGCACTTTTATATGTCAGGTATTACGATAGCTGCAAAAGACACATTTTGCAATGTACTTGTAGTAAAAAAGGTCCAAAAAGAAGTTGGCAGTGCTTCTTGGGTTATTGATCTTTGCACAATGCCAAGTGGGAAGATAAGAGTGTTCAGACACTTTGAGCTTTTGTTAGTTTTATCCTTTTGGGAGTACAGGAAGATGTGGCTTATTCTGAAAATTTTATTTTAATATTTCTTGTGAAGGCCTCCAATCTCATCAACACTTCTAATTCTCCACACTGGGACATTTGACAACTTATGAAATCCCAATCTACCATTTGCAACCTATTGGGAGTTTAAATTATTTCTATAAATTATAAAGCCTCCTCCCTCAACGTATTGTCATGCTGAATGTGCAGTGGTGAATCCTGGTGTTCTCTTTGGGGTCCATGGCCTCTCCTAGGCCTCCTTTCCCCAATGTTCTTGGTTGCAGTCATATCTACTTGGAAGTGGCTTTAGAATTGACCACTCTCCTCTCCCAATTCAAGGGACAAACAAAAAACCTGACATCCTACCTTCTCATCAAACCTCTGTCCTGAGCACCTTTGTGTGAATAAGGAAAAACAAAACAAAATGAACAAACAAAACCCACCCCCAAAATTCTGATAGATAAAAATTTCTTTTTATCAGGATTCATAATAAGGAAAAATCTATACAGGTGTTTAGCTAGAAAACTAGAATTTGGAGAGAGGGAGAGAGGGAAAGAAGACAGGAAAACAAATTTGGATTAATGTAAATGATGCTATTCAATTCTTCTAAGTAAGAAATTGAGGACAAATATGAAAAGAAAGATTCCCTCTTTCCAAAGACTTTGGATATTACACATAATTTTTGTGCCTTAGCTCAGAGACTCGGTAGTGGCAACCACATAGAGATGAAATTATGTGTTCTTGAACTTTTGCTTTCCTTGCCCATTCACCCACTCACAATGTTTCTTGTGACTAAATTAGATTTTTTCCTGTTGCAAAGTTGAAAATGAAATGAACATTAAGTGAAAAAATTCATCTGCATTTCCAAAAGTTAAACTGTTTAACGCTGAAAGTAATTTCTAGTACAGTAATCTGAAGGGATGACTTTCAGTGATTCGAAAGTATAGATGGCCAAAGACTTTAATTGCTAAAAAGCCAAATTGGTATCTGAAGTTCCTCAGTTGGCTGTCTTCCTGGCCCAAACGTCATGGCTAATTTCTCAGTTCTGCTTCTTACTGGTTTGGTTACCTGGCAAATGGGCAATGTTTAAAGGGAAAGGGGTCAAGTAATTGTTTTGACTGTGGTCTCCCACCTCACAGAGTTCAGTGACTTAAAAAAAATCTTCAAATGAAAGAAGAAGACTGTTGCCATGGACTGCACAATGGCAGTATCCTTCTGACAGAGATAAATGGCACTTACATTGTCAGAATTCTTTCTTTTTCTCCCTGCTCCCCTTCCACTATCTGAAATGTAGTGATGGCAAGAGCTGAGAGTGTGTTTTTCCAATGAATGAGAGGTTATCATATTTAATATTTTGCTTTTGTTTCCAGCTGACCAAAGTGAAAGCTTTTATGTAGGTAGCAAGACAACAGTCAGGTTGTGGTATCATCAACAATACTTATGTATTTACATTGTATTGATGGATACATACCAAGCCTTGTTTATGAGTTTAGCACTGCTTTAGAGAAGGCTGACTGGTGGTGGAATCTAAAACACAAACAATAGGAATCTGGTCTGTATGCAATCCTTTTCCTGGGTATTTTTTTCCTAGAAGAAGTTGCTGCAAAGCTACACAAATCAATAGTAGCATATTGATAGAAGAGAAATTGTTTGGATGTGCTAACAGCTCAGAGTGTTCAGGCAGTAAAATGTGATGTAATTGATCCACGCAGCCCTTGCTGCTTTTTAGCAACATTATGTATATTTATATATTTATATGTGACTAACAATCAAGTAAATCAATGACACTGACAAATCCTCATTCTATATTCTTGTATTGTTTTCTTCCTGTGCCCTCATTTTTTGGTTGTGTCTGTGTATTACATCCTATGTAAGTTGCCACAGCTGTTTGTCTCTCTAATAGCCTTCCTTTCTGTGAGAAGACTAGATCATTCTAGATACTTGGTTCCTCACAGATGTCTAGAATTCCATCCAAGACTCCCTGTCTTGATGATGAATGATTTTTCTTTCAACTGGTTGAAATACAGCTTTGGAAAATGATTAGTTTCATGAAAGACATCTCAATGAATCATCTAAGGTTTGTATAGTCTACCCTGAGTAACTTTGCAAATACAAAAAATAGACTAATAGGCAATAAACATTTTCAGGTTTCTATTCATGGAGGTATCCAGGAATGGTCTAAAACAGCCAGAGATTTGCAAACATTCATCACACAATGTGACTTCCTTATTTGGAGAGTAAACATATTTTTGGAAGACTAGCTTACCTAAAATGTAGAAAAGTTTAGATTTATTTTTCTATGAGGGAGTTCTGGAGGAATCAAGCCTGACTATATTCATTTTTTAAAATCCCCAGCACGTGGTTGACATGTAATTATGTTTGGGTAATAAGGGTTAAGCATGACAGAATACCTGCATTTGCATCTGCTCACTCTTGAAACCACTCTATAATGACATGAAAGGAATTTATAAGGTTTAGAGCTACCAGCAAAGGTACTACAGGAGAGGAGAAACAGTAATCGAGGTTTTGAACATTAAAAATAGATGGACAAGTGGTAATTAACTTAGCTGACCAAAGAAAAAATATTGAAACCTAAGCTGACTGTGGACAAACTTTTAGCCCTAAACACCGACCTCAGGATGGGGAAGGGCAGGGGACAGGAAGTTGGAGATTGAGCTCTGGGAAAACTCTTGAACAATGACATCTGAGGAGCTTCTGAGTTGGTGAATGCATCCACATGCTAGAAGGTTGGCACACCCTAACTCCATGGACAGAGGCTCCTGCACTCAGGACCCGTCCAGACCGCGCCCTATGTACCTCTCTGTCTGGCGGTTCATCTGAAGGCATGAGAACAAATCCATATGTCCAAGCCTCCAAGAAAAAAGAAAAAAAGCTTAGAAATGGTTGTTTCCCACTAGGGAATGTCAGGAAGTTTCAGGAACTGGCAACAGCGAGAACTTTTCAAAGAGGGGATGGGGGGGTTCGGTGTGGGGCTGAAAGCAGGAGGGCTGTTTGAATGTCTACGTAAAAAGCAGTTCAAGCAGGTGATTCCTATGTCACTCTGAAAAACTGGGTGAATGCACCTACTCCAGGCCAGCAGAGACTCTGGAAAGAAGGAACCTGAGGGACAATGGGTTCAGAGACACAAGTCCCATGTTCATAAGTAGATGCAAAGTGGGGGCTGGGAAATGTAGCCCCTAACTCACTGGGAGTGATAGCTCCATCGCGGAAGGTAAGTAGACATTTTGGGCCATGCACCACCTCTGTCGCCTTACACTAGCCTTAAGGAACTTCATGAATAAGACTAGCACTTGGTGTGGGAATAATGTTGATTTTTGGTTTTGTTTTATTCAGTGGAAACTCCCAAATCAAATTATTTTAGTTTGGGCAATTGACTGGTGGTCCCCATCAACCTCACAGTAAATGTCCAAATTTGCAAATGTGTCTCAGAATACAGGAGTTCTTATCTTAATTCTCCAGGGCCACTAGGACCTGCTCACTAAAATCTTGCCAGAAAACTGTGACCATCTGCAATATGAGAAACTTTAGAAATCCCTTAAGACTTTCAAGGATATAGCATATGTTATAACATAAATGTGTTTATGCAGTTAGTTTTCTTTTTAGCTACAGTCTTCAACTTTATTTCTTCACCCCAGAGCAGACATTTTCTGTACCATGCACCACATCCCCTTGGCTCACCTGTGGCTTTAGCAGCAGTAGCCGGGGAGGTTCCTGCCCGCACTGAGGCTTGCCACTTCTAACACTCTGTGCATCTTGGCATTTTCTGAAGCTCTGGGCAACTCATTTAGCCCACACACAGAGCAGCCTGAAAGTGCAGGAAGTTAATGCCCTTTGGGCAAACAACAAATGAGGGACTAATATTTATAGATTAATATCTCAACCTCCCACCCATCAGAGGAATGATGCAGAGGTGTGGTCTACACAGTTCCTCAGAGGATCTCAGTTAAGATTGAATCCCTGATGCCCTAAGTGGTAGCCAGTTCAGTATATACCCTTACTTGGCTTTCTTCTCTTCTTGTTGTCACTCTTCAAGGTTCCTCACTTGTGCTGCCTAAGATCACCTCCCATATAAGCTACCTACGTTGAGGTCCTTTTTTCAGGCTCTGCTTTGGAGAAAAACCAAACTTAAGACAACTCCCATCAAAACATTTAGCTATGACCTCATGAAAATACTATCTGTTGCCCCTGCTCCACTCTGCTGCAGAGAAGAGAGAAAACAGGCAATTAGAATTCTGCAAATATATGTGTTTAGAATTTTTCTTTGACTTATCTGCCTTAGGACTGGTATGAATTGATTACTAGCATTTACGGAAGATAAAACTTTTCTTATTTTTGGTTACTAATTCATAATAAATCAGGAATTACAGATGCTAGCACTTTGTATTCATTTAAATGCTGGTTATTAGAATAAATTGTAAAGTGGGCCTACTAGCAATGGAGAATTGTTAGAAATGTAGTGACCCTTACAGAGATGCCTGCAGCCCTTGGAGATTGTGGAATGAAAGGCCCACATCCTTTGCTTTCCAGAAATGGTGGCAGTTGGGCTTGGGAAGTTTGCTGATGTGCACAGAGTGTCAGCTTAAAGAACCAGAGGAATTAAAAAAGGGTCTGGGGCAGACATAAATTTTCCAGCTGTTTTTCTTTTCTGTGTCTTATCCTCGCCTTGGAGTCTGGAACACCTTTCATTTCTGTTCCTTTAATGTACAGATTGGTAGACCCTCAACCAGGAAATATTTCAAATTTTATGGCTCTACTTTTTCTGGATCTGATCTCTTCCTGCCTACGAGAGACTGTTTATCATCCCAACAGCTTCACAAAGCTATACTCAGTCACACACACACAGGAAAGAGTGTAGGGACACTGAGAAAAGAAGGCCAAAGGGAAGAGATCTTTTTTTCAATGATGTTCATGTAATTAAAGCTTAAATTTGTAATTAAAAATATTTTAATTATTTATTAATTAAATAATTAAATGATTACTTATTAATTAATTTGTATAGGTAATACAAATATTCAAAGCACTTCTTTTAAAGCCAACCACTAACTGTTTTGTGTATACTTCAGAAATATTGTATATGTAAACAAATGTACATATATGTACATTTAACCATAATTTATAATATATCTAATATAAGCATATATAATTAGTAATAGTAACATAATATGCACACTGTTTTTGTCTGTTCTGCAGCTTGTTTTCTCACTTAAGTTATTGTAGAGCTTTTCCCATGGTAAAAATATGTAATAGAATGACTATTTTTAATGCCTGCATAGTATCCATTTTAGGAATATGCCATCAATTATTTAACCAACTTTCAGGATAGGGGTTTTAGATCTTTGTATAGATCTTTGCATTTTTTTGACAAATTTTTGCTAATAAAACCAATGTTGTGATAAATATCCTTCTATATATCCCATTTTTCATATATGTTACCAAGTTAATAGGAAGACTTCCTAGTACAATTGCTGAAAAAAGGGCCCGAGCGTTCATAAAGATTGTGATAAAGATTGTGAAATTTTTAACCTTAGAGTTTTACTAATTTTCACTCTTACAAGTTATATTTCAGTTTCATTAATTGATTTGTAAAATTATTATATATAACGAAATTAGTCCTATTCTGGTGACATGGTATAATTTTCTTCTTGTTTGTAATTTGTCTTTTGATTTTTTTGTTATTTGCAGAATATTTAAATTTTGATGCAGTTAAAATTATCTTTTCTTTTAAGCTTCTGTGTTCTTCTAAGTAACACAGAAAATTTTTTTCTGAGATTGTGTACTTATTTAATACTATGCTTTTCTTTTTTCTCAGTACTTTTAGGGATCTTAATGTTTAACTGTTTGATCTATTTGGAACTTATTTTGTGTAAGGCATGAGTTATTAGGACTAAATCTTAATTTTTTCTATGTATCTACCAAGTTGTCTGAAACTGCTTTGTTAAATAACTCATCTTTCCCATCCTCATATGAAATACTATGTTTATCATACTAAATTCCTGTGTGTCTGAGATCTAATTCCGGATTTTGTCATCTCTGTTCCACTAGCATAGTTTTCTAGTCATGCATAAATATAAATTTATAATTACTCTAGTTTTATAAAAGATTTTAGTATCTGGACAGCTAGTCTTCCCTTGACCCATATTATCACCATTATCCTTGTTATTCTTACATGCTGAGTTTTATCATATATATTACACATCTATGTATGTATTTTATACATTTTTTTTAGAACTGCCTGGTTTGATTTTTTAAAAGTGATATTTATATTGGGATCACATTAAAATCATTGATTAATTCAGGTAATTGATTTTTTATGGTATCAAGGGTTCCATTCTGAGAACATGATATGGTTTAACATCTTTTGTGAATCTCAAAAGTATTGTGAAGTTATCATTTTATCCAGATTTTGCATATTTCTTAAGTTCATTTCTATGTATTTTATTTTAATAGTTTATAAGTAGAATTTTCTACACTTAGCTTCCAATTGGACATTTGTCTCTATGAAGACTATGATTTTTGGATATGAATTTCACACTCAGTTATCATAATAATTTCTCTTAAAATTTGTAGTAGTTTTTCAGTTTATCTTCCTGGCCTTTCCCTGCAAGTGATCATATTATCTACAAATAGTGATGTTTTATTTCCTCCTGTTCAATTCGTACGTCTCATGTGCTTTTCCCCTGAATTTGTTGGCTTCAGGAATAAAGTTAAAAAAATAGAGTTAAGAAAGAATATATCATTATTTTAGTGAGAGTTCATTTTAATTTCACTTTGCTTGATTCTTTTTTAAATCTTCCATTATTTTTTGAGAATTCCGAAATAATTTTTTAAAAAGTTAATAAACTATTTTACAGCAGTTCTAGGTTTACAAAAAAATTAATAAAAAAAAAAGAAGGGCCATTATTTTTATTTTTTAACTGTATTTTCAGAAGCTGTCTATTTTTCTTTGTAATATTTATAATTTTGCCCTAAATTCTGTAATATTATTATTTTTCTTCTCATTTTTCCCTCAACTTTAACGTGTCATAATTCCATGCCCTGTCATCCCATATCTTCCAGGAAGATACATGCTGTTATCTTATGGAGGTCTTATTGAAGTATTCAATTTAATAAACTTTAAATATATTTAGAGTTATGACTCTTCCATTCGCAGTTTTCATTGGTAACATGGTAAGGTGACATTTTGTGAGTAAGTATATCTTGTTTTGCATTTCCTTCCTGTTTTTTTTCTTTATTCTTTTAATCTTCATATAGTATCTACTCTGGTTTCTTTTCAGTTAATACTCTCCTTTGAATGAGATAAACCCTTTCTGTGTCATCTATTTACAAAACATGAGTGTGGAGATGGGGCCGGGGCTGTACTCCCCCTAGAAGGAATTTTTCTCATGACCTATGGTTACCTGTAGGTGAATTCTTTTCACTTTTATTTCTTCCCAGCTCACTGATATTGAAACTTTAGGCTTCTCATGCTGCAGTCTTTCTCCTCCTCTGTCCAACCGACAAACATCTTTCTGCACATCTGGCTAGATTATGTGGATCCTTCTCTGCTTTTAAAGATTTTATGACAAACTAGGAAGTCTCCCTCTACCTCGCTGAGTTCCTGTTGTTTTTCTAAATAAGATACTCTTGATCTTGCCCATCAAGTGTTCCTCTTACTTAGAGAATTAAAGTCTGAGACTTTGCCTGAGCCATTTTGCAGCCTGCTCTCTGGGGTTATCCTGTATCCTAGCTGACCTTCTCTGCATTTAACAGCCCATCATCAAATTGTGTCGTTTCAGTTTACAGAATTCTTCTAGATTCATTGAAGATAGAGTTTGCATTTCTGTTTCTTTGTCTTACTATTTTGGGTAATATCTAAAGGGAAAAGGGGAAGGACTATCTTTATAATGTGTTGTTTTAAAATAAAAAAATCTGTACTATTTTTGAAATTCAATTTTCCCTGGTACTTACTACTTTATAATATCTACTAAGCCCATTTTCACTTTTGTTCTTTAGTCTTGGCTGGAAGCAACTTCCGGGATCAGATACATTTAAACCGTGGTAAATGTAAAGACATGATTTAGGTGAAAAGGGGCAGGACACCTAGGAGGAGGAGTGCTGGAGGTGAGGGAAAGACGTGTGTTATAAGGAGAACAAAATAACGGGTTTATACTATGTTGCTTCCTTTCCAGGGTTACGGTAGAACTTTGAGTGTGTGCATGTGTGTGTATGTGTTTGTGTGTGTGATTTGATTATAGTAGTTTTATAATTTTGTAATGTTACATAATTTGCAATATTAAGCTTGTTCAGAGCTGTACAAACAAGTATTAAAAACTAATGGTACTTACTTTCAGTTAAAAAAATCAGAAATAATGACTATAAAAGTCATTATCAATTAATAATTTAAATGTAGTTGCCAGTGTCTCATAAGTTCAGGCTAAGAACGCATATTATCAGGAATTATTCTGATAAAGTTATCAGATTAATTGTGCTATTATTACTTTTATTGGTCTCTCTAAATTAGTTAGCAAATTAGAATGTTAATTTCAGGAGCAAACCAAAATTAAATAAGAGGCTTTTGTTGAGGCATATCAACCTTTTTATTCAAAGTTGAATCTAAACTTTTTTAGTTAAGTTCTAGACTAAATTCTAGGCACATTTGATAATTTAGAGATAAGTTTTGCCTTAATTTCTGCTCTTTGAGTAAAGCTGTCTAATCTTCCTTTTTTTTTTTTTTTTTTTTTTTTTTGTCTTTTTTGTGACTGGCACTCAGCCAGTGAGTGCACCGGCCATTCCCACATAGGATTCGAACCCGCGGCGGGAGCCACCACGCTCCCAGTGCCGCACTCTCCTGAGTGCGCCACGGGCTCGGCCCAAAGCTGTCTAATCTTATTAAATATGTAAAGTCTGGTTGTTGGTGGCAAAGCTTTTAAAAATTAAAGTAAGATATATTTGATGAAAGTACTTATCAGGAATTAGTTGATAAATGTAAGCATAGAATTCCACACATATTATTTGATAAAGATAAATTACATTTCTTCCAAAGAATTACCCAATTCTCTAGTTACTTATCGATCATTTGACTTTAAATACTGTTTGCTGAGTTGAGTAGCAGAGAAGTAAAAATACATTATGTCAGAAAATTATAGTTAGAATTTGTTAATAATAACATCTGAATGAGAAGTAAATTACAAAATATATTGCATGCTTCCTACCAAAGTATAAATAAATTATTTTACAATAGTAGTAATCCATTATATTCAAAGAACCAAAAGAAACAGTATACAGATTGGAAAGAACATGGGCTTTGAATCCAGATATATCTTGCTCAAATTCCAGAATCTTGCTTCATTTCTTATGGTGAATGTGACCTTGGCCAGGTTACTTGAGACTCTCCTCACCTTTGAATTTGTGATAATAGCACCCATCTAATAGCATTCTTCTTCGGAAAAGTACAAACATTAGACCATTCCAGTTTGAAAACAAGGTTTGGGCAAGGGAGGGAGCAAAACACCAAGGACAGTATGTTGGAATTCACATTATTGTGGGACACAGCATTACAGGGTTTACAGTAACTGACTTCCCATTTGTCTATCTTATTTCTCTCTTAGTTTAAAACTTTGGCGAAAAATAAGAGATGTTTATGAGACCACTGAAAAGCTCAACAATAAAAAGCTTACAATTAAAATTAGGAGAATGGGCTGAGGAAGCTCAAATCCTGGCTCTATAACTTAGTTAGCACCTGGGCAAGTTACTTAACCAGACTATGCCTTAATTCCTTTATCTATCAAATGGCGACAACAATAGTAGCTATCTTGTGGCTTACTAACATACAGTAGGGAACAGTAATAATTTCATTAATTGTACTGTGAATTTTAAGAGGGCTTTAGTCTTAAAAAGAGGAATTCAATCACAGACCTCCGAGGGCAAAGTCTCAAGCAATGGCTATATGGATGGACTTTTAATATTTGAGGTTTGTGGCACCATCCCACCAAAGACATGACACCCCTCTTTTAGACAGGAGCACTTTTGAGGTTTCGGTGCCAGAGAAGCTATTTAAGCAGTAGATATCTGCTAAGTCACGGTCTGACACTACCAGGAGAATGTATGAGTTACAGAGTAGCAATAACCATCATGAAAAGTACTGTTCCAAGAAGCAAGAAGAAAGAACAATTCAGGCAAAACTAATAGTTCAGCTCACTCATATTTTACCCAAACATCTTGCATTTGAAATGTGTTAAAGAACACTTACTAAGAGAATTGATCACAATGTTTTGTATAAACTACACTGGAATTCTACTATGTTACAGTAGGAGGAGAAATGTAGAAAATTTTCCACTTGTCAAGTATTTTCTCATCCAAAATAGAAAATACTTGTACCAAATATAACACTAACATTCAGTAGGATTCAGAACTAGAGACCAAATCATACCCTTTAGTTCCTGCTGGTAGTATGGTCGTCATGGTTATCCAGTTCCCATTAATCGGAGAGAACTCTACTTAAGTCCTTCAGTCAGCATGTAACGAATATGCTCTATGGATTTTCTTGATGCCTTAGGGTGTTAGGGTCTTAGGAAGTCCTTAGAAATAGAAGAGGTTGCTTTTTTATTTTGACCTGTATATTTGGGATATGAGTCCTTTGTCAGATTTATGTACTGTAAATATCTTCTTTCAGTACATGGCTTGTCTTTTCATTCTCCTAATAGAGGTTTTGATGAACAGAATTTCTTTTTTAAAAAGTTCTCAATTTTAATGATGCTCAATTTATCATTCTTTGCTTTATGATTAGTGTTATTTCATGTGCTGGTTAAGAAATTGCTGCCTCCTCAAGGCAAAAAAAAGAGAATGCCAGTATGAATTCACCTGAAGTATAATTTTGTCTGATAAATGACATATAAATCAAAAGCATTGTCACTTAATCGATCCTATTGGCACTAAATAATTCCAATTTTATTAGAAACAAATTATTGATGCTATAATAAGTCATAAATTTTATGATTTTACTGACAGCAATACATACTTAATCACCATTCCGTTTTTAGACTGATCTAAAAATCAGTGTAGAAAAGTTTGAGAAAGTTTTTACATATAGTTACTGAAAATCTGTTTTTCTGAGACTTCTACTCATTGGTACTGGCTCTTTTCTGTGATATTTCATATGGTATCTAGTTATTCCTCCTTATACCATTTCTCTAGATACTTAGAGATAGTGCTCATCTTTCTGTGAAGTCCTTGCTTTTAAAGAGCATCCCATCCTTAAGGAAGAGAGAGCACTTTGTTTTGAGGTAACAGGGGAAGAGAGCCAACAGCACTGAGGCCATGGATCTGGAGCTTGGAAGTGATTTCAGGAATCTTTGTGATTTAAGAAACCCTGGGACTCATCTGACTTGGAAATGTGTGATCACTGAGCACGTATGTTTGAAGAGTGTTTTCTTGGGGTTTTTTCACTATTAAGTAACAGTCAAAGACGTACAGGGGAAATTAAGAATGCAGAATCATTAAACTTACACAGGAGAGTTTTATAGAGTATTGGTGAGTACAAAGAGTCAGTTAAGTTAAGCCCTGATGAAAGGTCTTGGTATTAATTTTAGTAAAGTGTAGGGATCAAAAAATAATATAATAGAGGGTTAATGATAAACTACAATAGTTATGATAGGTAAAATAAACTTTTCTTTTCAATGGCAATGGAAAAATGTTGAACCTGGAGTATCTAAAAGTGATGATATAAGGACTGTTAGCTCACTGGTGAGAGAGAAAATGTTCAGATCTATAGTTAAATTGAGAAATTTGTGCTTAAACATAGAAAGAGTGATACTGAAATTGTAGGAAAAGACTGGCAATGATAAGTATTTTTGTATGCACTTGAGGGTGCTGTCTACTTTGAGGAAGGTTGCCACCTTACATTTTGACAACCGTATGAGGAGTTACACATAGAAACCTGAGCTAACTTCTATAGTATTTCCGATTATTCAATGTTTTGCTGCCCTGAGAGATCAGTTTGGCTGGAAGTTCCCTTAAGTAGCCTCTGAATCTTTTGAAAAGATAGGTAAATAAGAAGCGTCCGAGAATCTTCCTTACCAAATAAGGTTGCATTTTTTTAAAAACCTGTTACGATCTCCTTTCTTTACAATACATCCCACATAAAAAATGCTTTGCAAATTCATTTGGCTTCCTGTTCTTCTAAATGTTATAATTTTTTCAAATTTACGTTAGCTCTTTCAAGAATCACATAGGATAATTTTCATCCCTTTAGGTAATGCAGTTAGAAGATACCTTTCAGAATTTGAGAGTTTAAATGTTAATTTGAGAGCCTAATAAATGACCAGAGTGTTTCCAAGATACTAGAAAGACTAGCAAGTAGATTCTAGAAATTAGATAGACTCTAGTTTATTTCATGTAGGCCTGGCAAATATGGAATTGGTTTACAAGTGAAACAGTCTCCTATCTTTGTGCAATTTGGAAGACGATATAATGTTTGCTAACATTTTTCTTGAATGTGAATGATACTGCTTCACTTCTCCTCTGATCTTAGGGCTGAGTGGGAGCTTTTCTGAACTCTAATTTCCTCTTTTGTGCTCTCCTCCATGCTGATCCCAGAAGGGAGTCCCATCTCTACAGAAAAACGAGAAGTTTCTGTCCTTATTCTATGCTACTTATTAGTAAATATCCATCTGGGTTTCTAGGTTTCTAAGCACACTGTTAGTTGTGGCTGTTTACTAAGAATCCCATCAAGCATGCAAAAGACATTTATGGAGTTCCTACTATATCTCAAGACTAGGTGCCAGACATGTAGTGGAGAGGGTGACAGACAAATCATTGCTTTCTTGGAACTTAATAGACAACAAGCTGGAGAATTTCAAATGGTTAGGCTGCTATGAAGACAATAAACAGGGTAATGGGATAGAGAATGAGTGGGAGAGGCTACGTTAGATCCAGAAAACAGAGGAGACCAATGTATGAAATTGTAGAAACCTGAATGAGTAGAAGGAGCCAGTCTTGTGAATATCAGACAGGAGAATTTTCTGGGTGGAAGGAAAAGTGACAGCAAATGCCTTAATGTGGAATCCAGTTGATATGCTCTGAGAACTGGAATGGGTTGGTGTGGGTGGAGGGCTGTGGAAAAGGACAAAGGTATGAGAAGTTTGGACAGAGAAGCAGAAGCCAGTTCACAGAGAATAAAAGTTGGGATTCTATTTTAGGTACAATTTAAAACCAGTGTAGAATTTTGAGAGAGAAATTTTTATGATCTAGTTTTGATTGTGAAATGATCATTCTGGATGCTGGGTAGAGAATGAGGGAAACACCTGATGCAGGGAGGCCAGTTAAAAGGCTGTGCCCCTTGTCTATGTGCAAAGTTATTGAGGCTGGTACTAAGAAGTGGTGGTGGAGATAAAAGAAGATGGTAGATACAGGATTTATTTTGGAGTTAGACTTAATTAATTTGTTAATTGACATGAAGGAAAGAGACAACTGAAGGCTGATTCCTAGGCTTTTAGCCCCAGAAACTGAGTGTAAGGTGGGGATATTTATGTGTACAGCTAAATCATATATTCCTAGAAACTAGGATTTTCGGGTTGTCCGGTTCTGATTTTGGCAGCTCTGAAGTATTATTCTGTGAGTTATCTCAGGACTCACAGAGATCCTGTTGCTCCAGCTTCTCCAGTATTTGGACAGCACATAATTCTTCATATTGCATTTCTTTATCTTTCAGGTGTTACAGTGATTTTATTTCTTGTAACTGAACTCTGATAGTATGAACTTGGAGGAAAACAAGAAGGATATGGTTTCACTGAAAACAAGAAAAAAATTTTTGTGGTGGAGAGAATTGTCAACTGTGTTGAATGCTCATGAGAGATCAAGTAAAAGAAATCAAAAAAATTTGATCTTTGAATTCGATAACATGGAGGTAATTGGCGATGATGGTAGTAGCTACAGTTCAGTAGAATGTTGGAGGGAAGCCCAAGTGGATGAGGTTAAAGAGAAAACAGGAAGTGAGGAAGTAAGAGAGAAAACAAACCTTTTAAGTAGTTTTGTTGTGACAGGGAGCAGAGAAATGTTATAGTAGCTAGACGGGGGTAAGGGATCAAAGAATGTAGTGTTTGGAGTGAAGGTCCTTTTTGTACCAACTTTATGTATCTTGCTTTTGGTTTCAACTTACAGAAATCCCAATTCAATTGATGTAAGCAATAAAGAAGATTGAATAGTTTATGCAACTAAAGAAGTTCAGAGTTCAGAACTGGGTGCTCCAGCTGTGTTTTTCTGCAGGTCTAAGTTCTGTAGTTCTCTACATTTTTCCTTATACTCAGTTTCAGCTTTCATTATAATAGCAAAATAATAATAGCAATTCTGGCCTTTAAATCTTTACAGCATACAGTCTAGAGTGAGAGAAAAAACAAAAGTCCTGACATAAATCAGTCATAACGTCCAGGGGAATTTCAGGACCTAAATGGCTGGGATCTGGGTTCCTGCCATTCCCCAAACCAATAGCTGTGTATAGGGGAATGATGTTACCTGAACTGCTTACACCTTGAAGCCAAAGGTAGGGCCCAGTCTCATCCAGTATTTGGCTGATGGACAATGGGGGGAAAGAGAAAGGTCAAGTTCAAAGCCCAATACATTGTGTGCTGTGGGGAAGAAGCCAGAGGAAGAAATCAGTAATAGAGTAGAGAGTAGAGGTCATTTCAGAGTGAGACCTTTGAGACAGGAGGAGTGGTCCAGAGCACAAGGATGGGGGTTGGAGTTGGACAGAGGGATGGTCTCTTTATTCTCTAAGTTAGGAGAACGGGAGAAAATGTGACTGGCAAGAAAATAGCCGGCTGCATGTGGGAGGCCATTCCTATATAATGGCATCTATTTTCCCAAGGAAGCGTGAGACAAAATTCCAAATCAAAATAACATTAGTTGGTAGTGAAGGAGGCAGAGAGGCAGAGGAATGCAGAGGCGAGAGGAGGAGGTGTCAAGTCATCATTTTGGAGAGTATGAAAGTGAAATGTGGGGGATATACAGAAAAATGAGTGAATGGCCAAGAATCACTAACTAATTTAAATCCTCCTTTTGGAGGATTGAAATTCTCCTAGACGTTCAGGTTCGCAAACTTGAAGGGATTATTTATTCCTTCTGAATTATTTTCTATTTTCCTCACTCCTAGTTACTAAACATAATTTCTTTAAGATTTTTTTTTAATATCTATTTTTTCTCTCCCGTCCCACTCTCACTCCTCCAGTGTATGTAGGCTGTCATCATTTCACAGGAGGATTATTGTGGCAGCCTTAATAGAAATTGGCTCATCTGTAGACTCTTCTCTCCCTGATCCCATCACACTGCTGTCAGGATAACCATCGCTAAGTACAGCTTTTGTCATGTTTCCTTATTCACCACATCTGCCCAAGTTTCAAAGGTCTTTAGGTTAGATCCTCCTTATATTTTTTCCCCGCTAATTTCCAATATAAAAATTTCTAGTCCTGTCAATCTTCTATTTTCCCCAAGAATTTAATGGCTGATTTCTTTCCATTTTTCTGTGTTTATTCCTAGTCCCCTTGCTAGAATGTGCAAACCTGGCCTTTTCACTGTATCAAGTCACAATTATCCTTCAGAACTTTCTGTGACAATGGAAATGTTCCATATTTTCATTACTACATCAAGTACTTGAAATGTGGCTAGTGGGGAAATTATACTTAAATGTTAGCTGATTTTAATTTTAACGCAAGCTGCCATGTGTGACTAGTGGTTATGGCATGAACAGCACAGCTTTAGGATCTGCACCTTATCCCACTACTTCTCTGAAGCCTTTCTCGGCCACTTAACCACTTCCACTTTTGTAGATATCCCCACTTCTCAGAAGTCTGCAGGTCTTGTAGTCTATGCAGCACGCTCTTATATTTATTTATATATTTTCCCACTTTCGTGTTTTTATACTTGCCTTGTTTCTCCCTGTGTCTTATTTTTCTCTTTTACTTATAACATAGATCTCATAGCATAACATTCAGTATATACTTAACTAATGTTTTAAGTCATTTATGTATAAGGGGATGCTTCTCCCCTATTAAACAAGATAAAAAACCCACAAAGATTAAGAAGAGAAGAGCATTCTGCCCAATCAACCTCCTAACAGAAGAGAGAATCCAAAATGTCTTCTTCTTGAGTTCCTTTCTTTCCCTTGGATTGCTCCCACTTTATTCCTGACTGGAGGAATTACAACATCATTATTGTTATTTGCTTTGCAAAGAACATTTTCTGATATACAGTGCAGTATTAGTTTATTACTGTTAAGACAATATTTTAACTGTGCTGTGTGGAATGTTAAAAGTATATTGTTACCTTTCCTAAGGAGTTACTCCAATGTACAACATTTTCCTGGAAGGTGTGGGACAGTCTGTTCACACATTACTAGTCTAAATTGCTCTTTAGCAATTAGATCTAAAAGTCTTTTAATTTGCAGACATTTGACTTTTTAAGTGGGAAGTAAATGGGAGATGTTGCTGGTCCGGAGTGAAGTTATTTGGATTACTCAGTAATTCTGTACCACCCACTTTCTGGAGGGTTATTCAAATTCACTGACATAATACATGGATTTTTCCATAGTGATTAGCCCACAAGCATTCAATAGAAAGAAATGTTCCCTCCGATGAGAAGCCAACCTTTGTTTATGCAAATGACGGTCCTCATGCTGGAGGCCCACAAGAAAGCCTTGACACAATTACATCAACAGAGATATAAAGCCCTCCACATGTTAACCTTTTCAATTCATGAAGCTGTTTTAGTGTTCACTAATGTTCATTTGCATGTTGACACTAGCAAAATGTACGCAAAACATGCATGTCCAACTTTTCAAAGGGGAGGAGGGCATGCAACCAGGAGAAAGATAAGCGAGCAGAAGCCCAGGACAGACAGCTGAGCGTTGGTTTTGCTTTCTAGACAATGAAAGCCTAGGGAAAAAAAATCAGCTAGCCAACCTACCTTTTCTTAAAAATTAAAAGCTATTTGCCTCCTGTCAGATTAGGCAACTTGAATTTCTTTCAGTGTTTTTTAAAACTTGACTCTTAAACTTGTTTTTAAGGTATACCTATTCAAATACTTACTGTGACTGTCCCGTATCAATCTTGCCCCTAAGAATAAGATTTTCATCTTTCCCATTTGCCTCTTCATGGATACTTCCTTATTTTCCACACACACACACACACACACACACACACACACACACACACACACACACACACACACACAAACACACACACCCCTTATCAAGTAAGTAATGTAATATACTACATTTCATACATCAACATTCTACGTAATGACAATAAAGGTGCTTTGACTTGGAGAAATTCTGTTATTTGTAATGACTAATACTACTGTATGGCATGTGGATAGTCTTCTGGATGATTTAAATGCATTCACTTCTATTATATTATACAAATATATGTGCAATGAAACAGTAAGAGAATATAAAATTCAATAATTTATTTACTTGAAAGAAGGAAAGACTTTTTTTTGCCTTTTGGAACAAAAAAGAGTACTTCAGGGATGTTTAGAACAAAAAGGACGTTTAGTTAAATCCTGAAAAAAGTCTAGAGGAGAAAACAGAAAAACAAAACAAAAAAGCTAAAAAGATAGTAGTTGAAGAGAAATCTGACATTTAAACCGAGGTCCCCAATGGTGTCCATGGCAACTTCTCAGACAACTTAGTTTAAAAAAAAAGACAAAAAATCTATTCTCTTCTTTGCTTTCAAGGATAATCCTTGCTTTTTATTTTTTCTTCCTGGGAACCATGACAATTTTTTTTTCTTTTGGGACCATGTAGGACTTTCTTTTATAATAGATCCAATAAAGAATGGAGGGTTAATGTCCTTTAGACAACTAGCTGGGAAATTTGATCTTCCCAGAACACATTTTCACGCTTATATACAAGCACAGCATTTATGTGATCTGGGTGCTGGGAAACATCAGCAGGGTTAGTTTTCTCTTTAGGATTTACGCTACTTTACAGTTCTCGGGTTGAATACAGCATTAAGGTGAGAAATATATTTAAATTTTTCTGTTGAATCCAGCATATGATAATCATTCTCTTTAAATAGAGTTCCCACTTATTTTGTCATTTAGGTATCTCTTGCTGTACCATTGCCCGGGCTTAGATAAAAATGGTAAGTGTACATTGAAGCTATGACGTTCACCTTCTCACTTTAAATGTAATTTCCAAGATGAGACTCATTTTTCAAGAATTCTATCACAACATCAGGATGTGACTCTCATTTCAAAGCTGATACCATATGAGCCCAAACACTGGGGCAGGAACAACTTTGCAGGAAGATAGCCTTGTTACTGCTCAATGGGCTTCACTGCTATTGTACACAAAATTTTCTCGAGATTGTTTTCATTTCTTTTTAAAGTGGGAAATGTGAGTAATGGTTACATTTCCACTGCTTTGTTTGCAAACCTTAAGTCTAAATTTCAGGAATGACAGTTTGTACTTATATTTTTTTCTTTTCCTTCTTTCCTTTTTTAAATATAAAAATGCTCATACTCAACAAAATTAGCATGGACTAAGAATGCAGAATTCCCTTTTTATATTTTGGAGAAAAATTTCCAGGAAGATTTAATGTCTGTAAAGAGTCTTACTGTTGAAATCTCCTCAAATCTTGAGATTATTTCTTGAAAAGATTAGTAATAAGCAGTAAGGAAGTTTATTGAGCTCTTATTCTATGGCAGCGTCACTTTATATAAATTATTTCTTGTCATCTTAAAAGATCTATAAAGTAATGTTTTATGTCTATTTTACAGGTAAATAAAAATAATAAGAAAATTGTCCAGTCACATAATTTGTAAGTGGCTGAGGTGGCATTCAAACCCATACCTATTTAAATCCAAATCTTTGGGTCCCTTTTTACCACTCATCCAACATCTCAAAATCAGCACCATAAATCCCATCTCTCTTCTTTGACTGATAAATTAAAACAGGCTACCAATTAGGTGAAAAAGGAGGTTGCTTTTTATTTTCTTCCCTACACTTTTTTGTTGTTGTTGGTATAGTCTTACTGTATATTTATTTCTGTTGAAGACTGAGTCGGAAAGAATAGAAAGAACAGAGAAGCTAAATCTCTAAGTTCATGCCTGGAAAAGCCTGCCCAGTATGGAGTGTGAAATGGCAGTTTTCTCCATGAAAATGTGAATGACTCACTGGCTTCTTCATCTCTGCTGTCAACCACACTCGATATTCCCTGGTAGAGAGTTGGAAATTAACTAGTCAAGACCATGAAAATAGAGAAAGATGTTGTGTCATGACAGCTTGAGCTCTGCAAACAAAACTGGATTTAATGATTATATAAAAATATACGCATCATAAAATGGAGGGTGTGTATGGAAATGACCATGCGAATATGCTGCGCAGGTGTCTGTCTTCGGGGATCATGGTTCACTGCCAGCCTCAGCTATTGCCTCTCTGTTCATGCTGAGGTGGCACGTTCTCTGGGGGCTCTCAATCAATAACTGAGCACTGTGGGAGTAGTAGTGCAGGCCCATTCCTGCAGGACATGGGACTCTTCTCACCGCTGGCTGTAGCTTGAGGATGCCCCATCAGCCTGGTTGAAACATTCCGAGAACTGCTCTGAGACCCTTCCTAATCTGTCTTACTTCCTTTCCTCTCTCCTTTCACTATCAGACTTGCATGGTGGTCTGTAGCCTTTCCCTGCTTACTCTACTCACTTCCCTTTATCCTGGTAGGCTTTTCCTCTGATAAATCTCTTCAACTTGTAATCCTGTCTTGGCATCTGCTTCTTGAGGGACTTGAACTGTCATATGCTTCAAATTAGTTTAGCTGGGAGGCCAGGCTCTTGTATTAAAGATATGTTCGAATCTCACAACACTATTCTTTCTAGGTGCTCTCAGTGTTATCCTAATGATGTAAAGAACCATAGATATTTTGTCAAAGATCAGTTGGCTGTAAGTATGTGGGTTGATTTCCAGGTTTTCTATTCTGTTCCATTGATCTGAGTGTCTGTTTTAATGAAAGGCAGCAAGAACATACATTGTGGAAAAGACTGCCTCTTCAATAAATGGTGCTGGAAAATAGGACATCCATATGTAGAAAAATGAATCTGGACCTGTACCTCTTACAATATACCAAAATTCACTCAAAATTGATTAAAGTCTTAAATATAAGACCTGAAACCATAAAATTACTAAAGGAAAATATAGGGGAAACATTCCAGGTAATAGGACTGGGCAAAGACTTTATGAATATGACACCAAAAGCACAAGCAACAAAAGAAAAAATAAATAAATGGAATTACATCAAACTAAAAAGCTTCTGCACAGCAAAGGAAACAAACAACAGAGCAGAAAGACAACCTACAGAATGGGAGAAAATATTTGCAAACTGTACATCTGGCAAGGGATTAATATCTAGAATATACAAAGAACTCAAACAACTATACAGTAAAAAACCAAATAATCCAATTAAAAAATGGGCAAAGGAGATGAATAGACATTTTTCAAACAAAGACATACAAATGGCAAATAGGTACCTGAAAAAATGCTCAGCATCACCAGTCATCAGAGAAATGCAAATGAAAACTACATTGAGATATCATCTCACCCCAGTTAGACTGGCCATTATTAAAAAGACCGAGAATAACAAATGCTGGCAAGGATGCAGGGAAAGGGGAACTCTTCTCTGCTGTAGGTGGGACTGTAAATTTGCACAGCCATTACGGAAAACAGCATGGAGGTTTCTCAAATAACTACAAATAGAAATACCATATTATCCAGCAATCCCATTAATGGGTATATATCTAAAGGAATGGAAATCATCATGTCGAAGAGATACCTGCACTCCTATGTTCATTGTAGCTCTGTTTACAATAGCCAAAATATGGTCCCAACTTAAGTGTCCATTGATGGACAACTAGATAAAGAAGATGTGGTATATATACCCCATGGAATACTACTCAGCCATAAAAAAGAATGAAATTCTGTCATTTGCAGGAACATGGATGAATCTGGAAAAAATTATGTTAAGTGAGCTTAGCCAGACAAAGAAACAGAAATACCACATGTTCTCACTCATAACTGACTGCTAGGAAGGAAGGTGCAGGGGGAAGTTGGAGAAGGAAGTAGGGAAGAAGGAAGGAATAAAGGAAAGAAAGAAAGACCACAACAATATGTTGAATTTTCAGAAAGAGAGAACAAACCTAAGAATACCAGAGACGAGTGGTGGAGGTAGAGAGGGGTTTTGGGATGTGATAGGTTGGGTAAAGGTCATAAAGAAATATCTTGATTTGTGAGAATGAATGTGCTAATAATAAATAAAAAATTAATAAAAAATAATCATAGATATTTTATAACAATAACACCAAAAAAATCTATGATTTTGAATCCTGATCTTCATCACTATATCTGTCTCTAAATAACTGTCTATTCGTATAAAATCAAATTTTGTATAAAAGGATTAATATTTCTTATAGGAATGAACCATAAAGCTTTTGAAATTGACTGTAGAAATTTTGAAATTTCTGTACACATAGATGGCTATGAAGAACAGGATGAAACTTCTGTAATCAAATTCACCATTAAACAAGGATTTCGCTCTTGAATTATTTGAACAATTTACTGATTTTCCCCATTTGAACTTCAGCGTCAATAACCCTTTTGCCCAAGTACCACCTGAGTTCCTTCCCTATTGGGAACCATATGTCTAGCTGATCCAGTTAATATTCTTAACACTAGCTTGTTATTCCCCAGTGTAATTCTTCTGCCAAATTCCTTTTAAATAGTACCCTTAAATCTAATGATCCTTTTCTACACTTATCACTTATAGACTGTCACTACCTTTAGAGATAGCTGATTCCTCAACCAGTATCTCTTTCTCCTGAAGGATAGGATAGGAAGACATAAATTTTCCCATCATGACGAATTAGTTGGCTAAATTGTATATCAGTCCAGAGAAGCAAGTGTATTAGTCCATTTTGTGTTGCTATAACAGAAATACTTGAGATTGGGTAATTTATAAGAACAGAGGTTTATCTGGCTTATGATTCTGGGACAGCTGCATCTGGCATGGCTTCAGGCTGCTTCTACTCATGGCAGAAAGGGGCAGGCAGCTGGTGGGTATGAGCAGATCGCATGGTGAGAGGAAGCAAGAGAGAGAGAGGAAGTGCCAGGGTCTTTTAAACAACCAGCTCTCATGAGAACTAATAGAGCAAGAACTCATTCAGAACCCTCACCCCCCAGGGAGAGCATTAATCCATTCATGAGGTATCTGCCTTCATGACTCAAACAGCTTCCAGCACTGCCACATTGGGGATCAAATTTCCACATGAGTTCTGGGAGGACAATACATCCAAACTCCATCAGCAAGTATGTCCAATTCTGTAGCTGTAAGTTTGAAAGAGTTGTACTAACAACTGATAGGCTCTATAGAATGGTGTCTCTGAAGTTATACAACCTGGTAATTCTAACTCTACTGCCTACCAGTTTTATGACTTCTGCCAATTTTACGAATCCTTTTCAATCTGCAAATATCTGGTTTTAATAGCATTTAGTCACAGAGTTTTATAATGTTTGCATTATAATCTAAAGTATTTAATTCTTACACATAGAAAGTTCTTAATAAATGTTAATTATTATTTTATATTGTAGCTCAAATTTCCTAAAAATAAACATTTGGTTTACTTTGATCCAGATTTCTTTTTTCAAAACACTCTTAAATGACAACATATCTCCTATAAATCAGAAAATTAAATAAACTAACCTAAAAAAGCATGAGATTTCTATATTATTTATTTATTCAAGTTCTGGATTTACACTAAAGTTTTGCTTTTTACTCTTGTTTGTAAGTGTGTATTCCTTTAGTGTGGTTGTCTTTACAGGCAGGCTTCAACTGTTTTAGTAAAAGAGGGTGGGTGGGTACATTAAATTAGGGAAAACTGTCAGTCTGCAGGTGGTTCTACCTAAAATGCAGGCTGAAGATGAGATGGCATCTGGGATTCTCTAGTTCTTAGAACGTGACAAATACAATTTCTTTTAGTAATTATACTAATAGTGAAATTTAAAATACTTGATATGTTTCTTATTTAAATTGGATGTAATGAGAAATATGAGATTCCCCTCTCACTTGAATTTCTTATATCCTTTAAAATGTGTCTTTTTCACATCACATTAAAATTTGGAAAGTTAAGCTCCAATGTTTTCTCAAAGCAAATTAATTTTCAGATATATGAAAGAAAGAAAACTTTCTGATGGTGCAAAGCTTCTTGTGCACAATATTTATGACATTCGAGCATAAATACTGGGTTGAATGTTACTTCTGATATGTGTATTGTATCTTGTTTGGGAGCTGAAGATGTCTTTTTGTGACACTAGCCACACACAAAGGTATCCAAGTGCTCTCTCTTTGATCAGGCCTATTGGAAAGCAAGTTGGGCACAGGTAATAGGTCAACAGAATTTGGGTGACGAGAGATGGCACTTCCAAGAGCAGATCAGATTCTTCTTTTCCTTCCTACTTTGAAGACCCTACTTCCTTTACTTAGTCCTTTCTCAGTTTCTCCTCCATTTTGTTTGTTTCTTTCCTTCATCTCCACTGTTACCCAATCTTTGGGACGAAAATAAGTATGCAAGCAGTAACAGAATATTTCTTTGTTTTAATCTGTCTAAAAGCTTTTCTTTTTTTTTTTCTTTTCTTTTTCTTCCTGCCTCAGGTTTATTCATACAAACATAGGAGTACACCAATCCCATGCAGACAACAGCCCATGGGTCACACCAGTTCTTCTGACCTCACATTGGCAGACAGAGGCCTCTACTCTGGAGCCTTAATGGGGGCCTAGGTACCTTTTGGAGCCTAAGCTCAGCTGCAGCTGAAGCTTGAGCTGGAGTTGCAGTGGAAGATGCGTCCTGGGCCTTGGTTTGAGCCTTCGCCTTGGCCTTTGGCTGACAGAGCCTTAGACCCTTGGCAATGGAGGCACAAACACGCTTTCCAAGCTTGGGGTGGGCAATGTAGGCAAGTCGATCAAGCTTGTGGCTGGCGCCCTTTGGGATCTTGGGCTTGACCTCCTTGGGCTTTACAAGGGTCTTGATAGCCTCAGCATGTGCACTCATGTTCTTGGTGTTGCTGGCCTGCATTTTCTTCAGACCCTTCTTGTTGTGCTTCTTGGCAACGCGCATGTTCCTCAGGAACTTGGGGTCTACCTCTTTAAGAGATTCATATCTTTGTGATCGAGGTTTCTTAATGCCATTTCTGGGATTGGTTGTGTGTGGTGTGGTTCTTGGACTTGGCCATGTCTGCACATTAACCCATGGCTGCAGAAGTGCCTGGGACCGGAAGAGAAAGAGCTGTCTAAAAATTTTTCTAAGTCTATTTTTGCTTTTGTATGAACTGGAGTTGTCCTCAGGATTCCAATGAGAAAGCAAAAAGGAAGGGGATTAAAGTGAAAGCAGTCACTTTATTATTTGTTTTTATTTATTGTTTATTATGGAAGCACAGAGAGTAGAGAGAATAGTATAATAAATTCTCGTATTGTCATCACACAGCTTAAACAATCAACATGAATAATTTTTTTCACTTATATCCTTTTATTTTTCCTGTTTTTGATCCTGAAGTGTTTTAAAGAAAAACCCTGACATTATATTATTTTGTCCTTGAGTAATTCTATAAGAATTGTAGAAGACAAAGACTTCTGCTTCCATTGCTTATGTCATTATAAAAAGTGGAAAATAGTATAATATTCTTTCATATCCTATGGTAACCTTTCAAGCTAAATACAAGGGTACTTCAAAAAGTTCATGGAAGTTCATTTATATTATCTTTCAATTCTATTTTTTTCATGGACATTTTGAAGTACCTTCACGTATTGTGTACAGTTGTGAAAAAGCCTTGCTTTGCTATCAAATATTGACATTAAGGGTTTGGAACTGCTTATCATGCTAGCTGTATTGACTTTCTAATGAGAAACATTTTAGAGGATCTGAAATTCTGTATTGCTACCCCCCGCCCCATAGGATAGGTACAACTTTCTTGTTTTGTAGTTATAAATATTACAAGTGGGGACCTAGCAAATGCAATAATGCAGGTGTAAAATGCAGCATACAGCAAGCTTTTCGTTCTTCCTTAAGACCTGAGGTCATTGGTAAGTGGGTGTTTTCAAAAATCCTTCCAATGAGTTGAACCTCAACAAGGGACACATAGAGAAATAGGACAGATGCTGTTTGCAGAAATGCAGGATTGATTTGGAGGGCTACGTAAAGGGTTAATGTTTTAAAGGTGGACTAGGGGAAGGCTGTCCTGGAGGAAGAGAAAAGACTGAACACCAGTCCCAAGATGTCTGTCACTCCTTCTCAAGAAATTAACATAACTAATTCCCAACAATTGTTAAATGTTGTGACATTGCACGGCAGAAAACACAAGCGAGGTTTTGATTTCTATGTTTTTCCTCTGAGATATTGATAGGATGTATTGGAAGGTCAGTAAATTGACTTTTGACCATGGCACTCACTCTGCAGAAAGAGTTTGAGTACATATGGCTTCTGGATTGACACACGTTAATATCAACCATAGTGAAAACGCTGGCCTTTCTGTATCTGTTCAGGACCATGGTCATTTCTTCAGGGCAAGGTTTTGTCCCTTTTTAGTACATTCATCTATTGACTCCTTGCTGTTGCTTATTTTTTATTGTCTGTTACACAACTATTCAAGGATAGTTGGCCGTTCATCCTGTGGCTGTACTTTCCTGTTGCCTTTTAATTATTTGTTTAGTTGGTCATGAGCATTTACAGAACAGATATGTTTTCTTGACTATCTTATTCATTCTAAATTCTACTCAGGAGCCTTTCCCATAAATCTGTTAATATTAGAATTACGATAAAATCTGATGGAGGAGATTTTCAACTCTTTTCCTTTTTCCCTAAGGATTCCTTTGAGGTCCTTCACTCTTGCTAAAATATTTCAAATTTGCCTTTGTTTTATAAGCTTAATAATGAGAAGTTTTAAAGAATAGTCTATTTCGTTATTTTAAAAATGTGTTAGAAAGTCATTATTTTTATTGTATAAAACTACCTCTGTCTTTAGCTTATATCCATTCGTGCTTTTCTTGAGAAAACCCTTCAGATATTGGTAGGCATTTACAGCACCCCTTTCTTAACTCAAGATCTAATTCAGGCTAACATTCCTACTAATTTTAGTTATTGAAAAGTTTCTTTTTGCACACAGATACTTTCTTAGTTTCATAGACTTAAGTGCAATCTATATTTTTAAACATTAAAAAAGTGAAAAAGTAAAATAAAAAAAGGGAAGAGAGGGAGAGAAAATTTAGTTTAAGTTGCATTCCCCTCTATCCATCTCTATGTGATGCTACCTGAGTATATTTATAATTAAAGATGGGTTTCAATATAAATATACATATGAAAAATACATTTACAAGTCTTTGTAAGATAAAACATAAAAGTAGATCTCAAATGCCAAGAAGTTAAAAAATTTAGACTGCTGGCTTGTGTAAAAATTTATTTATTTTCTAAAGATAAAAATTTATTTTCTAAAGATAAAAAAAGAATTATACATTATACAAATCACATGTCTGCTATTTCTTTTCTTTCTAGTTTCTGAGATTTCAGAAATTTTGAATATTTTAACGTCTTAGTCTTTGTATTTCTCGTGATGCCTTCTATAGGGATTGAAGCAATGATTTTAGAAATGTTTTCTGATTTATTAGTGATGGATCATTGTTTAGCAACCAAAAAGCAGGTTATACTCAGTGAATCATGACTGCATCACATTTTGGTTCCTAATTTAAGAAGTATCTATACTTGTATTCAAGAGAAACAGCTAGACTTAATTAAAAAAGTATCAAGAATTCTAAATCTTTAACAAATAGAAATGTTTTTCAATATTCAGAACATGTTTTGAAAGAGTTTTATCGTTACAATTTTAAGGCGTGTAGTTAAATGAAGAATGAAGTTAATAAAATTTAGGCTCTTCTTTTTTCTTCTTTTTATTAACTAAAGAGGGAATCTTAAATCACATCTTAAAATCAAGATGTGGTTCAAGAGGGAAAAGAACATTACAATACAGTACTTGAAAAATAATGTTAACTCAATCTACCCTATCAGGAAAGATTTTAACGTGTTCTTCTCATTAATAATATGACAGGCTGTAACTAGAATGTACTGAACAACAATCAGTTCATTCTGTTTTCTTTCAAAATAGAGAAGAGAGTGAAAAATAGAGCTCTCCAACTTGCTTAGTAAAATCACCATCCTTCCGAACTAGCAGCTTCAATTAATTCAGGACACTGGCACTCTGGAACTGTGGTGACATTTAGTAGCTCATTACCTTTCTTGTGAAAAAGAAGAAAAAAGGGTGAAGTTGTGTTTGTATTCTTTTTTGCTTAGCCAGCAAGCTATTTTTCAATGTAAATTCTCCATAATATAAATACATATCTTTAATCTTCATCTACTTTGCACTCTTGTATTGCTTATTTATATACATCATTTGTATAGTTTTCTCAAAATCTTGGCAGATATTTGCTTTCAAGACAAGACATCAAATTTATGAACTAAACACTCCATCTTCTGTTAAGCTATTCATAGCTTTAAAACTTAGGAGGAAGGATAATTGATATAATCAGAGTGATTAATAATCTCTAATTTGTTAACAAGATTTAGTGAGTGTTTGTCTATCTTTATATTGTCTCTGGGCAGAGTTATAAAATGGTGTAATATAGATTCAGTGACCATTTGTTTTCATTTTTTCCAGCTTGACTGTGTTTGTCATGAACATTTTTCCATCCTAAGGGAGACTATTCCTTTTTCATTACACCATACAGTACAATGTTTAACAATATTTTATAGAGCCTTTGTCAAACAAGTGATGAAAGTGCTTTATACATATATTTGGTTTACGTTGGCCTAGAAGTAGAAAAAGAGTAAAAGAGTTCCCCTTTAGAGCTCATCCTTCGAAAACATTACTTATAGCTTCTAGTGATTTATTCAATTGTTTCTCATATTAAAGTGTGTCTTCTATAGTGAAGATGAGAAGTGGTTGAACAGTTCTACTTAACAATAGTCCTCTTAGTCACTTTTTGGTAAGCTGGAGCTATGAATAATTTGTTAAATTCTTCAGCTGATCACAACATAATTAGTCCTTAACAATAAATAATTTCTCACATATTACTCACACACACATATCTTCAGGGAGATACTAAGAAGAATGTGTTTTCCGAAATCTTTGCTTTAAAGATTCAATTCATACACAGGAAAACTTTAACTAATGATACCACCTCTTACAGATAACTTCTGAAAAATGCAGAGGATGTTCTACCTTTTTATCTAGAGAGAATTTTCCTATATAGATTTTTCTTAAAGATTCCAGGAGCTGACTCAATGTGTTTTCTTGAAAGTATGTCAGCTTTATTGCAGCACAGTAAAGTACTTTTAAATGTATTTGCAAATGTGACAGCAACGGGAGAGGTTTTCATAGACTTTTCTTTCACTGCTGAATAGGGATATAGGTAGAAAAGATAGTCCTGAAGTTTCAGAATTTTAAACGTTAATGTTTAAAACTTGGTCAATTATTAATTTATGCTAAATAAAGCAAGATAAATGTAATAGAAAAACTTCTTGAAGATATTAATTCAAAATTTTAATGTACCATTTTATTTTAACTCCATTCTACTTCCCAAAAGATTTCCAGGGAATTTCTTTTCCATGTAATTCAACCTAGTAATACGAATTCTCTACCAATACTTAAATGGAGTATGTTCTTTCTGAATATTGAGCTTAAAGATAATATTTCAATAAATTGTGCAGTGTCGAATGGATATTCTCATGATAAAAAAGTCTTCACTCTCTTCCTTCATTTCACATTTCAACAAAGGTTGCTCTCTCCCTAAAATAAAGTTGGTACCAGCTGTTGAAAAGATAGTACGTACTCCGTGATATTTTCTAGAACTTTAAACTGTTAATGCCAATTGTATGCATCTATTACATGCATCTTTAAATATGTCTCTGATTATATCCTTAAAAATTTCTAGAGTTTAAATCATTATGTTAATAGTATGCAAATATAGGACTGAAACCTTTCTTCAGAAAAGTTTATCAATTTACATTGCAGTAGCAGAGATGGAGCATGCCTTTGTGCTCATACTCCGATGAATACTGGTTGATATTCATTTAAACAATTTCCAACTGGTAGCTTAGAAGCAATACTTATTTATTTTAGACTTTACGTTTTTAACTTATTTATATTAGTAGTTGCTCTTTTATGGTATTTTCCTATTTTTTTCTTGAACATCTATTATTAATTTGGAATTTATATAAAAACACAAACCATTTCAATTTCTTTCATTTGATAGTGTTATGTCCTATAGAAATTTTAAATTTTATACATTATTAAAACTATAGAATATTTAGAGATCTTGACACCCTCTCCTAAACTTATCTTCCTGTTCTCTTTTAGGACCTGGAGAATTATGTGCAAATCAAGCCACAAGAACTGGTATATCTCTACATTCAAACTATATCTATTTGTGCCTATGAAGTACTCAAAAGTAAAGAAGATCATTACACTAACTTTTAAGTAAACTTTTATTGAAGAATAATATACATATAGGTATGTGCACAAATCTTTACTGTATAAATTCATGAATTTTCCTAAAATAAACTATCATCCAGATAAGAAAAAGCACCTTTAACATTTTCGGAACCTCAAATGCCCCTTTTGTGCCTCTTCCAGGCACTACCCCCTCAAGGTGTAACCACTATGTGGCTAATAATACCAGAGACTATTTTTCCTGGTTTTGAGATTTATATAAATGGAATCATGCAGTGTGTAATCTTTTTTGTCATGTTTCCTTCATTTTGCATTATGTATGCAAAATTCATCTTGTTCATTTATTGTTGCATAGAGTTGCAGTTCTTTTATTATTTTTTTTTTTTAGAAAGCATTCCTGTGGGTTACTATAGCACGTTTATTTATCCACTATGCAAATCAGAGATAATTGGTAGGTTTCAGTGTTGGCTTTGCAAACAGTACTTTTAAGGAGCATTGTTGTACATGTTTTGATGTGAAAATATGCACGCATTTGAGATTTATGTACACTTAGCAGTGTATGTTTGACATTAGAAGATACTGCCAAATAGTTTTCCAAAAAGGTTGTACCAGTTTACAATCTTCAAATGAACATATGAGAGATCCAATTTCTCCACATCTTTCGCATTACTTGGTGTATTCATTTTCAATTGTGGCATAACAAATTACTACAAATTTAGTGGCTTAAAGCAATGTGTGTTTATTATTTTACAGTTTCTGTAGGTCAGCAGTTAGGGCATAGCTTAGCTGGATTCTCTGCATGGGCTGAAATTAACGTGTTGGACAGACTGTGTTCTCATCTAGAGGCTTGACTAGAGATGGATCCTTTTCCACTCTCCGCTCCTCACATTTTTGACAGAAAAATGAATTTCTTTGTAGCTGTAGAATTTATTATAGCTTGCTTTGTCAAAGCCATCTGTGGAGAGAGAGTTTCTGCTCCTACTCATACACTCTTTGTAAAGGGCTCACCTAATTTGGTCAGATCCATCCAGAATAATCTTTTTTGATTAACTTGAAGTAAACTGATTAGAGACCTTAAACTGCATCTGCACAACCCTTCACTTTTGCCATATTGTATTAGTTAGAAGCCATATTGTATTAGTTAGAAGCAAGTTACAGATCCCACCCATACTCAAGGGTTAGAGATAACACAAAAACAGATACCTGGAGGCTGGAATCATGGATCTTAAAATTCTGCCTTCCATACTTGGTGGTACTTGCTTTTTAAAATTCTAGTTATTTTGGTGGCCTTGAATTTTGATTTTAATTTTTATTTTCCTGATGACATGAAATTAAGCTAATTTCATATTTTCTCATCCATTTGGATGTCCTCTTTTGTTAAGTGTCTCTAAGTTTTTTTGCTCATGCATCTGTAGATTTGATCATCTGTAGCTTCTTGATTTATATAAGTTCTGCACTGTCTCAAAGGCTTCTTTTACCGAATAAAATACTTAATTTTAATGGAATATACCATATCATTGTTTTCTTTCTGGTTAGTGTGTTTTTGCAGCCTACTTAATAAATCTTTGCCTAACTCAAGGTCATGAATATGGTTCCCTATATTTTCTTCCAAAAGCTTTGCTTTTTCCTTCCATATTCCAATATGAATCCATCTAGAGTTAATTTTGGGGTATGGTGTTAAGAGTTATTTTTACTATGTGGATATCCTCTTACGTGTGTACAGCATCAGTGAATGGCCCCAGAGGAATAGGGTTCATCAGCTCACTATTCTAAGTTTCTCTGTTTTCTGATACCTAAGCTGCTCTGTTCCTCAAAGCTTTTGCAGCTCTCTAATACCTTTAACTAGATAATTTTTGAATTTTATTTTGTTTTTGTAATTGTTCTAAATGAGATCCTTTCATGTAACAGATTACTTCAGCCTATTTTGAAGCATAAATCTACCATAAGTTTTTAACTATAAATATTTGCTATCAAACTTCAAACTGTCCTTGCAATGACCAATATCATGTCTGCAATAAGAAAACACAATGAACCAAGCGGTCAAAATTGTTTAGAATTATCAAAAGAGTTGGCCATAAAACTAATATGATAATATAGAGAGTTGGCTGTTAGAAAAGACACAAAGCAAAGCATTAGTCCTCCTCAGTCAGTGATCTGGAGAATACTTTTGCAATATGTTCCTGTTTTAGTTATCTGTTGTTACATAACAAATTACCACAAACTTAGCAGCCTAAAACAATGTATATTCATTATCTCATGGTCTCTGTGCATCAGGTATCTAGGCATGGCTTAGCAGGGTTCTTTGTTTCAGGATCTGCAGTCAAGGTGTTGCAGGCCTGACCAGGCAGAATCTGCTTCCAAGCTCATTCAAGTTGTTGGCAGAATTCATTTCCATGTAGCTCTATGACTGAGGGCCCTGGTTTTTTCCTGTTTGCTGGAAGCTGCCCTCAAGTCTTAGAGGCCATTCTAATTAGAGGCCACCACATGGCCCTCTCAACTAGCAGTTCACACATGGGCATATACTTTTTTATGACTAGTAAGAGTCTCTCTTTCCAGTTGCTAAGAAGGAGTCTTATATAACAACCTACCTTCTTATCAGTTTTGCTATATTTTCTTGGGTAGAAGTAAATCACGGGTCCTGTCTACTCAGATTATGCAGGGTGTAACACAAGGGAGTAGAAATCATGGGGCTAGCCTAGAATTCTGCTCACCACAGCTCCCTAAAGCAGAAGTACATACTATATTAACCTTGGTGGAGCTTATGATTAAATTATCCTTTGATAGCAAATTTGAATGGTATGTGTACATGCAGTTTTAGTATTTACTTTTTCTTCTCAGCACTTTGTGGCTCTCGTCAACAAGTTTTTTTCACTGCTCACTTGGACCTTGTGAAAGATAGAATACTTCTTTTTCAAAAATATTTTGGAATTATGCTTCTGAAGTAGATATTGTTGATGTCTCATCCAGTTCTCTTTCAGTAGCCAGTGCATTCATTCCTTTGTCCCAGTGAGAGCTAATGTGCTCAGAGATTACACCCACCCCACCTCCACACACTTTTGTGGGCAGTAGCAGTGGCTGAATAACAAAACAGTACAAAGGACTGACTCTTTGTTTCAAAGCAGAACCAACCTGGTGCAATTTGTGCTCCAGGATGCCCTGTGGGATCGGGCTGAAGTGAGGTGCCAGCCAAGACCACATCCTTGCTTAGCTTTGTTTCCTCAGCCCATTCTGCTCCAAACACTCCACTTCTGAAACACTCTTCCCATAAATCACATTCATAAGAATCCTCGTCTAAGGATCTGCTTTTAGGCACTTTTTCTCAAAATAGCCTCTTTGATTTTTATCTTCAGATATGAAAGTCCCTAGGTGTTTACATGTCAAAATGGTTTGAGTAGTACCTATTCTCTCAAGATTTCTTTTTTGACTTTACAGGAATTTGAAATGCATGTTACATAAAGCGGCAATGATGTAAGTATGTATTAAGCAAGAAGGAAAATTCTAGACATTATATTTGTCTTGCAATGAGAAGTCTTGCTGAGTTTTTGCTAATGCTACACAGGCAATCATATAAATCCAGCTTTCGGATACCTATAGAGATTCTTTATAGAAACCTCCAAACTTTTTCACAGCCTGTTGTTGCAGTTTGAATTAAAAGAGGTTATATTATTGTCTGGAAAGCCTAATGAAATTAAATATCACAGGGCCACTAAATACAGACAGATCCCTAAAAAAGGAACATTGAAATTCTATTTACTGGTTTTTCACAAACTAACACATAGATTTTTTTCTTTTAAAGATTTCATTTTTTCTTTTTATCAAAACATAATTGATCGTACATGTCAGTGTAGTACAGTGTTGAAGACCCATACCCCTGTGCAATGTGTGATGCTCAAATCAGGATACTTAGTATATTCAGCATTATACAATGTAATCATTTTTTTTTTCATTTTTAGATATTACCACGATGAATTCTCTGTCTCCACAAATGGACACACCAGCCTCTTGGTCGCCTAAGACTGACACCCTGGAAATCAATTTTCGCTTTATCTTTTCCTTCTCTATCTTCCTTACCTTGTATTGTATCATCTGTCAGTAAGTTCTGCTGATTCTAGTATCAAAACATTGCTCTGTACTTTTATTTTTCTAAAATATAAATGTGAATATACTGCTTACTAGCTTAAGACACATGAAGATCTCCATCATATTCAGAATATGTTAAAGCCCATAATCCTCGGGTGGCATATATGACCCTTCACTGTCTGGTCTCTACCAGTCGCCTGTGTTCATGCTCTGCTCCAGGTAAACAACCTTCTGTTCATAAGGTATGTCGTGCTTTCTCATTCTTTTATGCTTTAGCACACACAGTTACCTCTGGCTGCAGTTTCTTTCTTCTGTACCTTTACCAAGTGAGGCACTGCTTATCCATCATGATACCATTTAAAGACTAACTCCTGAATGAGTTCTTTTCTGGGCAGAATTAGGGGCTTCTTTATGGTTTCCTTGCACATTATGAATGCACAGGATTACAAGTTCTTTTAGGACCTGGTCTGTCCTCTCTTTATCTCCGCATTCCCAGCATCCATCCTAGAAAATTGTTTGTCATGCAACACTCAATACATCATTTGATTTTTGATAAGTGAATGATTATATGTTTATAATACACTTTAAATTACTAAACTGTTTTGCTGGCTGTAATTTTTTAACACTTCAAGAAATGAATAGACTTCTCAATCACCTTTAAATTATTATATATCTTTACAACATAATATCTTTTTTTTTTTTTTTTTTTTGGCAGCTGGCTGGAGATCTGACCACTTAACTGACAAGTACTAAATAATCAATAAATATTTTTGAAAAAAAATGAATTAATTAATAAATATGATTCCAGAATCCAGAAAACAAAAGATGTCTGTTAGATTTCCTCTTTTGTAATTATTTCTGTTGTATTGTTACTTCTGGATTTAATAACTTTTAAAAATCTTATATAATTTGCAAAATCATGTTTTACTAACTTTATTACTGTTTCATTGAATTTTTAGCTACTGAAATCAAACAAATATACAATTATAATGTCAAAATCTGTACCTATTTGGCCCTTGCTCTTTTCTAATTTTTATCTCTTTAAGAGTAAAAGATTTAATGTCAGGATATAACTTTTCTTTTTAGACTTCATTTTTTTAGAGCAGTTTTATATTTATAGTAAAACTGAGAGGAAGGTAGAGAGATTTCCCACATACCCCTTACCCCCCCCACGCCTAGTGTCCTCCTTATCAATGTCCCCACCAAAGTGGTGCATTTGAGAATAACACTCTTTATCTCAACCTGAAGTTATCATAAGCATTATTGCAATGCATATTTTGATTTAGAGAAATGTCTTCCAAATGGGAAAACTATGCCCGATACTACCAAATACTACTAGATAATAAAATAATAGCATTTAGTATTCCCCCCCTCCAAAAAAAAAAAGACAGGGAAGAAAGCATAACCATTTGTGTTCAAAAGGTCCTCTGCTGAAGACAATGTCATGACACTCTTTAGTGTTTTCTCACATATTTTCACATTTCCTTGTTGTTTGCAATGTTTTTATATTTTTTGATAGATCTTATGATGGATTCAAAGAAAAGAGTTTAATCCCAGACTTCCAAGATTTACCAGTGTATTAAGAAAATTTAGATAAGATGTTAAATACAATGTGTAAATGGATTAGAGGTAAATCAAGGACAATGGGCGATGAGAAGCAGAAAAAGTCTTATTGTAGGAAATTATGATGACATCGAATTTGATCATATCTTGAAATATGAATAAGATTTCAACATTTGGAGATGAATTTTATGGCTGAAGGTATACTATGACTGCCTAGAAGAGGGAAAGAGTGCCTACTTATGTGTGAGTTCTCTGTCTCCATAACCCTCAATCCACCATCAAGATTAGATACATCTTCCTCCTCTCCTCTGACCCCCAGCCCCTAAGAGAAATTCTGCTGTTTTTCTAGACCTAATGCTGGACACCACCAGAAAAAGAAAAGGTCTAACTGTTATGTAGCTTTGTTTACATACAGAAGCTACAGAGTAAGAAGGTTAGAAACAATGGAGAATAGAGAGAGAGAAAGACTAAAAATGGGGAGGATTGTTGGGGGTTTGGTGTGTAAGAAACTCCAAAGCAGTTTTGAATACAAGAGAACTGGACATTCACGAAAAAAATTGAGATATTTCTATGGGTTAAAAATTATATTCCCTTATATGTTCCTAAATACATGAAAGCAGAGTGGTTTCCAGTAAGATTTAATTTTGGCTGTTGGAGTTAATTTCCATAGATATGAGTCTGTACAGAGGCATTTGCCTGAGGGCCTGACTTTTCTTAGACTTATTAACATAGACCTTATTATCATAGATGTATAGAGGCACTTGGCATGTTTTAGGTGATAATAGATGGTTTAGTTTCATTGGGATGATGAGATTATGAAAATGGAGAATGAGAGCAATGGAGGAAAAATAGTGTGTGGCCATGTGCATATGTTTGGGGAAGGAGGCTGGCCAGCACGTGATTGCCTCGTGTGTGGTGATACTGAGATTGGGTTTCATTGAGGAGGCAATAAAAAGCCATTAAAGTGCTTCATTCAGATAGTGAGATAGCCATTGTTATGCCTAGGAAATATTCATCTGGCATTTATATGAACATGAAGTGGAGGAGAGACATTGAAGGTAGGAAAGCTAATCATCCTTTCTGAGGTTATCGACATAGTGTAGTGCAAAAGGGTCCAAACCTTTTCGATTGTGCATTCCTTTCATTGAAAGTTTGAAGCTCACACTACCATATGTATTTGTGCATTTATTATAAATCATACACATAATATCTCACAGACATTATAAAATGCTAATAAAAATAGAAATACAAATGCCCTTTGTATTGCCGTGTTGTCCTTTTTCACATATTTGAGCCGTTTTGAAAACTACTGATATATAGAAAAGATGTCAAGGATCTTTACTATAATTGTGGAGGTGGAAATGGCCTGGGTTGGTGCCAACTATAGCAGTGGAAATACTTAACCAACTGGATTTGGGCATAAAAGATAGGGAGGTAGAATAATCTCTCACATTTCAGACTTGTTAAATAGGTAGGATAGTAGTTTAAGTAATAGAAACGTGTTGTTTGGTTTAAGAAAGTTGTTTTGAGGGAAATACAATAAATTTGGCCCTGGAAACAATAATCTGGATTACTGGTGAATGAGATAATAAGGCAGAGCAGTCTGGCAGAAAATTAGAATTTCAGCATTGGAAACATAAAGTGAAATTGCAGTCGGAGATTCAAATTGTTAAGTCCTCACAATAGATGTAACGGATAAAGCTATAGTAAAGAGTTTGGATAAAGCTATAGTAAAGAGTTTAAATAAAGAAAAGATAACCGAGGGAAGAGGACAAATCCGTAAAGACTATGTCGACTCGTGGAGTAGGTTTAGGTGTAGGGAACTAGGTAAGCGTGCGCCACTCCTATATAGGATCGGAACCCGCGGCAGGAGTGTGGCTGCGCTCCCAGCGCTGCACTCTCCCGAGTGCACCGCGGGCTCGGCCCGTAAGACAGACTTTTAATAAAGGCTGGTGTGTTCAGTAACATCAAAGATGCAGGGAAATCTACAAACAAGAAGCTAAGAGAAGTCTATTGGATTAATGATTAAAAGGCAGCTCCTCTGGTGACATAAAAAAGCGGCAATCTTTTGTAAATCAAGAAGAATGGCTATGTCCAGAGTTGAAGATGCTACTGACAATTTTCTAAAAAGGAAAAAACTGTTCTATTAAATGTAGACTTTCAGGACACATTTCTAGAAAGTACAGATTGAAAAGGACACATTTCTAGAAAATGTTTTTTATTTTGTTAAGTTAATGTTTTTTATTTCAAATTAAAAAATTTTAAATGTCTTCTTTCATTATAAGACAATATTTAAATTTTAAGGAAATTTTAAATGGAAATTTTAGCCATAGGTGTGTCATTCTAACATAACTATTTTTGACTCTCATTGTACTCTTACTTATATGTACATTTGTGTATTAATCTAACAATTTAGTTAAAATAATGCAAAAAGGTACTTAGAAGTTTACATATTTATTAATATTTCATTTGCTTTTATATGTTTTATGTTAATAATGTCTATATTTTAATTGTCTTTATAATTATTATTTTAATAGATGGATGATAATTCATATAGAGACATATTGTAATTCCTTCTGGATCTTGAGGATTTTCTATGCCTAAGATTGTAGGACCATCTGTCAAGAGACTCTGCAGAGAGAAATTGTTATTTTTGCTAGTTTTCTTTTGATACATTGAGATTTGGTTTCTACTTCAAGCTTGCAATATTTGTCTTCTTTCCTGGCAATTGTTTAGTTTATACTTATATTGGATGAAATAACATTTTTCCCTGAAGTCGTTCATGATTTATTTATTTATTACAGTTAATCGAAATACTGCGTTTAGAACTTTATAATCACATACTGACATTTTGTTTAAAAACAAGATGCACCTGAAAAACAAATTTTAGCACAGTTAAAGATGCTGTCTCATGATCCACCTCTGTCTTTGCACATGATGAACAGGAAACAATGTGTCTGGAAACAAAATTTCACTGACTCTCAAAACTGTGATAGAACTTGTAAGGTCATTCACTTTTTCTAATTTAGAAATCTGTATTTTGAAAATGTCGTACCAATAAAGATCAACAGAGGAGAGATTCTCCACCAAAGTATTGACAAATCTCTATTCAAGACATTGGTGAAAGTATATAAATATTTTTGCATTGCAATTTTTAGCTTGTATTTTGATCAACATAACATATATCAAATTGACCACACTGATAGAGGAAATCACCAGACTACTCACATGTAATACAGCTTTTTCAGATCGTATAAGAATTACTTTAGTCTCAGGAAACTGACAAAAATCTTCTTGTTATGACTCAAAACCATTTCCTCTTGTTTGATCTTCTGGGGGTAACTTACCCAGTTTGTTGATGTGTGTATGTGTAACAGAACCATAACATTTACTCTAGTAAAATATAGATAACATCTACAACTTTGTTTTGATCTATCAGCTCTGTCTCTACGGTATAGAGGCAGAATAAAGAATCAGATAGGATTGTATTCATTGTGTATGCATGTGTGCCTTTATGTGTGCATAAACGACTTAAAAATAGGTGTTATAGAAGGCAATAAATCTATGGTTGCTGCCTTCAAAAGACTTACAAGTTCATTTGATGATAATACACATAGACATAAGGGACTACATTGATACAAACTGCACAATCAGGTAGAAACCATGTAGACGCTTGAGGTAGTAAGACATGGTGGTTTGGAGATCAAGAGAAGGCTTTGCAGAGATGAGTGTGATGCTACTTCTAGAAAGGATGTTATATACACATAAATATATAAGAAGCAGGAGCGGAGGGAGAGAGTGGGAAAGGAACAGAGAGGCATCTTCTGCCTCTCACCAGAGAGGTTGGCTTACAAAGACCATTATTGCATTTCTACCATGTTCCAGGCTTCATACATTTTTCTCATTTAAGCATTGGGAAAATAAGAAGTTAACATGTCTTTATTTAACAAGTCATACTGATTATTTTCAGTCATAGAGTATTAGTTGTTTTTTTTTTAACAAGTAGCTTACAGATTGACTCTTTCTTTAGCATACACAAGTAGGATCACAGGTTTAAAACTCATAGTTTAAAACTCCCTGGCTCTCCTTTGGGATGCAGGATTCTCTACAACTTAGAGATTCCTTCAGAAGTCTAAATGTTTTACCCAATTCTTATTACATAAATATACTTTTATGTGAGTAAGTTTTGTAAGGTAGTCATTTCTTGTAATAGAACGTTAACAATGTTCCCTATTCCAGTGATGAAGACATGCAGACACAAGAAAGACTTTCTCTAAATTATGCATTAAATTAGTGGGAAAGCCTACACTGATAACTTTTAATTTTAGACTCTCCAAAAGTTCTACTTAAAAATTTTTAAATAGTTTTAAGATTCGTGGTTGCTGTATCATATTGTATATTTTCAGGGACAAAAGACTCTTGACTGTTAATTAGTATGATGCTTCATGAGCTTCATGGAGTACGTTAGATGCAAGCTCAGTTAAGCAATATAATTTTCCAACTCCTCCATGGTGTCCCTGATTACTGAAGAACACTAACTGCAGGAGGCATAGACTGCAATTGATATTAAGATGCTGAAACTACTTAGTCCATTTCAATTGAGCGATAGAAAAAAAGACGTACATTTTTTCATATAAAATAGACAGTTTTTCAAAAACTGTTTTTAGGAGCAGATGATATTAAAAAGAGGTAAAGAGGACAGAAAGGATCACACAAGAGCTAAAGAGAGTGAGATGATTGGGAAGAATTTCAAGAAATTTTCTGAAAGAGTAGATGCTATTGTTCATTTTGCAGGCAGAAGCCACCCTTTGAGGGTGGTAGTAAGGCAATAAATCTATGGTTTCTGCCTTCAAAAGACTTGCAAGTTCATTTGATGATAATATACATAGACATAAAGGGACTACATTGATACAAACTGCACAATCAGGTAGAAACCATGTAGACGCTTGAGGTAGTAAGTGAGGTGGAGATTGTCTTTGAATATTCTTGCATTAATTTCATTGAACACGGTGATCTCTGCTAGAATTTCTTTTTGCTACTTTATAGCTGAGGGAGAGTACTTCTCTTCTCAAGTCTGTCTCTATAATCTACCCCTACAATCTGCAAAATGCCCTGCATAGTAGTTAACAATCAAGTTTTCAATAACGAGTGATCTATGCTTGGAACTTGCATAATGAGATTTTATTTTCCTTACTTTATAGATAGTTTTCACTTGGTCTTTTAGACAATCTTCATCTAAATATTTCTATTTGTTTTAGAAGTCTTTATTCTAAAGTCTGGTAGTAAGTTACTTTCATATTAGCTTTCAAAAAATGAATTTTCATTTCAGTTCTAAACTTTAAGTTGTAAGTCCAATGTTTTTTCTGTTTGTAAAGATCTCTGCCATTGTTCCTAAAACAAACAAAAACCAACAAATCTGCTTCCTTGATGTTCCCAAATAATTGTTTTGAAAAACTATTTTAGAGTTTATACAGAAAACGTATAAGTTTTGGTGATAGAAAATTTCTAAAGTTCCTAGAAGGATTTCTATTTACATACTTTCCAGAAAGGGAAATTGTAACTTGCTGGTGTTTTAATCAAGAGAAGTCTTAAGGCTCAAACATTGATCTGCAGTCCCTTCCTTTCGCTTGCACTGGGATGAGAGCATTTATTTTAAAATTTCTCTCAATACTCAGCTGTCTATTGTGACCTGTGTAATCTTTGGTATGTGCTTAAATATAAAACCTATTTATTTTTACTTTTAAAACTCTTAAAAAAGATAAATAAATGTTTTTCTGCTTAGCTCATATTCTTATCCAATTTAACATATTAAAATGTAAACTGTCTCATCAATTTTTTTATCTTTTGCTAATAATTAATACTTATTAATAAAGTTTTAGACCTGAGATAGGGATAATTACCCTTTTATTAATATACAAGTCATGGATTAAAGATACTTAAATAAAATGTGTTATGCTACTGAAATCTTAATCCATCATGACAACACTAGTCATAGTGACTTGTTTCTTCATTACTCCAAGGCTTATTGGTTGATTTTTGACCATTCTAAACACCTTTCCATATGAGTACATTTGATTTCTGCCATTAAATATCTACTTAGGATGTAGTTCTTGTGATTTTATCAAAGCTGACTTACTGGCTGATTTCTTCATTTTCTTGACATAACAGGTGCTGCATCAGCTATTTTAGTTTTCTCTATAGCTTCTTTGTGGGTCCTCAGAGACATGGGTGGTAAAGAAAATTTCTCACCTTTGAGGTCTCACTTTTCACAGATAGTGTAATTCTATTTTCTCAAGCAACAGTTTCACTGAAAGTGACATGTTTTTTCTTATTCATTCCTTGTTATTTATGTCTCTTCAAATTCCTAGGAAGTGTGATTTCTAAAGCATGGTCACTGACTAGGTGGTTTTTACCCCTAAAGTGAAAATTACTTTAGCCAGGCTTTTCTTTTAGTTCCCACCTCTTAATCCATTTTTATTCAAGCAGCATTTAGAAAATGCCGAATGATGTGCTATGTGTAGTTCCAGGTCTTCACAATCCAGAGATGAGTAAGATCATCTCAGGGTCAAGGCCATATTTCTGGTTCAGCAGCAGGCCCGGAAGTTCCAAGCGGATGCCTCTACACTTCTCAGTAATTGAAGCATCTCCACACTGACCATCGCCCTCTTAGAAAATTGGTTGCTGTATATTTTGTTTAATTATCAAAGGTGTAGATATTTAAGTGACTGGTTTGTTTGTTTTTAGGCAATGGTCATTAGAATGTAGAGATAAATTCATAAAGGTCTTTTAGGACAACCTCCTAGCAATATCCTTAACTTTTACACATGATTCAGTTTGGGAGACTTAAACATAGTAGATTTGCAAACTGTATTTCTTTAACTATTCTGTTCATAATTTAAATAAAAATCTAAGAAAGCCATGAATGATGATGCACTTCTATAGGTGAGAGGGACTTCCTCCTTCCTGGCTGCCTTTGAGCTGGAACATTGGACTGGAACTTACACCACTACACCTCCTGGTATTCAGGCATTCAGACTCAGACTGGAACTGTACCATTGGCTCTGCTGGGTCTCTAGGTGGCTGATTGCAGATCCTGGGACTTCTCAGCCGTCGTAATTGCTTGAGCCACTTCCTTATAACAAATCTCTATCTATTTATCTATATAGACATAAGTATATCTCTACATCTATATCTGTAGATAGAGAGATGGATAGATAAAATATATATAAACTATATATGTACTATTATAGATATCTATATAGATAGATACATAGTTTAAAGATATATATAAACTATATTTATAGATATTTATATAAATCTATTTTTAAAAACGATTAGTTCTGTTTCTCTGTAGAACCCAGACCAAAACATAATCATTTCCATAGAATCTGTTCCTAAGCAGTTTAGTCAGAGTACAATTGGGTAAAGCCAAATCCAAATTCTTCCCCCTCCCTTCATATATTAGTACATCTTTCATCTCCGAGTTTCCCTCAGTATAAAAGAGTCAAATGTCAAGAGAAGGGTTAAAGATGTACAATATCCTCAAGAGCAGTCTTGATCCCTCATCTATGCTCCAACATATTTTCAATTATCGCTGCAACATTGCTGTTAGGAGTGGACACAGGTAAACATATTTTTACCTTTTTCCCCCTGAATTTCTTGTTTGAGATATGAATGTATAAATACCTTTAGAATGTAGGAATTGGTAATATACAGTTGATTCTCATGACTTGTTTTTTGTGTTACAAATTCTCCTACTTGCTGAAGTTTATTTGTAATCCCCAAATCAATACCTGAAGTGCTTTCTTGGTCATTTGCAGACATGTGTGGATATGTGGAGAGTGGCCAAAAGTTTGTCACCCAAAGCACATGTTCCTAGCTGAATTTGAACAAAGAGATACTCTATTTTCTTGTTTCTGTTCTCATATTACAAACAGGTGTTCTTTTTGAGATCTATTTAGTGCCATGCTTTTTGCTTTTTTTTTTTTTTTTTGTTGGTAATCTTGCTGTTTAAAATGTCCCCAAGCATAGTAGTTCTGGAGTGCTCTCTAATATTTCCAAGTGCAAGAAGACTGGGATGTGCCTTATGGAGAATGTAGGTGTGCTAGATAAGTTTCATTCAGGTACTAATTATAGTGCTGTGGGCTATAACTTCATTGTTACCAAATCAACAGGACATGTTAAATAAGGTACCCTTAAACAGAAACACACATAAAACAAGGTTATATATTAATCAGTTGGAAAAAAATGTGATTACAGGTTTGTGGGAAACTAACCCTGTGTTTCCTGTAGGAGTAATGGTTTAGAATTTTCTAATTTAGTGTTCTTGGAGATTTTATACAACATAACTACCGAGAGTATCATGAATTGACTTTATGTGGCAGAGAGTTAAGAAGAAAATGTTTGCTAATTTTTCTCCAGTCTCTCATTGCACATCCTTAGGTTTCTTATCTTGACTTAACTCGTAGGCTGTAATTTCTCCTTCTGTTAATAAGAATGGTAATTCCAGAGCCACTGTCTAAATACTTTTGTTCTAAAGATTAAATGAAGTGAAATGTCTAAAATTGTTTTATAAACTGAAATGCTGTAACAGGAGCAGTCATCATAATTTATTTAAGGGTGAAAAATATGCTGAGGGTTTTATAATTACTACTGTTTACCAATGTTTAATAAGAATATATTCAATTCTTTCTTGATTTAATAAGACAACGAATCACATTGTATAGCTTTAAACTGTTCACATCTAAAATTCAAATTTCATTTTTACTAGGACTATTGTCTCTTCTTTTCTTTGTGTTTCCAATTTGTTAAAATATGTAACATTGTATAGGAGCAAAACTGAATATTAAAGAATACTGTAGGCTACATGTATTTGTATCTTTTGTTTTCTCCGGGCCAACTGTGCTCAATTTACTAACACATAAATCTTCCCTTCTCTCAGTTCTGCAAAGTCAACTTAGCTGAGAAAGAATGAAGCTCAATCCTGTTCTGCTTCATGCATCACCAACAAAATTGCTAGGCCAGTTAAGTTTTGATTGCAGAATATTTATTTTTGGTGACAGATGTTGCTGATGTAAGAACCTAGGCGATTACAGCTTGAATTAGCCCTGGGTTGAGATTGAAAAAGAAAGAAAAAAAACTGAAATGGAAAGTCTTAATGGAAGTAAATATGCAACATCAAGATGACATTTTTAAAAGTGTAATATTTCTGATGATATTTGTGTGGTGAATAAGGTATGACTACATTTGCATGTCAGTAACTTTGGGTCATAAAGTGTGAACACAGCCTTTTATGGAATCACATTCTTAAGGCTACAGTCAAGTTATGGAACCTCAGAGAGTTAAATTTGTTACATGTCAAACACTTGTTTGGATCCAAACAGTACTTATAGTGGAGACTAGTGACTAAAAATCATGTAGTTTCTGAGAGGAAGAACTGCTTTGTGTAACCTTATATTTATATCTATCAAAACACTTGCATCATATTATAATAGTTTTCTTTACCTTTCTTTCCCAATCATCCACAGATGACTGTGAGTATCTTTGCATGTAATAGATTTTCAATAAAGGTTGAATAAAAGGATTTGTATAGGAAATCATTTCTCATCTCCATCCTGAATGCACATGTACCTTCATATGAGAGAAAAAGAAACACTGGGACTCTTGCCTCCTTGGCAACATCATGCACAGTTAGTTCTATGCATAGAGGTTTTTGTGAGCCCCTAATGAGTCACTCACGGGGATATGTCAGGGAGATGTCAGAGGCAGGCTGCTGAGAAGTGCATGGCAGTAATCCTTTCACTACAACCCCATGTTTCTACTTTAAAAATAGTGAAGTTTGCTGACCAAGTGGGTCTTCCATTCCTGCCCTGCAGTTGTTGAACATAGGAAAAGATCACTATAAATCCTGGTTCTTACGCATTACAATGGTGCATAAAGGGATGATTTCTATAAAATACATCAGTGGAGGAAAAAACTTAGTGATTAAGTAAGCCTGATTGGTTTATCTATCCCAACAGTACATTAACTTTTTATGTAATAAAGGGAAGATTTAGTTTTAATGTGCTCACGTTTGCTCATGTTTGGTTATAAATAAAAAATTCATCCCTTATTTTTTGAGGTATATTGGAAGAAAGCATAATTGGGAAATATTCAGTATATCATACTTAAATTTTACTAAGTATATTTTTAATATTATTTGTTTATTTATTTGGAATATTCATTAATTTTTAAATTTTAAAAAAATATTTAAAATTGAAACAGTTGATTGTACATATCTGTGGGGTACAGTGTTCAATATCAACATGTCTGTTCAATTTGTGATGCTCAAATCAGGATAATTACAATATTTATCACTACACAATATATTAAAAAAATTTTTTTTATTGATGCATAATTGATTGTACATATTCTGTGGTACAGTGTTGGCTCTCATTATTTGTGTATAATATGTGATGATCAAATTAATATTAGCAAATTCATTATTACAAATCATAATTATTCTTTGAACCCCTTACCAAATTCTCCCTTACCCTCTTCTTCCTCAACCTTTTCCACATCTAGGAACCATACATTTGTTCTCTCCTTCTGAAAGTTCAATGTTTATTGTGGTCTGTCATTTCTTTATTTTCTTTCTTCCTTCCTTCCACCCATTTATGAGTGAGGACATGCGGTATTTCTTTCTGTGCCTGGCTTATTTCACTTAACATGATTATCTACAGGCACGTCCATGTTGTTGCAAATGGTAGAATTTCATTCTGTTTTTGTGGCCAAGTAGTACTTCACTGAGTGTGTGTGTATATATATATATATCTCTCACATTTTCCTTATCCAGTCATCTGTCGATGGACAATTACATTGGTTCCATATCTTGGCTATTGTAAATAGGGCTGCGATGAACATGGAAGTGCAGATATCCCTTACACATGATGATTTCCATTCCTTTGGGTAGATACCCAGCAGTGAGATTGCTGGGTCCTATAGCAGTTCTATCTGTAGTTGTTTGAGAAACCTCCATACTGTTTTCCATAATGTCTGTACTAATCTACAGTCCCACCAACAGTGTAGAAGAGTTCCTCTTTCTCCGTATCTTTGCCAGCTTTTGTTATTCTCAGTCTCTTTAATAATGGCCAGTCTAACTGGGGTGAGATGGTATCTCAATATGGTTTTGATTTGTGTGTCCCGGATGCTGAGTGATGTTTAGCATTTTTTCATGTCCCTGTTGGCCCTTTGTATGTCTTCCTTTGAAAAATGTCTATTCAGCTCCTTTGCCGATTTTTAATTGGATTATTTGGTTTTTTACTGTGAAGTAGTTTGAGTTCCTTGTGTATACTGGATATTTATCCTTTGTTAGGCATATAGTTTGCAAATATTTTCTCCCATTTTGTAGGCTGTCTTTCCATTCTGTTGATTGTTTTCTTTGCTGTGCAGAGGCTTTTTGGTTTGATATAATCCCATTTGCTTATTTTTTTCTTCTGTTGCTTGTGATTTGGGGGTCCTAGTCAAAAAGTCTTTGCTGAGTCCTACTTCCTGAAGTTTTTTCCCTATGATTTTTTTTTAGGAGTTTTATGGTTTTGGGTCTTATATTTAAGACTTCAATCCATTTTGAGTTGATTTTGGTATATGGTGAGAGGTACAGATCTAATTTTCATTCTTCTGTGTATGGATGTGCAATTTTTCCAGCACCATTTATTGAAGAGGCAGTCTTTCTCCTAATGTATGTTCTTGTTGCCTTTGTCAAAGATCAGGTGGCTATAAGTATGTAGTTGATTTCTGGATTGTCTATGCTGTTCCATTGGTCTGAGTGTCTGTTTTGATGCCATACCATGCTGTTTTGGTTACTATAGCTTTGTAGTATAATTTGCAGTTGGACAGTGTTATGCTTCTGGCTTTTTTTTTTTCTCAGGATGGCTTGGTTATTTGGGGTCTTTCCTTGTTCCATAAGAATGTTAGGAATGTTTTTTTCCTATTTATGTGAAGAATGTCTTTGGTATTTTGATGGAGATTTCATTGAACCTGTAGGTCACTTTGCATAACATGGACATTTTTACAGTGTTAATTCTTCCAATCCAAGAGCATGGAATGCCTTCCCATCTTTTTCTGTCCTCTTTAATTACTTTCAGCAGTGATTTTTAGTTCTTGTTGTAGAGATCTTTCATATCCTTGGTTAAACTGATTCCTAGGTATTTCATTTGTTTGGTAACAATTTTAAATGGGCATGCCTTTCTTGATTACTTTTTCTGCTAGTTCATTATTGGAGTATAAAAAAGCTATTGATTTTTGTGTGTTGATTTTATATCCTGCAACTTTACTGAAAGTGCTTATCAGCTCTAAGAGTTTTTTGGTAGAGTCTTTAGGTTTTTCCTTGTATAGGATCATGTCATCTGTGATAGGGACAGGTTGACTTTGTCTTTTCCAACGTGGGTGCCCTTTATTTCTTTCTCTTGCCTGATTGCTCTGGCTAGTAATTCCAATACTATGTTAAATAGGAGTGGTGATAGCAGGCATCCTTGTCTGGTTACTGTCTTTAAGGGAAAAACTTTCAGCTTTTTCCCATTCAGGGTGATATTTGCAGTCGGTTTGTCATATATTGCTATTATTGTGTTGAGATACTTTCCTTCTGTACCTAATTTGCTAAGAGTCTTCATCATGATGGGATGTTGGAATTTTGTCAAATGCTTTTTCTGCATCTATTGAGATAATCATATAGTTCCTGTCCTCGATTTTGTTGATGTGGTATATGACATTTATTGACTTGCATCAGTTGAACCATCCTTGCATGCCTGAGACAAATCCCACTAGATCATGGTGTATAATTTTCTTGATGTGTTGCTATATTCTGATTGCTAAAATTTGTTGGGAATTTTTGTGTTTCTGTTCCTCAAAGATATTGACTTGTAGTTTTCTTGTTTTGCTGCATCTTTGTCTGGTATTAGTTTTAGGGTGATGCTGGCCTCATAGAATGAATTTGGGAGAGTGGCCTCTGTTTCAATATTTTGGAAGAGTTTGAAGAGAACTGGTATTAATTCCTCTTTAAAGGTCTGGTAGAATTCAGCAGTAAAGCCATCTGGTCCTGGGCTTTTGTTTGTTGGGAGACTGTTGATTGCTGCTTCAGTCTCATTGCTTGCTGTTACTTTGTTCAGGTTTTCTATTTCTTCTTGGTTCAGTCTAGGTGGTTTGTATGTTTCCAGAAACTTATCCATTTCCTCTAGGCTTTCATATTTGCTGGCATAAAGTTGTTTATAATAGTGTCTAATGATTCTTTGTATTTCTGTGGTATTGGGTGTGATGTCTCCTTTTTCAGTTCTGATTTTTGTTATTTGGGTCTTCTCTCTTCTTTTTGTTAACCTAGCTAATAGTTTGCCTATTTTCTTTATCTTCTGAAAAAACAAACTTTTTGTTTCATTAATCTTTTGTTTCATTTTTTGGGTCTCTATATAATGTAGTTTTGCTCTTATCTTAATTATTTTTTTCCATCTACCATTTTTAGGAATCCATTGTTTTTGTTTTCCTAGTTCTTTGAGAGATAGCATTAGGTGATTTATTTGAAGTTTTTCTATTCTTTTGATGTAAGCATTTTTTGCGATGTAATTCCCTCTTAGGGAGTACTTAGGATACTCCTTTTGCAGTATCCCATAAGATTTGGTATGATGTGTCTTTATTTACATTAGTTTCAAAATTTTTTTTGATATCCTGTTTAATTTCTTCTTGGAAGCATAGTTCATCCAAGAGCCTGCTGTTTAATTTCCATGTGTTTGTATAGTTTCCAGAGTTTTGATCGATTGTGGTTACAAAAGATACTTGAAAATTATATCAATTTTAAAAGTTTGGTTAGACTTGATTTGTGACCTAACATGTGGTCTATCCTGGAAAATGTTCCATGTACTGATGAGAAGAATGTATATTCTTCAGTTGTTGAATGAATATCTGCCAAGTCCTATTTGTCCATGGTATAGTTTTAATCATGTGTTTCTTTGTTGATTTGTTGTCTAGATGATCTGTCCAATGCTAAGAGAGGGGGTATTGAGATCCCTAGCTATTTTAATATTGGGACCTATCTCTTTCTTTAGGTCTAATAATGTTTGCTTTATATATCTGCATGCTCCAGTGTTGGGTGCATACAAATTTATGATTGTTATGTCTTTGTATTGGATAGATCCTTTTGTCATTGTATGATGGCCTTCTTTGTCTCTTTGTATGGTCTTTGGTTTAAAGTCTATTTTATTCAATATAAGAATAGCTACTCCTGCTCATTTTCGGTTTCCATTTGCATAGTATATCTTTTTTAATCTCATCTTTTCACTTTTAGTCTGTATGTGTCTTCACAGGTGAGGTGAGTCTCTTGAAGACAGCATATAGTTTGGTCAAGCTTTTTAATCCCATCAGTCAGTCTGTGTCTTTTGAATGGGGAATTTAACACATTTAGGGTTGTTATTGACAGGTATTACTCGTAGCATTTTACTGCTTTTTGTTTAGATGTTTTAAATATCTTTTGTTCCTTTCATCCCCTTTCATTATTTGTCTTCAATATTTGTTGTTTTTATGAGGTGATAACATTTAGTTTCTTTCTAAAGAAACTAAATTGCTTATTTGTATTTTTGTTTTACCAGTGGGTTTTGTTCTTTTGTTCTTTCTCATGTCTTTTTGATTGTGATTATCATTTTTTGGATTCCAGATGCAAGACTTCCTTGAGAATTTCTTACAGGGCTGGTTGTGTGGTTGTGAATTCCCCAAATTTTTATTTGTCTGTGAAATACACTATTTCTCTCTCATTTCTGAAGGATAGCTTTGCTTGTTATAGTATTCTTGGCTGGCAATTTTTTTCTTTTAATATTTTGAATATCTCATCCCATTTTTTTCTGGCCTATAGAGTTTCTGCTGAGAAGCCTGCTGTTAGTCTAATGAGGGCTCCCTTACAAGTTACTCGATGTTTTTCTCTTGCCACTTTTAGGATTCTCCTTGTCTTTGAGCTTTGCCAGTTTGACTATAATGTGTCTCAGAGAGGATTTTTTTGGATTGAATTTGTTTGGGGACCTTTCAGTTCCCGAATCTGAAGGTCTGTGTCTCTTCCTATACCTGGGAAGTTTTCATTATTATTTCATTGAGTAAGTTTTCAATGCCTTTTCTTTTCTCCTCCCCTTCTGGAATACCCATGATTCAGATGTTTGTGCACTGAAGGTTGTCTGCTAGCTCTCTTAGATTTTCTTCACCTTTTTTAAAAATTAATTTTTCCTTTTTTGAGATCTGAAATTATTTCTTCTGCTTGCTCTGACCTGCTACTTAAGCTCTCCATTGTGTGTGTGTGTGTGTGTGTGTGTGTGTGTGTGTGTGTGTGTGTTTAAAAAATTTTATTGAACAAATACTTCAGTTCCAGGAGTTCTGCCACATTCTTTTTTAAGGTATGAATCTCTGTAAATTTCCTCCTTCATATTTCTGGACATTTTTTCTCATTTCATTGTATTCTCTAATAGAGCCCCTTCCCCTCCTCCCCCTTCATGTTTTCCTAAGATCATTGCTCAGCGTTCCTTTTCAGTCATTTCCAGGGTTTCTTGCTCTATAGCGTCTGGTGCTTGAGAATTCCTATATTCTTTTGGTGATGTCATATTCTCTTGTGTATTCATAGTTCTACTATGTCTACACTGATGTATGGCCATGTGGTAGATCAGTTGTTACTTCTATTATTCTGGAGTGGGCTTTGAGGAGAAAGATTTCCTCCTCGATTTGCAAGCTCCATTGATCACTCTCCTTGTGTCAGTGCAGTCAAGTGTGTGGTGGGCTCCCCGCATGGTGGTCCTGGCTGCTACTGTGGTAGTGAGCTGTCCTTGCAGTGCCAGTAGTTGTGGATATGGCTATGGTGGACTATCCTCACAGAAGTAGTGCTTGTGGGACACTCTTGCCTTCTAGTTGGGCAGTGGGAGGCTGTCTTTGGCTTCTGCCTGGGTCTCTGGTCACAGGACACTCTCTTACCTTCTGTTTGGGTAGTAGGAGGGCTGCCCAGGGCCCACACATTATTTTTGTCATTCACACTTTCCTGTTTTTTGAATATGTGATGGGTAGCTTTGCCAACATCTTTTATGGTTTTTTCTTAGTAGAGGGAATTCAATCATTTGTTTCTGGAAATCCAAGTAAATAATCAGTGAATCATAAGCAAACAGTACAATGAGTTGCTCCTTTGTTAAATTCAATTTTCTGCTATGTATAGTGTCTTTTTAACAGGTACTTTCTCTTTGCTGAGATGTGGGACAATTTTCTTGTGAATTTTGGAAGTGAACTTTTACACATAAGAAATGAGCACACACATGCTCAGAGAGGAAAGTCCTGAGCACAGAGAACAATAATGATGATGAAATCTGACTTTCAAGTTAAACAGGTAGGGAAGTGTTCAGATTCTAGATCATTTCAGACTGGTAAAATCACTAGTTTGATATCACACTTCTTGTCTAATGAACAGCTGAGTCCCAGGTGTCTGATATGTCCACATCTCTCTTATTTCTTTTGGAGTTTCAAAGGAGAGGAATCATGTTTAATTTGGTAATGAGAAAAGCTGACACGGAGCTGTCCGATTTTTCTGCTCAGCCTCTTTTCCACAGGACATGCAATGTTGGTTTAGTTTTAACTGACCCACGAGCTTACTGATTTTATGTTGCCAGACAGGCTGGTGACCTCAATTCAGTAAGGCAGGCTCTTCCTGTGCACATAGAATGGCAACTTCTAATGTCTGGGTACCATTACTATTGGACCAAACATTTTATACACATTTCTTGCTTCCTATTGTGAGGTGTTATTGATATAAATCCAAAGCCAAGAGTCTTTTCCTGGGGCCTGATTAAAAGCTAGGATTTCAATTTACAAATAAGCTTATGTTCATATGCCTGTGTTTCCCTGATAATTTTTATAATGTCAGTACAGGTCACTGTGCACTGAAGAAACCAAATCTGTTTATTAAAGGTGCAGCCAATTGTCAGTGTTTCATTTAATTGAGCTGATATGGCAGATTATCTTGGAAACAGCATTGAGAAAGTGTAGTTCTCGCATATTTAAGTTGCCGGGCAAGCCAATAACAAATATTGTATTACTTTAATGTGTATAATCTAGTTTGTTAGTTTCAATTGCAAAGAAATCTCTTCACTGCACAAAATGCATTGACTTTGCTAAATATTTTTTGTGTGTGTTCCCTCACTTATGTTGCCTACTTAGCTTCCTCGTCTACCCACTCACTTGTAAAAACTGCTAATTCATCAATAGCAAGTGGATACAATCTACATACCAAATGAGTTAGAGGCAAGGAAGCAACTGATTGCAGACATCAAGTAACTTATTAGCAATGTTTTACATAGCTTTGTACTTTAATGGATTGTGTAGGTTCATTCTTCATTGTATTGACACTTGAGAAAGTAATTAAGGAAAGGTGAATTACTGTTGAACATTTGGTATGAGGAACAATAGTGTGATGAGGGTGGGCATTGAAAAAAGGTATGTCAGATAAATGCCAGGTAGTTGAGGTGCAAGCTTATGTATCATCTGGTTTCTATCAGAAGAGCAGAAATGTCAAACATTTTGCAATTTATTTTTCTGTATTTCCATTTCATTCTTTCTCCCTTGTTCTGAGAGAGCTAATTTAACTTGGATTGTTTTCTTTAGCTAGAAAGAAATTCAGAAAAATAAGAAATAAATCTTTGAAAACTTCTTTCCGGGTATGGAAAACATGGAGTTAGCTATGAAACCTTATTGGGGAAATATAACTAAAAACAAAATCTCCTGCCAACCCAGAAAAACTCTTCACAAAGGTAGAAAAGAAAGAAACAATTTTATTATTGAATAAGCATTGAACGGGAGCGTGATGAGCATCACAGGCAATTGCTAAGAAATTACAGACAGAAAAAAAATCCCAGAAAAACAAAACACCTCTTTCTTTTATACAGTTTAGCAGGTACAACTCATTCTATACATGTTCTCAAGATAAACAGTAACTAGTCCTCAAGTGAGAGGACTTGACAGCAACATTTATCACACATAGTTCAATCTCAATTCACATGGCCATTGGGGTGGCCATCTGTGTTAACAAACTGGTTTTATCCAAAGGAAAAATAAACTTCTCATACCTTTATGACAAGAGGTAGCTTTGGAGCTTGGAGCAAGGTACCAACGAAGTTAGGCTCCTACCCTCCAACAGAAGCTGAGAGGTAAGAGTGTTATTTTCCTTGATGATTACATTTCAAAGAGATGGTTCCAAGGTCCTTGAGAAAGACATGAGTCCTAAAGCTGCCAAGAAGGTGATATAGCTTTTTAAAAGATTGATATACACTTTGAAATAGAGAAAGAATTTACAATTAGAAGTATTCTAAATACTCTAAGACATAAATTGAAATTCCAGTTTCATCACTGAGTAAGTGTGTTACCTTGAAGAAGCTATTGATGTCTATGAATCCCAGGTTTTTCATCTGTAAAATGGGAAAAATACTGCCTGTATCATAATATTATGTATCATAATATTATGGTGATGATGAATTTACATAATAATTTTACATAATTTACATAAGTGCTAAGAACAGAGTCTGGAACAAAGTGAGCAGTTACTATGGGGGTTACTGTTGTAGGGCTAACTCCTCTGCCTATGATTTTGAAACTCTCATCAACTTCAGACTGGTATTCCATTAGTTTTCCTGTGTTTTGCTCATATCAACATGTTTCATTAATCCAGTAGGACTTTCCCTTCACTCTTTAAACAGATTGTTTTATCTCCTCACAAAAAAATATAAATATATATATATAAATTTATAAGTATATAAATGCTTAAAACAAAACACAGTGCACTTACTCTGACCTATTTTTAAAAATCAATATTATGAAAGTATGCTTTATGCATAATAAAATGCACTAATTTTAAGCAAAACTTAGTCTTTTTGACAAATGTGTGTCTGTATAACCACCACCACAGTCAAGATTTACATTACCACCAAAAAGTTCTCTCATACCCATCTGCAGTCAATACCCATCTCAAATCCTGCCAGAGGCAACCCCAAATATCTACTTTCTGTCTCTGTAAATTTCTCTTGCCTTTTCTAGGTTTTCATATAAATGGAATCACAAAGTATACACTGTTTCATGTCTGCCATATTTTTCTCAGCATAATAATTTTGAGATTCATCCGTGCTGTTGTGTGTGTAAGTACATCCATGCTGTTGTGTGTCTGCTCTTTCATTGCTGACTACTATTCCATTATATTGTTATATCATAATTTGTTTATTAATTCAATTATTTTTGGATATTTGGTTTGCTTCCAGTTCTGGTTGATATGAATAAAGCTGCTATAAATATCCTCATATAAGTGTTTGTTTGGGTTTGTTTTCACTTCTCCTGGGTAAATATTTAGGAGTGGAATTGCTAGGTCATAAAAATAAATATGTTTAACTTCATAGGAAACTGTCAAAATGTTTTGCAAAGCTGTTGTAACATTTTGCAATGTATGAGATTTTGTTTCCTCGTCAACACTTGATATTGTCAGGTTTTTTTTAACTTTTAGGTTCTAATTGATGTGTACTTACATCACATTGTGGATTTGGTTAGCATTTCTCTTTCAGTGTTTCTGAGACTTGGAATTTGCTGCTGTATTTTTGCTGGAGGAATTAACCACTCATCTCCTGCCTGGCTGAGAAGGGATACATAGTTGTTTGTGCGAGGTTAGAGACAGGATCTGGGCAACTGAACTTCTATGTAGAATTTACACTGAGGCTACCCCTACGTCTCCTGTTCTCAAGGTTTCTGTGCCCCACATTCTGAGCCCTGCAGGGGGATTTCTGCAGCCCAAATGGCTTGCTTCCTCTGGCATCCTCCTTGACAGGCACCTAGGTCTCATTTCTCGGGGCCGTAAGTCATTTACCCCTCGTCCATCTGCTTTCTGTTGTTCAAAACTTTGTTGACAACTCTCACCTGTGGCTATCTCTCTTAGTTCTATTTGTCCTTGTGAGTTTCTTCATTTTAAAAATTTTGTTATTGTTGTTGTTGGTTTTGGTAGCTGGTCAGTACAGGGATCTGAACCCTTGACCTTTTATCTTAAAAATTTAAAAAATTCATTTAGAGGAAGTAAAAGAAGGCATAGATGTTCAGTTTTCCACATTTTCAGTCAAGTCTCTTTCCTTTCCTTTTCATCTTACTTTTTCTCTTTTTCTTCACTATTCCACATGGAAGTTATTGATGACAAAGCTCAAGATCTCTTTAAGCTCATTTCTAGTCAATTTATATTATTTCAACCAAAGCTTTCTTTCTTCATCAAAACTCCCTTTGTCTTTGATTTCCATGTCCCAACTCTGTACGCTTTCCTCAAACTTCTCTTTCATTCCATTTTTGCCTTATTGGCTGGTTCCCCTCTCTCTAAATATAATTTTGTGAACAGGCCAGGGATGGGGAGACGTCAGCATATTTTTATTTCCAGTGGTTCTATGATAAACTTTCTTTCAGCAAAACTGCATGAGGATTTGACATTGCTACTCTTCAATAGCAGCCTAATTTTCAAAGGGAAGCGAGTTATTGCTTTATTTGTGCTGTAGCCTGGGCTCTGCCAGATAAAATGTAGAGGGATACTTCATGATAATTCTAAGGTTCTCTAGTTTCTTCGATTCCAAGAAACTGTCTCATATACAAAGTGTTGACAGAGAGAAAACTGACCATTTCAAGCAACATCTAAACCTGGAGAGTAAAAAAGAAAGGCAAAATGAGTCTTTTCTCATTTCCTTTCAGGAGATCACAATTCTAAAATTTCCCAAGCTAGAAAGGGAAGATCCAGGTCATGGACATCACACAAGAAAGTTACTGTAACTGGCAAATATGCTTTAGAAAATAATGAAGTAATTAGATTACTAATAGACTCTTAAAGTATGCGTTTTAGAAAAAAATTGATGATGTTTGTCTTAAAATACATTTTCTGAATTCTCAACTAAGTTGAGAGATTTACAGGGGCATAAAACAGACCTAAAATAATCTTAAAACACCAAAATTTGTATCTGGGTTGTTTTGCAATGTGTTTTTATGGTTTGATAATTCCAAAGGAATTATTGTTATTATTATTATTTTCATTTTTAATTACCAGTCCTTTTTCACTGGTGTGCTCTTAAGACATTGAATCCAAAGATGCCAGTTAATTTTGTGTTTATAGGAAACTTTTCTGACAGATACTAAGTATAAAATACATTTCATGTTTAACATTGTTTACCGTATATGTCAAATGGCCAAGTTGCACCAGGCTAGTCTGTATTTAGGGAGAACAAATTGCTCTACAGAGTTCCAAATGCTGAAGAGACTGAGGATTGTATATAAAAGCTTTCACCTTTAGGGAAGTAATTTAAATAATTAGTGATGTTGCGTAAGTTTTATTAGAAGCTTAAATAAAGATAGTCTCTGACTTGCGTTCTTTCTAAAGAGCATTTCATTTTCGAAAGGAGAAAGGAGGATAAAAACTACATTACAAAACATCTGTATCAGTTTAGCACTTGATTCAATTTTTTTCCCTAATATGAAGTCTCAAGGATTAGATAGAAACCAGAGTTGTGGCACATAAGAAAATACCATGGGAAGTGTGCCAAGAACTGCAGTTTCTATTTCTTATCTTCTTCATCTTAAGTTCAATTGCTTTGGGCCTTCTTTATTATTTATCATTTTTCTTTGTTTCTTTCATCCTCTTTCAGTAGCACTTGACAATGTTTACTACTCTCCTTCTTAAACTGTAATATCCTACAGTTCTTTTCTTTCCTGTTTCTCTACTTAGTTCTTTAAAAACTCCTTTCAGTCAACATAGCAGGATTTTTTCTCTGCACGTCCTTTAAATGTAGGTGTTCAAATAGTTAATATCCTTGCCCCTCTTTCTTCCTATCTTTATTACTTTCTTATCCAATTAAGTAAAAACAAAATTCTGAAAGCCTACACTACATTAAGTACTATGTTAGAGACAAAAGACATGGCCCTGCCTTCAAAGCATCAATTTCCAGTGAGGGAGGCAGAGAAGGAGTTGCAATACAGCGTGACAACGTGCTATCTAGAAGACGGAGCTAGACTCAAGGATAGATGTCCAGGCGGGGGGCTTTATCCTACCTGTATTCCACCGGACTCTTACAAGAGTGACATGGAATCTAGTTTTCAAGGCCAAAGGAAGAGTTAGCCAGGTGAAGTTTGCTCACAAACTAAGAAGACTTGTGAAAAGTATGATATCTCATTGAACTATAGTGGATTGATATGATTAGAACATAGGGTAAGTCTGGAGAAGAGAACAAAAATGAGAATAGAGTTAGAAAAAAGCGTTTATAAAAATCCTCGTGTGACATCCTAAACTTATGTGCCATATTTTTAACTGTTACCCTTGGCCTTGATCTGGTTCATTTCTTTCTTTTTTGTGAAACCACACTCACCTCACCATTTTATTAAGGAGAGGCTCACTAAGGAAACAGAACTGTTGTATTAAATGCTTTTCTGGAGATCTATTTCATAAAATTATTGAACTCTCTTAATACCAACCAAGTCATTACTAATCTAATTATTTTTGTCCCTGCCCTCTGCCACCACATCCCTCCCCATCATATTCTAGATAAAAAAGAGCAAAAATATTTCACATACCATTTGAACAACTTTTGGAAAACAGAATTATACAAACAAAAGTAAAATGACTAAAGCACATATGTACAAGGATGGTCAATGTCCTGTTGAATGCAATGGCAAAAAAGAAAAAGAGAAACCCTGAATGTCTATCAATAGCAGAATGCTTGAATAAATGTTAAATAATTTTTCTGTGGACTGTCAGGCAACTGTTAAAAATACCATATTAGATCTATTGATTTCAGGGGTTACCATGTGTTTTTTTTAAGGGAGAAGAGAGTAAGCTGGTGATGGCCTTGTTATTAGCGTGGCTTCCTTTGCGAGGTTTCAGGGACACACTTAGTCAGGAATGACCTGAATTGTGTTTGTTCTTGTTTAATTGATATTACTTTATTTTTTACCATGTTGGATATCATTTATCTTATGAATGATGGCTTTTTATACATCAATAATTCCTGCTGGTATTGTATTGTTTCTTATTTGTATTAGTGTTGCTAAACTAATTTTATAGAAAGCATGGGGTTTTTACCTAAAATTTTTCTGCACTCAGTTTTTAAAGGACACATTTTTTTCTCTTTTGATCTCATCAGATTCCAAGTACTGCATTCCCATTTCTCTAAATGTTTTATTATTTGCATCTGCACTGATCCACACAATGCTAAAACCCTGGAGGTACGATTGTCCTGAAGCACAAATTAACATGTGCACTAGACATCTGCAAGAATGTCTGATGCAAAGTTCTTTTCTAGAGTTGCTTCCGTGAAAGGAGTTTAATAAACATCTCTAAATCCAGGTAGAAAAGAATAATTTCTGTCGTGTCATCTGTAATATTTTTCTGTTATTCAGATGCCCTTCCTTTCAACTGTCTTCACTTTTTTATTACCATATGTTACAGAATGAGAAAAATTTAGTTTACTTTCAGTTTTTGCTGTTTGCATCTTTATTTTTTTCCTTTTTTAAAATTTTATCATTACAAAATGTAAACATTTTTTGTGACCTTTTACCAATTTCTCCCTAACTGCATCTTCAGATTAACATCATTAAATCTTTTATGGGAATTGTTCTAATTAAGTAGCAATTAAATCATGCATGGTATGAATCATCCTTTAGATGTAATTTTCAAAATTCCAGCATTTTTTTTTTCCTTTAAACTTTCCTACAGTATATTGTACATGTGGCCTTGAGCTGATGAGCATTTAGACAGGAAAGTGCAATATTCAGACTGTGGCTTAGCTGGGCCTCTGGCTTTTTTATACTTGTTCCTCGCCACACTGGGGTCATCCTATAGCTCCTGGCACCTAATAGGATCACATGAAAGAGCTAAAAAATAGGCAGACATTATTTTTTCATGTGTTTTAAAAGTAGATTCATGGTATAAGAAAATTTAAAATAATTGCTAAAATATTTTAGATTTTGCGATTTTAATTGTTCATGTTCCCCTTCCTTTTCCTTTATTTTGGATAATTGGAAATCCTCCACCAATTCAGCTGATTGTGTTTCTCATTTATTAAATTTTTTCTTCAGAAGCCTGATTTCCTTGTAACCTTCGACTTGTTGATCTACTGTAATTTGCATGGTCTTTAACCATTTTCTGAGAAATCAGCACCCAGACTAGTATTTGTTTTTATTTTAAGCTCTATTTAATGAAGATTTCAAAAAGGCTTTCAGTAGCACTATCATTTGAAACTTCATTACGTCTGTTAATGGCATTTGAGTGCTAGTTTTCTTAATATGGTCATTGATAATAAGGGTTTTAGCTATTCTATAATGAGAATAGGAGTTTTTGTCAGCAATGAGTCCGATTAGTTATAGAATGACATAGCCATTGTTAAGGCATGTCTCATTTTATAGTTTAATTTAAAATCTACAGTTTTTTTTGCTTCCCCAAATAATTGTACTTATGGTTAGACACATAATAAAAAGTAGAGAATCGATTCAGTGTAAAGAAAACTGTAAATCTCTTTCACATCACTGTTTATATTATTAACACCATACAAGAATCAGATGAGGGAAGGTGCGTGTTTTCATGGTATGGCCCATGCTGTACATAGCTTTTACCTGGCCAAGTTTCTTAGGGATTTGTGTATATTCCATCATAACTCTCAAGGACATCGTTAAGTGCAGGGAGGGTACTCATCCAAGAGGCTCTGATACCAAGTTATCTTATTTACGGCATCAGATGCACCTCTTCCCATCTAGGTTTCCTTCTAGGAAGCAATACCTGATTGAAATGGTAGAAACATGGATCCTTCTAAGGATCAAATTGGGGTCTGTTAAATATGAATGTTTATGGGGTCTATTAATATGTATTAAGCATTTTATATGTGTCAAGTTCTCATCATGGTAGAGGAAACAGATGCATAGAAAGATATTTACATCATGTAGTAAATGCCATGACAGAGATATTGATTCAGGGCGATAAAGTAGCACAAAACAAGTACATAAAACAACCTAGGAAAATCAAAGAAGGCTTCATGGAGAAGATGAACTCTGATTTGTCTTTGTAGTTGGTTACTAATTAGCTAGATGCAAAGTTAGAGGAAGACATCTAAGGCAGAGGAAATACACCATTAAGATATGAAAGCTAAAATAATAAAAATAATAACAATTCTAACATTTATTTAATGTTTGCTATATGTCAGGCACTATTTTAAGTGATGCATTAAATCACTTGATCTTCCCTTCAGACACATTAGGCAGCTATTGCTATTCTAATTCTGTGAATGTGGAAAATGAAGCACAGGATGCTTAAGTATTCTCTCCAAGGTCACACAGCAAGTAAGTAATAGAGCATAGATTTGGACCCATACTGCCTGGCTTCAGAGTCCATATTGTGGCAGACATTGACTTGCTATTTCTTGCTAAGAAGGGAAGACTAGGCCTTCTCAACTGACTTTAAATTGCAACAAGATAGCATTTTGCAGAGACCTAATGTATAAGTACACACATGCAGATTTAATTTAAATGTGTATCTATTTACCTTTCACCATCTTTAATATATATGTATACTTCATTATCAAGGATAAGTTTTGTTTATAAATTAATTTTTCAGTAAAATGACTGTTTTATGAATAGGTCTCTAAACATGCACATGCACACACACAACCAGAAAACAACCAAAAATGTTTAGTTTTAAGTAAATGAAATCTTTTGTTAACATGCCTCACTATTTAGCCACTGCTTGTCAGAACAAAGTGGTGTGTATTATTAAGCACGAAATCACTTTCCAAATGTTGGTTCTATTATCAGTTCTTAATAACTTCCTGCAGCTCATGAAAATTTGTATCACAATGTCTTGAGTAGTTATTTCATTTTCATGACTGTCATCACTGCATTGTTTGTAGTATGAAATTAATAAAGAAAAGAATATTGCCTAGTACTTTTTCTAAAGTGGACTGAATGGATCACATGGGCTGACTGACTTCCTGCTGTGGAATGATCTATTGCAACTACTCGGGTCAAAATAGATTTTTCTAATCATTGAAGAGTTACAGATTAAATGATATTTAAATATGCATGAAACAAATTATCATTTCTCCCCTTTTCCCCCAGTATATATGAAAATGTAGGAAAACTCTTAAGTAGGTCATGTATATTTTTCTTTTTCTTTGCAAATTGATTGAGAGTTATTGTGGTAACTAAACCATGTGTGCAATAATCTTCTAAATAACAGGGTTTTAGTATTTATTACAATTAATTCGAGCCTATATGTTCAGATCTTGAATGAAACTGATCTCTGTAAAAAGTATTTTGTTTGGAGCCTTTCATCCTTAACTGCTAAACATCTGCCTTTCTTTCTTTCTTTTTTTTTTAGATAATACAGTAAATTTCATGGTGGACTATGCTTATTTTTATTTTACTGCTGTATAAATTAAACATTTAAAAATGATTATTCTTATGAACTTGTTTTTTTTCATGATTATGAACATAATTCATATTCACTAAAAAATGAAAACAAAACCCTACAAAATAGAAGGAGCCATTAATTAAATAAAATTATGTCTATCACCTAGGAATAACTATTGTTAAACTTTGCTATATACCCTTCCAGATTTTTAAAATATATCTACATTGTGTATATATATATATATGTATATTAGATATGGACATTTTATTATCCAATGGCATATATTTGTTATATGTATGTACACACTTAAAATGTATATATATGTTAAAAAAAGGATTCATAGTACAAAGATAATTTTATGTTTTTTTTCTTTGCTTTGCTTATGGAAATTAGGAATGAGAAATATGATTTGAGTCTTTGTGGATAGGTAGAGAAGATGACCACATCATTTGTTTAAACTTTTATTTTGTTCTGATTTTTGTCTTTTCAAAAGAATACTTCCAAATAAATACAATAAAACAAACACTGAAGAGAAATTACATGTAAATAATCTCTGTGTTTCCTGTTTCAAACATTATGCAAATCATAGTCAATCTCCACATTAAAGCCTTCTTTATTTTTTTCTTTTTTCCTAAGATTTACAGAGTATGTTTTCTCTTTCTTCATGTCATGCTCAATATTTATTATAGCTGAGTGTATTGTAGGTAGGTGTTTAATAATTAATTGATAATGTTTCTTATACCTTTCTGGAGGCGAAGCACCTGTGTTTATCTGTACATGAAGTCTTCAAGAGCAATGACATTTCTTTTTCTTGTGTATCCCATGTGAACTTAATGAATAAAATATTTATTTTGATTCTTCTATAGCCTTGTAGAATGTTCCAGAATATCTTCTAAGAGTGTACAAAGAATTTGCTTTTTTGGCAAATTCTGCTTTTCACTGGGGGGAGGGCTTAGACCTATAAGTACCCTTGGTCCCTAAATATCTTTATTTTAACTTTACTTACGTTTTTAAATCTTTTTAAAGTGTAGGCATCCCAAAATAATAAATAGTGCAGAATGTTGTATCATGCAAATCAGAAGCAATGCTTATTTTTAATTATTAAATTATTATTTTGCAGATTAATATATTTATCCTGAAAATTTAACTAAATAATGATAACATGAACCCTTAAAAACTTTTATCACAATAATTCAGATACATTGCTCCCACTGTAGCAAGCATTGAAATCTTCAAAAAGTTCTTTTGAATTTTTATTTTTTTATAGACAACTTTGTTTACAGCAGTTTTAGGTTGAAATCAAATTTGAGCAGAAGGTATAGAGATTTCCCATATATTCGCTTGCCCCCATGCACACAGCCTCCTCCACTATCAAAATCCTGCATAGGAGTGGTACATTTGTAAAAATTGATGAATCTACATTGATGCATCATTATCACCCCAAATCCTTAGTTTACATTAGGGTTCACTCTTGGTTTGTGCATTCTATGGGTTTGGACAAATGTATATGACATGTATTCATCATTACAGTATCATATAGAGTAGTTGCACTGACCTAAAATCCTTTGTACTTTGTCTATTATTTCCTCCCTCCTCCCAACCCTTAGGGACAGCAAATGCTTTATTGTCTCCACAGTTTTGCTTCTTCCAGAATGTCATATAGCTGGAATCATACAGTATATAGCTTTTTTGGATGGACTTTTTCTTAGTAATATGCATTTAAGTTTCTTCCATATCTTTTCATGGCTTTTATTGATATTTTCAAGGAACTATCTTTTAATTTTGTTCATTTTCATTATTTTGAATGTCATTAATTTCTGATCTAATTTTTATTATTTCTTTTCTTCTGCTTACTTCGGATTTAATTTGCTCTTCTTTTTTCTATTTTCTTAAGATGGAAGCTTAAATGATTGATTTTTAGATCTTCTTCTTTTCTAATATATGCATTCAATGCTGTAAATTTCCCTGTAAGCACTGCTGTTGCTGCATCCCACATATTTTGATACACTCTGCTTTTACTTTCATTTAGTTCAGAATATTTTAAAATTTCTCTTGAAATTTCTTCTTTGAAGCATGTATTATGTAGAAATGTGTTGCTTAATCACCTAGTATTTGGGCATTTTCCAGCTATGTTTCTATTACTCATTTCTAATTTGATTACATTGTGATCTGAGAGTAGATACTATGATTTATATTCTTTAAATTTGTTAAGGTGTCCCTTCCACATGATGATTTCCATTTCTTGGGAATACACCCAGCAGAGGGATTGCTGGATTGTATGGCAGTTCTAACTGTACTTGTTTGAGGAAACTCCATGCTGTTTTCTATAATACTTGCACTAATTTACAGTCCCACCAATAGTGTAGGTGGGTTCCCCTTTCTCCACATCTTCGTCAGCATTTGTTATTCTCTGTTCTTTTGATAAAGACTAGTCTAACTGGGGTGAGATGATCTTGCAATGTGGTTTTGATTTGCATTTCCCTGATGCTGAGTGATGTTCAGCATTTTTTCATGTGTCTGTTGTCCATTTGTATGTCTTCCTTTGAGAATTGCCTATTCAGCTTCATTGCCTGCTTTTCAAATTGAGTTACTTGTTTTTTTACTAAGTTGTTTGTGTTCCTTTCATATTCTGGATATTAATCCCTTGTTGGGTAGTTTGCAAATATTTTCTCCCATCCTGTCGTGTTGAAGGGATACTTGCCCTCCCATATTTATCACAGCTCTATTTACAATAGCTTAGAGTTAGAACCAACCTAAATGTCCACCAATAGACAATTGGATAAGGAAAATGTGGCATATTTACACAATGAAATATTACTCTGCATTAAAAGGAATGAAATTCTGCCATTTGCAGCAGCATGGATGAACTTAGAGAAAATTATGTTAAGTGAAATAAGCCAGGTAAGGAAAGAGAAATACTGCATGTTCTCACTCATAAGTGGGAGCTGGGAGAAAAAAAAAAAAAAGAGTAAAAAAGGATACAACAACAATCACAATGATTCCTTGAACTTTCAGGGGGAGAGAACAGAATTGGGGCCACTAGGGGTGGGAGGGGAGAGGGAAAGGGGGTTAGGCAAAGATTAGTAAAGGACCACAAAAAAAAGTTTACACGTGTAATGATAAAAATAAAATAAATTTATTAAGGTGTTTTTTATGTCCCAGAATGTGGCCTATCATGGTGAATGTCCTATGGGAGCTTGAGAAGTATGTGTATTCATTATGGTTGGATGACATAGTCTATAGATACACATTATATCCAATTGATTATATCCAGTTGTTGCATTCAACTCTGCCCTTACATGTTTTCCTCCTGCTGGATCTATTTCTGATAGAGAGCTGCTGAGGTCTCTAACTATAACAGCATATTCATCTGCTTCTCCTTGCAGTTCTATCAGTTTTTGCCTCATGTGTTTTGACTCTTTGTTATTAGATGTATACATGCTAAAGACTATTATATCTTCTTGGAGAATTGATCCCTTTTTCATTATGTAATGTCCATCTTTATCCCTGATAATCTTCCTTGTTTTAATGTCTGCTCTGTCCTAAACTAATATAGCTACTCCTGTTTTCTTTTGATTAGTGTTGGCATGGTATATTTTTCTCCATCAATTTACTGTTAATATATACATGTCTTTGTGTTTAAAGTGAATTTCTTGTAGACAGCACATAGGTGGGTCTTGTATTATGATTCACTCTGACAATCTCTGTCTTTTAATGGGTGCATTTAGACCACTGATGTTCAAAGTGATTATTGATAAAGTTGGATTAATATCTACTATATTTGTTATTTTTTCTATTTGTTGACCTTGTTCTTTGTTTCTATTTTTGTCTTCCGCTCTTCTTTTCCCTGCTTTTATGGTTGTAATTGAGCACTTTGTATTATTTCACTTTCTCTCTTCTTTTAGCACATCAGTTGTACTAAGTTTTTGTCTTTTTTTAGAGGTTGCCCTAGAGTTTGCAATATACATTTACATCTAGTTTGAGTCCACTTTTAAATAGCACTTTGAGGGGAGAAGTTTCAAGATGGCGGAGGCTGCGGCGGTTGGCGCCAAGTAGCTGAGGTAGAAAAGGTGGCCACTGGGCCTTAGGCAGCCGGGAAACTTGTGGACCTTCCTCTTGCCGTCTCTTAAGGGAGGACCGCTGCTGGTGGCTGGTCGTGGGGGCTGACCGCCACTTTGCCCTTGGCAGGAGAGGCTGCCTCATTTACAGGCAACAGCTTTGAAGTATGGAGCAGGAAAAGAACTGTTTCTTAGTTGCAAAAGCAAGTCCCTAAACAGGGAACACGGCGCCAGGGCTGCCGTGGATGCAGCCAGGATCCCGGAGGCTGGGGCCGCACTGAAGGTGGCCAGCTGCCCTATCCATGATTTGAGGTTTCAGGCCAGCATAAAAGAAGATTCCTGGGAGCGCCCGAGCCATGCCGCGGGACTGAGGGAGCAGCCCGAGGCGGCGGGAGCCAAGAACGGGGAAGGCGACAAACCAGAGGCAGAGAGGGAGCCACCCAACCCGGCACAGCCCTGTGAGTAACTCTCGACCCGGCCCTGCTCGGGGGGCTGACACCCACCTGGCTTCTGCCTGCATCACCAGGCCACTCACTGCCCCCGGGGCTGCCTCCGTTTTCTCAGGTGGTGGCAGCTCCAGCCCGGCTCAGCCAAGCCTGTTCTCCTCGCCTGGCTCGGCTCCTCACTGAGCCTTCCCACTTGCTTGTCCCGGTGCGGGGCTTCCCCGGGGCCTGCGGGCTGGCCTCCCCTCCCACTCCCTCCACGGTTCTCTGGCGGGGCTGGTGGCGTGGGGCGTCCCGGCCAGCGTCGGGAGGGCAAGGAACTATGGGCTGGGCTGACTGTCACTCCACCGCACCCTGGGCTCCGGCCCGGTAAACTTCCTGTTACTGGGAGGCAGATACCATCTCTGCGGCCACCAGTTTGGAAAAACGCCTAACTGATTTCTGGTTAGGAATAGTGTGGTTGGAGAGTTCGCAAGTCCGCTTGAACCTGCCAGAGAGCTGACTGCAGGCGGGCACCGGACTCGGTCCATGCCGGGGGGGATACAAAGGTGAACCGTGCGCTGCGGGCTCCTCCCCCGAGGAGCTCACGCTCTGGTGTGGGAGATAAGACAAGTACACAAATAACCGCGATACCAAGAGGAAGGTGATAAGTCCCGAGAAAGATCTACACAGTGCTACAAAGGCACCCAGAGCGACCGGTCGTCTGTGCATAGCAGAAACCTGGTAGACTTCCTGGGTGAGGTGGTGCCGAGCAGGGACTTGAAGGCCCAGCTGATAGATGAGGGTTGCAGAAGACACGTCCCAGCCCAGCCCAGTGCGCACAGAGTGGGGAGACATCCGGCCAGGGAGGCGGAGACTAGACAGATACCACACACCCTGTGGGGGTCACCACTGCATGATCCAACAGCCCGGGCCAGAGCGCACGGAACAGGGAGAAGTCCTGCACAGGAAGTGAAAGCTCAACAGAGATCACACACCCTGTGCTACATGATCCAACAGCCCAGCAGAGTCCAAGCTGACCAGAGTGGTGGCTCCCTGGAGAGGCCCAAGACCCAAAGCAACCATACACAGAAGGCACTAGAGGCCAACTGAGCAGTCACGGAGGTAGCGATACGAAATTGGCAACCACAGCAACATCTTAGTCAGTCAATAGTCTCAAACCAGTGGACTGTAAAGCCCCCTGCCACAATGAATAAACATAAAAAAAAAGATACCAGAAATACAAAAAATCAAGAAAGTACACCACCAAAAGTTAATAAATCTCAAACTCTAGATCCTATAGAACAAGAAGCCCTTGAAATGACTGACAAGGAAATTCGAGTGATAATTCTAAGGAAACTGAATGAGATACAAGAAAACTCAGCTAGCTAGACATCATGATGAAATGAGGAAAAGTATATAGGATCTGAAAGAGGAAATGTACAAGGAAATCAGTGTCCTGAAAAAAAATGTAGCAGAACTTGCTGAACTGAAGAAGTTATTCAGCGAAATAAAAAACACAATGGAGAGTTTAACCAGCAGGCTTGTCGAAGTTGAAGAGAGAACCTCTGAACTTGAAGATGGGCTGTTTGAAATAACACAAACAGGCAAAAAGAAAGAAAAAAAATCAAGGACATTGAAGAAAATCTGAGAGAGATATCAGACAACCTTAAGCACTCAAATATCCGAGTCGTGGGTATCCCAGAAGGGGAGGAAAACAGAGATTGCATTGAAAACATATTCAACAAAATAGTGGCAGAAAACTTCCCAGGTATAGGAAAAATCAAAGATCTTCAGATCCAGGAAGCTCAACAATCTCCAAACGTATTCAACCCAAAAACGCCTACTCCAAGACATGTCATAGTCAAATTGGCAAAACTCAGAGATAAAGAGAGAATCTTAAAAGCTGCAAGAGAGAAGCGTCAAATCACCTATAAGGGAGCCCCAACCAGGCTAACATCAGACTTTTCATCACAAACCCTAAAAGCTAGAAAGGAATGGGATGATATATTCAAAATACTAAAAGACAATGATTGCCAGCCAAGAATACTCTACCCTGCAAGGCTATCCTTCTGAAATGAAGGGCAAATAGTATATTTCTCAGACAAACAAAAACTGTGGGTGTTCACTACCACACGACCACCCTTACAAGAAATCCTCAAGGGAATCGTGGGTTAGGTTCCTGAAAAATAACTACCACTGCCATAAAAACTCAAGAAAAATCAAAACCAACTAGTATAATAAAAATGGCATTCATGAAGTATAATAAAAATGGCATTCATGAAACAAAAATGCTATCTACAACCTAACGAACCAACAAACACAGAAACCAAACAGTAAATCAGAAAGCAAGGAACAAAAGACACCTAAGACAACCAAGCAACCAATAAAATGCTAGGAATAAATCAACACCTTTCAATAACAACTCTTAATGTAAAAGGCTTAAATTCCCCAATCAAAAGACACAGACTGGCTGACTGGATTAAAAAGGAGGACCCAACTATATGCTGCCTACAAGAGACCCACCTCACCCATAAAGATTCACATAGACTAAGAGTGAAAGGATCGAAAAAGATTTACCATGCAAACAGAAAAGAAAAACGAGCTGGAGTAGCTATTCTTATATCTGACAAAATAGACTTTAAACATAAAACTATGAAAAGAGACAATGAGGGACACTACTTAATGATAAAAGGATTGATGCATCAAGAAGACATAACAATCATAAATATGTACCTACCCAATGTTGGAGCAGCCAGATTTATAAAACAAACTCTATTAGACCTAAAGAAGGAAATAGACACTAATACCATAATAGCAGGGGACTGAACACCCCACTGTCAATATTAGAGAGATCATCTAGGCAAAGAATCAGTAGAGAAACACAAGATCTAAACAAGACTCTAGACCAATTGGAATTGGCAGATATCTACAGAACATTCCATCCAACAACCTCAGAATATTCATTCTTCTCATCAGCACATGGATCATTCTCCAGGATAGATCACATATTAGGTCACAAATCAAGTCTCAATAAATTCAAAAATATTGGAATTATCCCATGTATTTTCTCAGACCACAATGGATTAAAACTAGAAATTAATAACAAACAAAACTCTGGAAACTATACAAACACATAGAAATTAAACAGCATTCTACTTAATGACATATGGGTCCAAGAAGAAATCAAGCAGGAAATCAAAAAATTTATTGAAACTAATGAAAATAATGATACATCATACCAAAACCTGGTATGGGGGGAAATTTATTGCATTAAATGCTCACTTCAGAAGAATGGAAAGATGGCAAGTGAGCAACCTAACATTTCACCTTAAAGAACTAGAAAAACAAGAACAATCCAAACCTAAAGTTAGCAGACGGAAAGAAATCATTAAGATCAGAGCAGAACTGAATGAAGTTGAAACCCAAAAAACAATACAAAAGGTCAATGAATCAAAAGGTTGGTTTTTTGAAAAGATAAATAAAATTGACAAACCATTAGCATGGCTAAAAAAAAAAAAAGAAGAGAGAAGACTCAAATAACAAAAATTAGAAATGAAAAAGGCGATATTACAACTGATTCATCTGAAATACAAGGAATCATTCGAGACTACTATAAACAACTATACGCCAACAAATTTGAAAATCTGGAGGAAATGGATAAATTTCTGGACACACACAAGCTCCCAAAACTGAACCATGAAGACGCAGAAAATTTGAACAGACCAATAACAATAAAGGTGATTGAAGTTGTTATCAGAAGGCTCCCAACAAAGGAAAGCCCAGGACCGGATGGATTCACAGCAGAATTTTACCAAACATTCAAAGAGGAATTGACACCGATTCTTTACAAACTATTCCAAAAGATTGAAACGGATGCAAATCTCCCATACTCATTCTATGAAGCAAACATCATCCTGATACCAAAACCAGGTAAAGATATAACCAAAAAAGAAAACTACAGGCTGATATCCTTGATGAATATAGATGCAAAAATGCTCACTAAAATACTAGCAAACAGAATACAGCAACACATACGAAAAAGTATTCATCACGGTCAAGTGGGATTCATCCCAGGGATGCAAGGTTGGTTCAACATACGCAAATCAATAAATGTGATACACCATATTAATAAAGTCAAACACAAGGACCATATGATCATCTCTATAGATGCTGAATAAGCATTTGATAAAGTTTAGCACTCATTCATGACAAAGACCCTCTATAAGTTAGGTATAGAGGGAAATTATCTCAACATAATTAAAGCCATATATGACAAACTCACTGCCAATATCATCCTGAATGGGGAAAAGCTGAAAGCTTTTCCTTTTAGAACAGGAAAGACAAGGATGCCCACTCTCACCACTCCTTTTCAACATAGTGTTGGAAGTACTAGCCAGAACAATCAGAGAAGAGAAGGAAATAAAGGGCATCCAGATTGGAAAAGATGAATTCAAACTGTCCCTGTTTGCAGATGACATGATCCTATATATCGAACAGCCTAAAACCTCCACAAAAAAACTCTTGGAATTGATAAATGATTTCAGCACAGTAGCAGGATACAAAATCAACACACAAAAATCAGTAGCATTTCTTTTCTCCAATAGTGAACATGCAGAACAAGAAATCAAGAAAGCCTGCCCATTTACAATAGCCACCAAAAAAATAAAATACTTAGGAATTGAGTTAACCAAGGATGTGAAAAATCTCTATAATGAGAACTACAAACCACTGCTGAGAGAAATTAGAGAGGATACAAGAAGGTGGAAAGATATCCCATGCTCTTGGATTGGAAGAATCAACATAGTGAAAATGTCCATACTACCCAAAGTGATATACAAATTCAATGCAATCCCCATCAAAATTCCAAAGACATTTTTCTCAGAAATGGAAAGAAGTATCCAGATATTTATATGGAATAATAAAAGACCATGCATAGCCAAAGCAATGCTGAGCAAAAAAAATAAAGCTGGAGGCATAACACTACCTGACTTTAAGCTATACTACAAAGGTATAATACCCAAAACAGTATGGTACTGGCATAAAAACAGACACACTGATCAATGGAATAGAATAGAGAATCCAGAAATCAACCCACACACTTACTGCCATCTGATCTTTGACAAAGGCACCAAGCCTATTCACTGGGGAAGGGACTGCCTCTTCAGCAAATGGTGCTGGGATAACTGGATATCCATATGCAGGAGAATGAAACTAGATCCATACCTCTCACCATATACTAAAATCAACTCAAAATGGATTAAGGACTTAAATATACACCCTGAAACGATAAAACTTCTTAAAGAAAACATAGGAGAAACACTTCAGGAAATAGGACTGGACACAGACTTCACGAATACGACCCCAAAAGCACGGGCAACCAAAGAAAAAATAAACAAATGGGATTATATCAAACTAAAAAGCTTCTGCACAGCAAAAGAAACAATTAACAGAGTTAAAAGACAACCAACAGAGTGGGAGAAAATATTTGCAAAATATACATCTGACAAAGGATTAATATCCAGAATATATAAGGAACTCAAACAACTTTACAAGAAGAAAACAAGCAACCCAATTAAAAAATGGGCAAAAGAGCCTAGTAGGCATTTCTCTAAGGAAGATATCCAAATGGCCAACAGACATATGAAAAAATGCTCAACATCACTCAGCATCCGGGAAATGCAAATCAAAACCACACTGAGATACCATCTAACCCCAGTTAGGATGGCTAAAATCCAAAAGACCCTGAACGAGAAATGCTGGCGAGGTTGCGGAGAAAAAGGAACCCTCATACATTGTTGGCGGGACTGCAAAATGGTGCAGCCTCTATGGAAAGTGGTATGGAGGTTCCTCAAACAATTGCAGATAGATCTACCATACGACCCAGCTATCCCACTGTTGGGAATATACCCAGAGGAATGGAAATCATCAAGTCGAAGGTATACCTGTTCCCCAATGTTCATCGCAGCACTCTTTACAATAGCCAAGAGTTGGAACCAGCCCAAATGTCCATCATCAGATGAGTGGATATGGAAAATGTGGTACATCTACACAATGGAATACTACTCAGCTATAAAAACGAATGAAATACTGCCATTTGCAGCAACATGGATGGACCTTGAGAGAATTATATTAAGTGAAACAAGTCAGGCACAGAAAGAGAAATACCACATGTTCTCACTTATTGGTTTGAGCTAAAAATTAATATATAAATTCATACACAGACACACAGACACACACACACAAAAACCCGGGGGGGGGCGGGGAAGAAGATATAACAACCCCAATTACTTGAAGTTGACACGACAAGCAAACAGAGGGGACATCGGTGGGGGGAGGGGGGAGGGAGGAGGGAGGGAGGTTTTGGTGATGGGCAACAATAATCAGCCACAATGTATATTGACAAAATAAAATTAAAAAAATAAATAAATGAAAAATATAAATAAATAGCACTTTCCTTTTCACAGGTAGTATGAGTACCTTATAATAACACATTAATGCTAATTCCTCTCTTCCATCCCTGTATCATTGTAGTTATCTATTTCATTTAATGTATGCATATATAAATGAATACTTTGTTGCTATTTTATCTTATAATAATAATAAACTTATCTCAGAAAAATTGTAAATAAGAAAAATAATAGTTTTTATTTTGCTTTTATTTATTCCTTCTCTGATGCTCTTCATTTTTTTTATGTATATTCGAGTTTACAACCTATATTATTTTCTTTCTCTCTAAAGTACTTCTTTTAACATTTCTTGCCAGGTAGTTCTACTGGTAGCAGATTCCCTCAATTTTTTTCTAAGAAAGTCTTCATTTTTCCTTCAATTTTGAAGAATAAATTTGCAGGATATAGAATTCCAGGTTGATTTTTTTTTTTTTTGCTCAACACTTTAAGTATTTCATTCCACTCTCTTTTTGCTTGCATAATTTCTGAGAAGCCAGATGTAATTCTTATATTTGCTCCTTTGTAGGTAAATTTCTACCCCCTTTTACCTTCTTGAGGGTTTTTTATCTTTGATTTTCTGTAGCTTTAAAATGATATACCACTCTGTAGCTTTTCTGGCATTTATTCTGCTTGATATTCTCTGAACTTCCTGGATCTGTAGTTTGGTGTCTGAAGTGAATTTGGGGGAAATTCTGTTATTATTGCTTTAAATATTTCGCCTGTTTCTTTTTTTCTTCTCTTTCTTGTATTTGCATTATGTGTATTTTACACCTTTTGTATGATTTTTTTATGAAGTTGTACCATGGTTGTTGGATATTCTGTTCTATGTTTTTCAGTCCTTTTTTCTTTTCAGTTTTGGTGGTTTCTACTGATACATTCTTAAGCTTAGAGATTCCTTCCTCAACCATGTCCAGTCTGCTAAAAAGCCTATCAAAGGCATTCTACATTTCTGTTACAGAATTTTTGACCTCTAGAATTTATTTTTAGTTCTGTCTTAGAATCCCCAGTCTTTGGTTACATTGCCCAACTGTTTTTGCATACTGTCTACTTTATCCATTAGAATCCTTAGCAAATTAATAATAGTTGTTTTAAATTCCTGGCCTGATAATGCCAACACGCTACCATATCTGAGTCTGGTTCTGATGCTTGTTCTGTCTCTTCAAGCTATGTTTTTTTTTTTTGCCTTTCAGAATACCCTCTATTTTTTTCTTGATAGCTGGACATGAGATACTGGGTAAAAGGGACACAGCACTATTTCCCACAGAGGTTTCTGCTCGTGGGTTTCTACTCTGGAAAGTGGTAATTCTCTGTCTGTCTCTCTAATTTTGAGGGCAGTGGTTTGCCTTGTAAACAATGAGAAACTTGTATCCTTTCTGAAGGATCCAAGAAGAGTTGTTGATATTTAAATTTGTTCAGTCTTTAAATTGCTTTCAGGATGGAGTGATGATTTCCGAGCTCCTTACATGCTGGACTAGAAATTTGAAGTCTAGACCCTTTACTTGAAATATTTTACAAAAAAACAGATGGTATGTTTCATAAAACTAATTTCTGGTAGGCAACATCTTTAATTTTCAAAGTTAGGTTTAAAATAAATTTTTCTCAATGTTGGCTGTTTTGAATTTAAAAACAAACAGTAATTTTTAAGAAAATAACCTGAATTATTAGCTACCAAACAAACAGTAGTTTAAATAAAAAATGCCTGAATGATTAGCTACATTTAAAAAATTTTGGAACAAAAAGTTCTCTTTTTAAAAAAAAAAATATATTTTTTTAATGGGATGTTCATGGTGGGGACCCTGTGAAAGGCCCCTGGGGCACAGGCTCCTCCAGGGAGGGATGCACACACACCTCCACCTCACCAAAGTGGCCGCATGTCCCCCATGACTGTGCAGGGCACGTTGCCCCCACAGTGCCTGAGCGTCCCTAAGGCCCCATGCTCCTGCCTGCTCCTAGTGCTGTCAGCTGCTGGCCTCCGATGGGAGCACCTGCGTCTCCTGTGGCTTCTAGTGCATCATCCTGATGACTCACAAGGTGGGCACCCTCAATCTCCCTGGCCACAGTGTTTGCTCTTCTGTGGTGTCTTGTTCAGTCTTCCGCCCAATCTTCAATAGCACTGACTGTCTTTTCCTTGTTCATTTTTAGGAGCTCTTAATTCAAAGCTAGTGATTTGACAATTATTTATTTTGTAAATATCCACCTGTGTGACTTGACTTTTTACTCTTTTAGGGTGTCTTTGTTTAATTAAACTTTTATTTTTAATGTAGTCAAATATGAAAACTTGTCCTATTGTGGTTAGTATTTGAGTTGTATTTAAGAAATCTTTCCTTCTCCTGAAGTTTTAAGGAATCAGTATTATCATCTAAGGGTTATTTGCTTCTGCCTTTTATACTGTGATCTCTAACCCACTTTGAGTGCACTTATGAGTGTGATGTGAATTACTAATCCAATTTTTGTATGGTTATGCGATCAAAGCACTATTTATGATTAGAACATTTTTGTCCTCTGCCTACATGGTTTCAATTGTAAATTCATATAAATATATGTTTCACATACAATATAAAACTTAAAAAATATATATTTTTGTTGTGTTTTGGGAAAAAAATCATCTATAGACAAAACTTCTTAAATTAAATGACAAGATCTATCTTTATAGATACATGGCAAATGGCAAATAGAACAGTAATTTTGGAACTACAAACATGTAATTTTATTGATCCAAGTACATAATATACTTTATTTTGTTAATACTTTTTGATTATTTATATTCCCTGTAGGCTTCTTGTATACAATAATCAGTTTCCACATTGATCTAACAACTCTTTTTTTATGGCTTGTTTACTTCATTTTTCTTTTTATCTCAGCACTAACAAAAAATAGCTTACGTAAAAGAAACAAACCTTAGGATTTTAAGATAATTTTATTTTGCATAGCATTTGTAGGTCCGTAATTGGGCAAAAATATATCATTTTGTAAGTTTTTATATTACAGTAGCATTTTGGAAATACTATTTGTATTTGTTCTTATTCTGTAAAGTCTGTTCTCTGATCAAGCAGGATATGAGCTGTTGTTCTTAAAAAGTGGGCTGGTCACTTTCTAGAATATGAATGAAAGCAAGATGAAGAATCATTGGATCTACTTCAATTTTCTGTGGCCAAAAGATTTTTATTAATGATTTTTTCCATTGATTGTTTCAAGATGCCTATCGCTTGTAGTCTAATCAATTCAACAAGTATTTGTTGAGTAAAGCAAAGACTCAGCATGAAGAATTTTTAAAATATGAGAAGAAATCTCTAAATAGTGTTTAATAATATGCTTTTGCAAGCTCCCTTGCCAACAAAAACACATGAAATATGATTTTTCATTTGTAGAACAAAACAGCAATGTGATGCCATGCTTCATTATAATATTCACTGTTTTGTATTAAAGACCTTTCCAATATAATTTGTTTTAACGAATATTGTTAGCAATACTTAGCCTCTCTCCTTTGGAACTAGCAGGTTGAGTTATAGGATTTATTCTGCTGCCTGTTTTAAATTTTTTATTTATTTTTTGTGTTGATTGTCAGGAAGTTGAGTGAAATTTAAAGATCAACTATTGTCTTAAGCAGAATAAATCACACATTCCAGTTCCTGAAAACTGTGAATATGTTAGGTTATGGCCAAGAGAAATTAACCTGCATATAGAATTAAGGTGCAAATCAGCTGACTTTACAATAGTGAGATTGTCCTGAATTATCCTGATAGGCCCAATGTGATCACAAGGGTACTTAAAAGTGGAAGAGGGAATGGAAAGAGAGAACCAGAAAGGTAGTTGTGTGAGAAGGATTTGGCCTGACACTGCTTGCTTGAAGACGAAGGAAGGGGGCCTTGAGCTGAGGAAAGCAGGTGGCCTCTAGAAGGTGATAAAAGCAAGTGAACAGATTCTCCCCTAGAGCCTCTGCGGAAACCTTGATCTTAGCTTGACAAGATCCATGTCATATTTCTGAGCTTTAGAATTGTATGGTAATAAAATTGTGTTGTTTTGACTCACTAAGTTTGTGGTAATTTGCCACAGTAGCAATCGTAAACTAATACAACCACAGAAAATATTTTGACAATTTCTCTTACCATATTTACATTTTCCTTCCCTTTGGTCCAGGTTTTACTTTTCTATGTAGGTTTTACTAAACTGCTTTGCATATATATTTTACTTTAATTTAAATCCTTCCTGAAAAAAAGATAATGTTAGTAAATAAATGTCAAACACCATAGCAAACTGTCCTTAGATTTATGTATCATGATGTGTAAAAATGTAAAAAACGCTAAGAAAAATGATACTTTTTAACAAATGAACAGTCTTATTTTTAGATCACCATGAGATTTTTGAAGTAAGAAAAATGCCATGATGCTGCTGTTAATCAAAGAAATCTCTATGAAAACTTCATTCAAACTCTTCCCTGAAAAACGTGAAGAAAGTGACTTGGTGAAGAGATGAAGTGGGTCTTCTTTATGACATGCTGTAGAAAAGTTGTGCCACCTGGGCAAAACCACAATCTGGACTGACAGACAACCAGAACATAGATGAAATAAGAAGTGAGATGACAACACCATTTATTATCCACACTGAGACACCATTGGGAGCGAAAGGAGACACTATTAATTAAGCCCAGTAACAGGCATAGCTAGGTGAACTTGACAAACTGGGATCTATGATCAAACTAGAAGAGGAGACCAGTATGACTGAAGGAAAGCAATGTGTGCCTTAGCCAGAGTGTGCACTTAACAAACACTAGGGCTGAGACTTAGTAGGGCTTAAAAGCATGAGCTTTAGAACTAGAAAAATCTGAGTTCACCACCTACCATCATGAGTTTTCCATCTGTAGAATGGGGAATCATAGGGACTATTTGATAGTGATGTTAGGATGATTAAACAGCAAAATGGGCATAGAATATTTTCACAGTGCCTGGCTCAAGGCAAGTGCTCAAGAAATGTCATTGTTTCCTTTTTCTCATTATTATTAGTAACAATATTTTTCCAATGTGGTTAGGTAATAAAATAAATGTTTAAGTAGGAATGGTAAAGTTAACTGGTGGTTGTAGGCTTTAGGTAGTAGTAGTATGTGTTTGATCTGCTACAGGGGTCTGTACTTAAAAATAAATTGCCAGGTGGTTGAGATGCAAAACAAATAAGACAAGATATCTCCCTTAGGAAATATATCCCTTCAACTCACATTCATTGAGGAGCTAATGCACGCAAAGTACTATGGGAACCTAGGAGTACACTTAGATGAATGAGATACGACACTTTCTTAGCAGAAATTTTCTTAGCAAAAAAATTCTGTTACAAATTTTCCTTTTTTTTCAGCTTTATTGAGGTATAATTGACAAGTAAAAATTGTATATACTTAAGGCATACAACTTGTTGTTTCAGATTTTTCTTTTGGAGGGGTCAGCAATGTGAATGTCACAAAAGGGTAAGACCATTCTATGTTGTTGGTTCCGTGAGGTGAGTTCTGTGTCTGTTTTGCACACTGGTATATGTGCAGAGTAGAGTGTGCTGTCTGTCTCACAGTAGTTTCTCAATAACTAAATGATTGAATAAATAAACGAATGCTCTCAATTTCAATGCTGAAATCTCATAATCGCACCTTTTTGTTATTACATCTCATATAAGGGACATTGAGAGATAGCATGCCTTTTAAACAAGCTGATTTAAGAGGAAATACTATAAATACTATTGCTAAAATGTTTTTATTGTAATAGATAAATCATCATCAACCAATTTCAAATCAATTAATAATTAATGCTGAGCCTGTAAGGATCAAGAGGGTACAGCATTGTGGGAAGACTAGCAAGAACTAGATCAAAAAGAAAATAAGTTTATTGGAAAAAAAAAGCATGCAGAAATCATTCCAGTAAAACAATTTATATATTCTGCCCACAAAATATTGGTGAAAACATAGTATTGATTACTTGTGAACATTATCTATAGTAACTATAAAAAAGTATATGATTAAGGACTTCAAAATATTGTACATAGAGATTTTAATGTTCATTTAAAGATGCAAGACTTCAGCCTCAGACCTGATTTTACATTTGTCATAACACAGAGATGTTTAGAGATATATAGTAATGAATAAAGAGCCAATTAATTGTATAATGTTTTAGTCTTTACCATCAAGATAAAATATGGGCCAGTAACAAAATAATAACCTTATTCCTCATTTTAAAGAGTAGCAAAAAATCTTATAATAAAAATTCTTGACTAGTTTTTACTAGAAAAACATTTTTTTTCTCGTCTATTACTTCAGGATAATATATTTTTTGAAGTTTTGGTTTATATAGCAAAATTCTTAACAGAAATAAAGGACTTAAAGGAGAGTATAGGAGATGAAGTAACATAGGTTGGAACCAAATCATTAGAGACTTATAAGAAATTGGAAGAACTTTGGCTTCTATTCTGAACACAGTAGGAAGTCATTAGAAAATCTGAGTAGAGAAGTGATGGAATCTTATTTAAGTTTTAAAAATATCGTGTATTTAAAGCCATGGTACTGAATGAAGCCATCAAGTGATCTGTAAATGCAAGCACAGAAATGAGGTAGTTACTAGAGAGGGTTAAAAAACAGAATTTTATTTTTGATTTGTATTCTGATCAGTATGATCCAGTAGAAAGGGAAAAAATTCATGATACAGTAGTGGTAATTGCTGCAATAATGTAAGAGAGTGGGATCTGGTTCACAAAAAGAAGTCTTGACATTATATAGGATCAAGATATTTTGGCTATCATACATCAACACCAACATTTGGTATTTTCTGTCTTTTTAAGTTTTAGACATTCTGGCGGATGTATAGTGAGATCTAATTTTGCTTTCAATACACTTTTCTCTGATTTTAATGAGGTTGAGACCTTTTTCATATGTTCATTGTCTTTTTGGATTTTGTTTTGTCTGATGAATCTATTCATAAGAACTTGAGGATGAATAAATAAGAAAAAAATACAACAACAAAGCACTAAAGGCAATGGGATAATATAGAAGATGTTCTGTATGTGTAATCAAAGTTCCAGAAGGAGAGGTGAGAGAGAACTGGGTCAGTGGTCACATTATGACTGAAACAAAAGTTATGAAAGATAATAATTTACATATCCAAGAAGTTAAGTGAACCTGAAATAAGATAAATACAAATTTAACCATACTTAGAGGTTCCAGAGATTAGGACTCGGATGTCTTTGGAAGGCCATTATTTGGCCCACCACGCAAGTAATGGTAGCTGACTCCCTTGCTATATCAAGCTCTGAAAATAGTCTCTGTTTGTTTTCATTTGGTTGCCTTTGTTTATTTTCACAGTGCAAATAGAATTTCTACATCGTGTTGAGTGTCCACTGCAAAGGCAGTTAAAAGAACTATAGCAGCAACAAAATTATTGCTTTTTACAGATTAAGGTAGTACAAATGGAAGGTATATTAAGTCAGCTTCAAAATGTCTCTTTCAGCAGCTGTATCAACGTACTCCAAGGGAAGCCCTGCACAATTAGCCTTGAATCTTCACCTCAGAAGTCAAAGAGCACAGAAAAGGACAGCTGGCTTTGATATCTCGAAGGATGCAAACAGTTGCCAGCACTGAACAATTACTGATGGAAACAGGAACCACACAGATGAATTCCCTTTTTCTCTTGTAACATGTTAAGTTGTTAGAAATTTGTGTATATAGTTTAAACATCCAATTCTATTGGTCATGATCTAGTGTCAGATACACACACAAACACAGAGTCTGCTCTTGTGTTATTCATGGTAGTTATGTTCTATAAAGTCGTCACGATCATTGAATTAGCAAATATAAAACCATTGCTCCTAGGGGAAATAGAAAGTTTGGTTCTTGTGAGCCTCTGGTTACATTTTCATCAATCAATCAATAGATAACCTTGTTTTATGTGTGTTTCTGTTAATTAATATATATTTTTTACAAATAATTAATTGCATAGTCACTGAATAAATTAATACCTGGGGCATTGGAGGCCATTTGTATTGTACAGGTTTGTTTGCCCAAGTCCCTGTTAATTAAGCCAGTCTCATCTGCATTAAAAACCTACCCTTCAACATGACCTTTTTTCTTTATAACAATTAGCAGGTATTTAAAACATTCTTCTGCATCCTCCTGATCTGCACAACTTACCTTGGCTGCAAGTTTAGCATCTTTCACACCATATCACCTTTTGAAATGTGTGTGACAGACAGCACTAGCTGAGAAGGATTTAACATTTTCCTGACCCTGGAAAGTATTACTGTAATTTTCTTTGGCTTTGAGCTTCACAACAATGCTGTCCACTATGCTTTTTTATAATCAGTTGTTATCTCATAAATCCACAAATTTAGTCGTTTTTTCATCTTTTCCATAACTTCATTATGCACTGTAGATGTCACTTTAGCAATTTCTGGAGTGGTCTTATTTACAGATCAGCAAATTTCCTCTTCCTTTTTCCAGATGTACTGTTTTGTTGATTCGATAACATTGAACTCATCGTCAACAGCATTATAATTCATGCCTGAACGAAGCTTATCTAACAAGCTTATTTTCTCTGTAAGGTCCATCACAGTCTTCTTGTGCTTAGGAACTCTAGATAGCACTTCAGTACTATGCTGGGGGCCATTTTAGCCAGCAAAATTACCAACAAAAAGTACAAAAATGCAAAAAATGTGGTGCTAAATAGGCCATGAAAACGACACTTGTTTTCAGTACAAAAGCTGAAACAGGGTGGCAGAGGGTTGTCTTCTTTGACCTCAGCTGGGAACCAGGAGACTCAAATATTTGCTGCTCTGCAATGTCTCTGTAAGCGTCAAGAGTATTAGTTTTAGAGATACAGACACATTTTAGCTGGTAGACAAATTTGCAAAATATACGTAACATGCAAATAATGAGGACTGGCTGTATGTGTTTCTAATTTACTGCTGAATTTTACATGTAAATGTATTCATAATGTAATTGAGGCCAAAAGATGATTATTTCTGAATTCCTAAAAAAAGATTTCTACCTCCCCATCCAGTAGTAGCACAAAAGATGAAAATCTCTGATCTCATGGAACTTGTATTTGGTGACATACTAAGAACTGGCATATTATACAGGACTTATTATGACTGATTATGGCTGTGTTAATTTAAATCATAACAGTTCCTGCAATATTTTGCATTTCATTTTTCTCACCTTCCTAAATTTTAACATATCCTTTCTTACTTTACCTCAGTAAAGCATATGTCTCACAACTGACTATATATAGTTTGAAGATCTAATCAATATTGGACCTGCGGTTAGCAGAGAATAGGGTCCCCAAGGATTGATAGGCTGCTGCGAAGGGGCATGCTATTTCCTTCCCTTGGAACACTTCAACTTGTCTTTAATCCTGTGCAGAGCCAACTGCTGACAAGATGATTTATAAAAACTAATAACAGGCATTTCTTGCTGTAAAAAAAAATTTAAATATAAACTTATACCACCAAGTAAGGTCTTATTATCAGTTAGACTGGCAGTCAGCGTACCTATGCCAGCCAGTTTACCATGCTAGCCACTGTTTTTAGGGGTAATTTGCTATTTTTATTTTTGCTCATCATATATCTGTTCATTTTTTCTGGGGCTAAACACAAAGATTAGAATTACACATGGAAGTTTTTTTTTTTCTTTTTAATTTCTTCTCTTTTCTGGGCATAGTCTGTACATGGTATGTACAAACAGAAAAAGTAAAACAAACTAACTCCAATCGTCAACCAAGTATTTCCAGTCAAGTAATTTAGGGCTAATAAAATGATATCTTTTCTAATGTCCAAAGCACATTTAATGGTAGAGAGAATGTATACACTATTACATGCTCAATAAAATATTTGTATGCTTAATAAAGCTAACCAAATTGAAATTTTTTTACTTTAATCTCTTTCTTCAATGAAACCTAAATCTGATATTTAACAAAAACCAAGGCTTCATTATTCAGTGACAAGATTTCAGATTTCAATTTTATAGTTTTATTCAAATACTAAAAATGGTTTTTGGAAACTGCTGATTATCTAAAGATATTTAGTAGCTGAATAATACAGGGAGCATGAATCTTTTCTACTAAAATGCTTCAGAAAATGCTGTACGTGGCGATTTTATTCTGCTTAATTTATCTGCATTTAAAAATAAGAGTATTTTTATTCTTTAAAATAATTACTGTATGGATTATTTTCAGTGTAGGGATTTTTATTTTATTTAATTTTATTTATTTATTTTATTATTACACAATGTAAACATTTTTTTGTGGTCCTTTACCAATTAGTACAGGAATTTTTAATCTTCTGTTTACTATTGATGAATCTTGTCAGAAATATTGATGTCTATATTTGTTATAATCTCTTTTTTTAAAAAAATAGGTGCTAGATTGTTCTGGTTTGGAGCAGTGGAACAATGATGTTATTTTTCTGGATGTATTTGGCAGTCTCATAAAATACTAATGTTTTTATTGCTTCCCAATTAAAACCAAACAAATCTTCACTAGGCAGGAAATCAGCATAGTGTTATAGTACCCTGTTATTAAACTCTTCATTTAATTGTCAGTACAAACATGGTAATTTTCATATCAAACACACATTAAGACTTCAAAATTCTTTCGCATATATGATTCACCATACTGTAGCTCTCAGATGAAATAAATTATGCAACGTGGTATTATCAAATAATCATGTGGACAGCATAACATAATCTATAGAAACATTAAATTGAAATTTAATATTTACATAGGGCCTGTATTACTGAGCCACTTCTTCCATTTCAAATGCACTAGTGCCCTTTCCCACCAAAAAATGAGGGTTTGGATTTTTTTTTTTTCTACACTCCTAACTCAAATAAGCACTATGAATCACAATTAAAACATTCATATGAAGTTTAGATTTTCTTTTATGAAATATAAAATATAAGCATTTTTATTACGGCCATAGCCAAATATTTTGACCAGGCTGTACCAGCCTCACCTCTTGGTGACTGCAAAAATGTCTAATTTATAGCAACATCTTAAATCTTTTGACCTGATTTTTCCTCAGCTATTTGATTGGCAGCAGTTCTAGACTTTTCTCAGGGTTTCCTCCTAAACTATTTCTAAGAGTTCCCATACGTATTTACGTGTCACTCAGATGTATTTCTGTAGATTAATTTTTACATAATGCAGAAATTTAATACAGAAGTTGAATTCTAAACTCAGTGTGACCTTCAGAAAAAAATTTTCACGATAAAAATTTTTAATCACTTCTTTTAACTCTTACCGTAGTCAATATCATTTTCCCTTTTCCTCATGTGATATGTAGTACCAGTTTTTGTGCCTATGTACGCTCACTTTCCCTTTAAAGTCCCTGATGTGTGGAGTGATCTCATATAGAGTTGCTACTGAAGCTCTGTACGGTCTGAATATCTGTGTCATTTGCCCTCACTGCCCTTCTGCTTTCCCTAGATACCTGATCTTGGGTCCTCTTCATTATTTTGAACCAATAGGAAAATGCCCCCACTTAACAACAGAGGATTTTCCCACTGCAAAGCTGTTGTGCTAGTAGTGCATAAATGCCTCTAAAATCTGGGAATAAGTGTACACGGAGAGGCTTATATACCTTTGTCTAAATATTTCATAATCCCAATTCAAGCTAACGAACAAGCATGTTCTGTTCTCTTTCCTTGACCAATATGCCTTATAACGAATAAACAGCACATGATGCAGATGCTGCACTGTGATTCTCAGCCTCAAATTGCAATGTTGGAAAGTGCCTGCTATTTCGAGAGTACCTCAAGAATTGCGAAAGGGAACTCAAAGAAAAACAGGCAAACAGGCACCTGGTACTACTCAGGAATTTCACTTCAATATCCAGAATCCATTGCCATCATGATCATCTTATCTTTACAAGATAATTATTTTGCTTTTGTCTTAAGCACTTCCACTCCTCAAAACCTCCATGTGCTCTAAAGTGGAGTCTATCTCTGATATTGGCCGTGGTGTAAATTTGCTCGGTTTTTGCTTTTGTGTTGAGGACACAGCACAAGAGATGTGTGGTAATGATTCACTGAGGCCTTCATGTAGTAAAAAAATGGATATTTTGGGTTACAGTTGTGCTATGCCAGCACTGAGTGCCAGCACTGAGTGCCACAGGCATCCATGGTTCTGTAATGATGTGTGTGAGTGAGTGTGTGTCTGTGTGTGTGAGTTTTCGATAAGGGGCAAGTCCCAGGGCTGAGGTCCCTCTTGTAGTGTTGACCTCCCGTGGTGGTTCCTTCCTTCATGGCTCTCTCCTCTACAGGGTATGTGACTACAGCTTGGTCTCACTCTGTACATTTACTAGTTGATGCTCCTGTGACATCATATCTTCATGCTCAGGCAGCCTTCTCTTCCTTCATTCTCAGCCCCGAGAGGCTTCCCAGAGAGCCTGGGTATCTTTTATCACAGCCTCCCACAGAGCGCTCCCTCCCTGCCGTTGTTCACTTTAAATTACGCCGAGGTTAAACTGTCTCCCACCAGCTTTCTAAACTCCATGCAAACTAAGAGGCGTGCTTAGATATTTTTTAAATATCCCTGAATATTTCAGGACTTGTAGAAGTTTCTCAAACATTGTCAGACAGTTGGGTTGCTGGTCTGCCTAGGACACAGGGTAAATTTTTAGTGGGTTGTGTGGCCTAACTCCCCTAGCTGTCCTTAGTGGTTTTCTTCTCTGAGCCTGAAAAGAATCTCTATACATGAATTACCCTCAAAGAGTGTAAAAACATGTACTCTAAAATAAAATCACATATACTGTCTTCAGTTCCTGAACTCAATGTTACTTCTCAATCTAGTCAATTCCATATAGGTAATTATTCAAAGACAGCTCTTACTGCAATACCAGTATTAATAAGGCATAATCCATTGTTATGAAACATTTGGAGAAAACCTTTGGGTACAGTTTGTCCTAGCAATGGCTTTAATGTTAGTGTTGTGTGAAGCCGTTGACTTACTGCAACTTAATTGGTAGTACTTCTGGATGAAAATTACTTAAATTATAGAATCTTTATTTTTCTTGAACCACCTATTTATGTATGTTCCTGAAAACAGAAATGTATATCATATAAGGGAAAGGGAAAATGATATTGACTATGGTAAGAGTTAAAAGAAGTGATTAAAATTTTTTATCCAGAAATTTTTTTCTAAAGGCAACATTGAGTTTAGAATTCAACTTCTGTATTAACTTCTGAATTATGTAAAAATTAATTTACAGAAGCACATCTTTATGACACCACTCACAGAAAAGTGATTACTGCAAGATTAACTGAGAATAGCTATCTTAGAAGTCCAAATAATTTGCTGGACCTTAGAAACAGTAAGAACAGTATAATCATTCACATTAGTCATTCAATTTCTTGACCTCTACCCACATTATAGATGTTTCTAAAAATGGGGACGATGATGCAGAAGAGTAACCAGAAGATATCAAATATACTTATTTCTCATTTTGGAGGGCATGGGTAATGTCCCTCTTTGTTTCCATGTTTTCTTATAATAATGAGCTGTATGCTGTTACTGTCCACTCAGTACCACTCTGAGCAAAACGGAGCACCTGATGAAGAGGTGATAGATATTATCAAGCAATTGTGTGCTTTAAAAATAACTGATGTGGTTTTGTGTGTCAGGAATGTTATTTGGTTGCTGATAGAATATTTAACCTGATTCCCTTGCCAGACAATTCATGCAAGTGTGGACCAGGTGAGGAAATGAGCATCTTTCAAAACAGACTGCTTGACTCTGATCGTTATCCTGTTCCTTGGGGTGAGAAGGAGCGTGGACAATATGTTTACAGTCATGGTTATTTTCAGCTTGAATAACTCTCAGCCCAAAATTTGCAATTATAGAAATCATTTTTGAAAATTTCATACTTTCCTTGTAAATCTTTGTTTTAGACTGACTCTTGATTGGGTGGGTTTTATTTAGTAGTTTTATTATTTATTCTTAGTATAAAATCTTTCCAATTCATCAAAATATAGAAGTTATAGTTCAAATAAGAATTTGGAAACTTACTTTTTTAAACATTTAGAAATCTAATCCTGCTTAAAAATATTTTCCATAGTATTTAAATGTAGAATATAATTCTGGTATTTAGCATTTAAACATTTTAATAGCTTTGTTAAGTTCTAATTGCCATAAAATGTGCTGCACATAAAGTGTAATATTTTAAGTATTTTGAAACATATATACACTTGTGTATATACCACAGTAAAGAAAATGAATATGCCACCACCCACATAAGTTTTCTCATGCCCCTCTATAATTCCTTCCTCCTATCTTAACCCTTCCCAGGCATCTGTTGATCTGCTTTCTGTCACTAGATTAATTAGCATTTTCTAGAAATTTATGTAAATGTAATTTTCAGTATGTACATTATTTTTGTATAGCTGCTTTCACTGAGCATAATTGTTTTGAGATTTATCCATGTTCTTGGAATTATGCCTTTTTATGGCTGGCTAGTATTCTATTGTATGAATACACAATAATTTTCTATGCATTCGCCCTGTTTGTGGGCATTTGGGTTGTTTTTGGTTTTTCTTTTTTTGTCATTTCTAGTTTTTCTCTGCTCCCAATAAAGCTCCTATGAGCATCCATGTAACTTTAAACATACGTATATCAACAATAATATTTTAAAAAATAGATTAAATATTCCAATTAAAAGATAAAAATTATCAAACAGTAGTAAATAAAGAAATAACTATAAGCTACTTACAAGAGGCATCTATTAAATATAAGAGTACATAAAGTTGAACATATTTTTATTTCTCTTCGGGAAATTCCTCAAGAGAAATAAAAATATGCAGAATAAAAAATAAAAGACTACCTAATTTCTAATAAGAAATAAAAAACTGCCTAACTAATTTCCAAAATGATTGCACCATTTCACACCCTGATCTCCAGGGCAGGAGAATGTCATTTGATCCACATCCTGGCCAGCATTTGGTATGGTCAGTCCTTTACATTTTAGCTGTTTTTGTAGACAGGTAGATGTATATCAGTGCAGTTTTTATTTGCATTTACCTAATGAATAATGATGTTGAGTATCTTTTCACTTGTTATTTTCCATCTGCATATCATTTTTGGTGAAGTATCTTTTCAAATCTTCTGCCCATTTTTTTTTTTGGGTGGTTTGTTTTCTTATTATGGAGTTATTGAGAGTTCACTGCATACTGTCAATACACATCCTTTATTAGATATATGAATTGCAAATATTTTCTCTAGTCTGTGGCTTGTCTTTTTATTCTTTTAACAGTATCAAAAATAGAAGTTCCTAACTTTGATGAAGTACATTACTTCTTAAATGATTTATGCGTTTGCTTTTCTTGCAGAAGTTTATAGTTTTAGGTTATACAGTTAGGTCTGCGATCACTATGGGTTCATTTTTTGTATGTGCTGTGAGGTTTATATTAATGCTTATTTTTGCATATGGATATGGGTTTTTTTTTTCTCCCAACATCATTTGTTGGAAATGCTATGCATCCTTTCTCCATTCAATAGTTTTTGTACCTTTGCCAAAAATTGATTGTTTGTATATATTTGAGTCTATTTCTAGTATCTCCTTTCTGTTCAGTTGATCTATTTGTCTATCTTAACACCATTGCATTGATTACTATAGCTTTATAATGAGTCTTGAAAAAAGATAGTGTGAATTTTCCAAAATTTTCTTGATTTTCAAAATTTTGGGGGCCATTTGTTGTTCTTTGGATTTCCATAAGATTTTAGAATCATCTTAATTTCTACAGAAAACAAAGCTTGCAAAGATTATGATTGAGATTGCTTTAAATATATAGCTCAATTTGGAGGAGAGTAACATCCTAACAAAATTGAGTATTTTGATCCATGTACATAATGTATCCAATTTATTTTGGTCTTTAATTTTCCTCAGCAAAGTTTTTTAGTTTTCAGGGGACATGTCTTGCACAACTCTTGCCTGTATTTTATGCTTTTTGATGTTTTGTAAATTAGAATTTTATAATTTCTATTTCCAATGATTTGTTGCTGGTATAGCAAAATACAAAAGATTTTTATGTTGATATTATATTTTATAATCTTGCTAGATGAACTTACTATTTCTAGTAGCATTTTTGTAGTTTCCATAGAATTTTCAACAGAGATAATTATGTTATACAAGAGTAAAAAGTTTTATTTTCCTTTCCAATCTGTATGTCTTTTATTTCACTTTCTTGCCTTGTTCCACAGCCTAGGACATTGGTGCAAAGCTGAATGGAAATGATGCTGGGGGATGTGCTTGCTTTGTTCCAGATCCAGGGGGAAAACATTCAATCATTCACCATTAAGTATATTAGCTGTTGGGATTTTTTGTAAAAACCCATTATCAAGTTGAGAAAGTTCCCTTCTAATCTCAGTTTGTTTCTAGTATTTATAAGAAATGGAAGCTGGATTTTGTCAAATGCTTTTTCTTCATCTATTGAGACTATCATGCGATTTTCCTTCTTCAGTCTGTTAACAGGGTGAATTGATTGCTCGTTAAGTGTTAAACCAAGCTTCTGTTTCTGGAATAAAAGTTTTTATTCTTTCAGGTCTTGCTTTAAGCTTTGTTAGGCAGTAGCAGAACAACATTCAGTCTAATTTTCCTCACTACTGAGACAAAACCCTTCTAAGTACTCCTCCCTAAGTCCATCAGTTAAGTTTTCTACTCTGGCTGGTGAGAACGGGAAACATTTCTGGCTTTGTGCAATCTTCAAGTTATATTCTATGTTCCTTCTTATCCTTTCCCCTAGTTCTTCTCCGAGCCTCAGGTCATTTCTTTAAATGCATGTGCTGAGCATTACTCAGCTAAAGACTTGAGGAGTCCTCTACAGATGTCTAATGTTTCCTGTCTCTCTTTTCTGGTGCTCTGTCCTGTGAACTATAGCGGTTTGGGCTCCCCTAGACTTCCATCTCTGTTTTTTTTGATTCCTGGGTTCCCACTCCTTGTAGTGCAGACTAGAACCTCTCTTAAGACAGGAAATTCAGGAATGTTAGGGCTCACTTCTTTTGTTTCTCTTCTCTCAGGGATCACTATCCTTATTTGCCTAATGCCCATTTTCTTGAAAGCTGTTTTTCCAGCTATTTTGCCTTTTTCTTCTTTGTGTTTTAAAAAAGTATTTATTTCAAGTAGGAAGGTAAATCTGGTCCTGTCTTGGCCAGAAGAGAAGGACTCTATTAAAATTTTTAAGTGTACTTTTTTGTCCATCATGGAATTTATACTTTTAATTTATGAATTAAAGTGTATGTTACTTTTTGGTAATTTCTCTTTTTTAGATATTGAGTTTCATCAAACTAAATGAAATTTGTCTCTCTTTAAGTTTTAAAATCTGGAATTAAAAAAAAATTACAGAATTTGAACTCTGCTTTCATGATAATGAATATTAATATGTTTTGGAACAAGCAAGTATTGAGTTTGGGATCTGTGATTTCATACATTTTATATGCTTGTTTTCTTCATAGCGTCAATTGGTCCATTTCTCTTGAGGAGTTTTATTATGCTCCATTTACTCATTTGCTAAATATATGCCAAGCTTGAGGAACACAGTTATAAATCAGACACAGGGCTTTGCCCTGTAATAGGAGAAGTCCATGCTATTAACAAGTGCATGCAATAAAATGCTCATTTTCAAGCAGTTAAACACAACTTCTCTGCTAGTTATTGCATTGTTTCAGTGATCAAATATAAAACGCAATGATGCGATGGAACCTGAGCCCTGTTAAGGTCATATTCTACAATGATGCTGTTTACTCATTTCATCTTCATAGAGCACCATTGCTGCAGCTGAAATAATTGTCTAAATCTAACATTATTATATATATATATATATTTTCCATTCATTTTATATATAATTCTGTGATCAATGTTAATTTTTTTGAAACAAGTTAAGAGATAAATGTAAATATGTTCCTTAAATAAATAAAACAATATATATAGAGCTTTTTTCAAAAAGTGGAACACTAAAAATGTGGGGTTTTAAAGAAGAGCATGCTGAGGACAACTAAATGCAAACCCTGAAATATTAAAAACACCCATTTTATAGCAAATTTACTATAAATGTTTAATAAGTAATATACATTTAGTAGTGTTCTGATTACAAGTGCAAGTTTGTATTCTAAAGGAACTGTATTAACTCTTAACTAGAATGGCTAATAGTCTCTAATCTGATGTGATTTCTATTTATCCAGATGTTGCTTATTCTCTTTTTTTCATGTATTTCTTATGAATGAGAATGACTGAGAGTCATTACCAAAAAATCACAGAAAATTCTTAGTCTTTCCTTAACTACTTGTTTTCGAATTAAATATTTGTGTACCCAGTCTTTGGTAATTGCGTTCTGTGGAAGACTTTCTTTCATACTCCTAAGGTCTGCAAACTGATGTCCATCCAATCTTTTTACTTAGTAACATTATTAATGTTTTTATTTGTCTTTTCATATCTTTCTTTCACTTGAGCGTTCTCTCCAGCCTGTGTCTCTCCGCTGTGAACAGCTCTCTCTCCCGGCTGAGTTACCTACTCTTTCCAGCACGTGGGGGTAAAGTGAACATTTATATGTCCGTTTGTGGGAGGAAAATTACATATTTGGTAAAATGAATGCTGCAAACAGATTCTCCCATTTTGTTAAATATTACTCATCCTTTTTAGTGCCAATTAATAGTGCAGGAATGGTTTATTAAACTTTCAGGATCTCTGTCTTGTGATCTACATGGCCTCAAGGGGCAGAGAAGAGAAGGTATAGGACTGTAGTGTGGTGAACTGAACATTGCACAGTTAGAAGGAAATTAAGATATCTGATAATGATCTTGTTATGTCATTTATTGGGTTATTTTAGGAAGTCAAACTACCTGTTGGTTCCTCATTTGTAAAATAGAGAATCTCTTTAAGGTACATTAGGTCTCAGAGGTGGAGAAAAAAATGGACAATATCAAATAACATGTATACTTAAGGCAAATGGTTTAATAAAATTCAGAGTTTATAAACGGAATTTTCAATGATTAAAATATTAGATGCCTAAAATGTGCGTTGTATAAAAACAAAGCTTTGTAGCTGTTTCTCTTATAATGCTCTGCATTTGGGACACATGCCTTATGGATGAAATTGCAACGTCACAAAGAACTTTAAATTATTAATCATGAGAAATAAGTATTATGAATGGCCAAAGTAGATTCTCATGGAATTCTACTCAAAAGCAAGCATAATAATGATAATTTTTCCAAAATACACAAGTGACTTAAACAAAAGTGCTCATAGACTCTTTATTTCTGCCTTGTCAGAGGAAAACTCTCTTTAGCTGAATTTCTATGACATTTTTTTCAGTTTTTCCTGCTGCTTTACTATGACAATTATTAGAATTAATTTTCTGTGTGTGTTGCTTATTTTCTCCTATAATCTATAATCTCTTCAGTAGATATTAATACTCTTTCAATGTATTAATATCCCCAACAGTTAGTATTGTGTATTGTACCTCAAAGGTGCCAATAAATATTTGTTAGATGAACTAATTAAGTCCAGAAATTAGGACACTTTTAATGAAAAATTTATGTATACGAATCTCTCTTTAAAAGAGTTTGTATCTAGCTGTTGTGTAACAGAATGAACAATAAATACTTCTTGCAGATGATCTCCATCATAGATTTTCTCAACGGTGGAGGCATATGAAGGTCATTCTTCATCCACTATCCAATAATCGGTTGTGTTAAATTCTCTGTACTCTCATTTGATAATCACCTAAGTTTTTCTGTACTATATTTTTGAGAAACAATTGTATATTGTTTGAATATCTTGTGTAGATTTTGACTCACCCTAGGAAAGAAGAGATACCCCTCTAATTATAGGCCCTAAGAGGATAATATTATTTACTGGCTCCTGTTGATCAAATAATTATTAAGAGTCAGAGAGGTTTATTCTAGCATTAACTCTTTTTGGGAAAAGCCTAAATGGTTTTGTTTTACATATTTGGGAGGAAATGACTAAGAGACAAAAAAACTGCTCCAGAAAATGCTATTTGCTTTCGTCTGCAGTTGCTAAGGAGGAACATAGCAGTCTGGACAAATGCAAGCAATATCGAGAGGAGATTTAGCATGGGAGCTGTGGGGGCAGTAGCTGCTATTGGAGTGCTGGTATACTCACTTGCTGTGTGACTTTGAACAAGTCATTCATTTATTTGTTTCTCAGTTTTCTCATATGTAAAATGAGGGTAATGAAAAAACAACATCTACCTTGTAGGACTTTTCTAGAATTAATTGTGCTCATACTTAGAAAATGCTTAAAACAACCAGGTAGGTAGATAGTACTTGACAGATATTAACTATTATTATTGACTGGATGAAAATTTAATATTAGTTTTTAGTTGTATTTCTTTCACAAATTGGAGTGAACGTAAAGTCTTCACCATTTGAGCTATGGGCTTTAAGCACTGGTTCTCAAACTGGATTACTTATTGGATGGAAACATCTGGGCAGTTTAAAAGAATGTATTTATCCCACCCCTAGGGATTCTGATTTTTTGAAATGGAAAGTGACCGAAACAGTTTGATTATTCAAAGCTTCCCAGTTTCAGGGAACAAAACCAATACAGTGTGTTTAGAATTTTTTTCTTAGCAGCAGGAATAACACCATAGAAAAAGTCAACTTCAATAACTCAACTATATTGTGTTACTGTGTTCTACCTTACTTATGTCACCTGCTCCCAAATTGCCAATTTGAAATATCACATCTGCAGAGGATTTAAGCCCTAATGAGATATTGCCTTTACTCCTTCTATGTGGGTTTCCTATTATACTAGTTCCTTCTTAGTGTTATCATCACTTTCCCAATTGTATTAGTTCCCATTGCTGTTCTACAAATTACCACAAATGCAGCAGCTAAAACAACAGTCATTTTATTAGCTCACAGTTCTATAGGTCAAAAGTCAGGACACAGAGTGGCTGGATTATCTGCTCGGATTCTCACATGGCTGAATTCAAGGTGTCAATAAGGCTGAGTTCTCATCTGGAAGCTGTGTTGAAAATTTTATTTCTAAGCTTATTCTTGTTGGCAGAATTTAGTTCCTTGTGGCTGTAGGACTGAGGTCCTCATTTCCTTGCTGGCATTGGCTTGGATCTGCTATCAGCTCCTAGAGGCTGCCTGCAACCCCCATAGGCAATTCACAATGTGGATGTTTCCTCTCTTCCAAGCCAGCAGGAGCTTGATTTTCTGACTTGCAATCACAATCCTCTGCGACCAGCCAAAGAAACTCTTTAGATTTAAAGGACTCAAGTCAGCAGCTATTTCAGATATCTCTTGTCCAAGCCTTGCCATTATGACCCTCTCAGTCACCTAAGACTCATGCTGTTGTCCTGGATCCCCATCTCCCAACCTTCAACTCACAATTTACAGTTCCAATTACCTATTTCTTAAGGCCCTGCTCCCTGAGTTCTAAGACAACAATCATCGAGTTTGATAAAAGAATCTGCTTGGCCCACTAATGCACTGAGAATGCAAGTAAGTCCTATAGACTTTCCTTACATCCCAGGGGATAAGCTTCCTTATTTTATATGTCCACTCAAAGTCTACTTTGATAGTTGGACACTAGTGGGTAACCTAGAAAGATGCTTTATTACCAGAGAGAAGACTATCTTACCACAGGAAATATGTTGAAAACCTCACTTTCTAAGAAAGCATTTTGAAAGCATTCCAAGTGAAACAGATCATGAACATTCTGCTCTACCAAGGTAGAAGTTGTAAATAAACATGAAGATTTCTTATGCTGAAAAATGATACTGATTAAACATAGACCAAGGGAGTTTATGTGAATATTTTGGTCCAGTTATAAGCATTTTTCTTCTCTCTAGCATAGGTGCAGCTATTAATTTTCCCTATAGTCTGACAGTCTTTGTTGCACAGTGTTAACAATACCAGACGAAAAATATGTTACTATGAGAGTTCACTACTGTGAACCCAGTGGTCATATATTTCAACCTTGATTTCTAATATAGGTTTACTATTTTTGTCCTTACATATTTTCAGCTAAAGAAAATGACATTAAATTCTGATGAATTCTCTAAAACCTATAGCTATTTAGTAGAAATTTGCTGTAATTAGTAACACATCTTACTGCAAAAATATTTTTCCTATGGTGTAGATTAGTAGAATAGGTAACTTTATTTTCCACAGTCAATACCCATAAGGTGCCAAATGATGATATCTGCTATGCTACACCTCTAAATATATCCTTAGGCTTTGGAATCACCTTATTCTTTGAAACAATTTTAGGTCAGTGAACCACAAATGTCTCACCTTTTATTTTGTTCCTAGACATTGAAGCAAAATTTCAAGTAATACACATATCCCCCAATCCCCATAAAAAATTAACAGAGCATGCTTCTTTGTTTGGTTTGCCACAGGGTGTGTAATCTTTAGAGCATTTCAGCTCAGGATGTAGGTATTTAAAAAAAAAACTTGCTAGGCATGTTGGCATTTCTACCTTTTAGATTCCTTTTGTGGCTCTCAATATTTCTTCCTCTATATATCTCCAAGAGAGCAATTGCTTTTGATCTGCCCTTAAAGCTTAATAAATAACTTAGATTACAACCTCTTCAGTTTTACTATTGGAATTACTAGATTAATGATTTCTGCTAAAACTTATTCAGAGCAAATAAAGTAAAAAGAGAAATACTGTGTATCCCCTAGATCAATTTAATCTGTGTTTATTTGTATTTCTAATGATTTAATAGTCTTGCTATAACAGAAACTCATAACCAGATTCACCTCAGATTAAAAAATTTCTGAGTTTATCTTTTAGATTTATCTCAAATAATTGGAATTTTTTTTGAAAAAGGGAGACAGACAATACTTTAAGGGCATTAGTGTTGTACCGGGATTGTCAGCTTATATCCTTTGAATATTTTCAGGAAGATAATATAAAAAGGCAGGAGAGAACTGGATATGAACAGCCAAGTATAAAAGCTATGGATGTAGCAAGTGAAAGGGTTGTATTCAGAAGATGAGGAAAAATGAAATTTTGCATGACTTGTAAAAGGAAATCTCATTTGCAAGCAATCAATATGAAACTCTCTTACCTTACCCAAATCATCAATTATTTTCATTTAAGACATTAACTAGGAATTTGAAGATCTGAAATAAATTAAATTTTTATTGGTTTTAATTTTCCTTATTTAAAAAAAAAAGTGATGAGGAACATCATTCTGTTTTCCTTCTGTGGAGGACTGTCAAAATGCCTTTCCACTTGAAAGATTACTGGCCATGGGACTGTTAGAAGTTGGGACTGTTAGAAGTGGAGTGGAGCATTGCCCTTGTGAAGGATCAGTGGTGGTGGCAGCGGAAAGATGTTTGGAGTTTCCTGGAAGTTCCTAAGGATCAGCAAACTCAGGATCTGTTGGGCAAAGCTGATGTCCAAAACTGGAGTGAGTGAGTCTCAATGCCAGCGTCAGTGGTCTGGCAGAATCTGGGCTGGGATGGGGCCAGAATTGGAACTGGCTACAAAGCAGAAAGGGAAAAGGCTTGGAGAAACAGCATAAACACCAAACAATGTCTCACGATTGCGTTTCTTAGCCAGATGGAGATCTGGAGCCAGACCACCTGTGTTGAAATTCTGGCTCTCCTATTTACTGTATCTGTGACACTGGTCAGGTTAATTAACCTGTTAAGTATTTCCTCCCATATAAAATGGGAAAATTATACTAATAATCATCTAGGGCTGCTGTGAGGATTGAATTAACTAATACATGTAAAGTGCTTAGAAAGTTATATAAAACATTAGCATGTACCTAATGTTACTTTTATTTTTATTATTATTGTTAACATTTTTATTAAAGTAAATTAAACTAAATAATTTATGTTCTAGGCACTGTGTCTTCTTTAATATGTCCAACATGCCTGAGGTTGTCCCTCTTGACAGATGAGGAAACTAATTTTCAGAGAGAAAAATAACTTCTCTAAGGTATCATAGCCTGTTAAAAGAAGACATAGGATTAAAATGAACAAATCTCTGATTTCCCAGATTATATATCATTTGATTTTCACTACCTCTATTTATATGTATATATATATAAAATTAATGTATATATATAAAATTAATATATATGTAATTAAATATATATATAAATATATATATATATAAAATGAAAAGTATCATTAAAGCCATGTGATTTTAGATAAAAGTCAATGTGTTTCTGATGAGTAAAAAAGGAAAAAATGAGCAGGATTTCCTTGGAAAAAGTTCAGTGCATTTTGGCTAGGTCTTGAATAACGAAAGAGTAGGATTTTAAAAGAAAAGAATAGTAAACACACACACCTTGCAGGTATTGTTCCCACATAGTCATGGAGGTGTGGTAATGACTGATACAAAAGTATGACCAGAACATGGAGTGAATGAAGTAGCAATTAGAAGTGTGACTGGGAGGGTACTTGGGGCTACATTGCAAATGGCCTTGGATTCTATAGTGAAGAGTTTAATCTGTGTATTGTATACAGTGGGAAAACCTCTAAGTTTTTAAAAATGTAAGACAGTTATAATTAGATATGTCCATGAAAGAGAGATATGTATTGAAATGAAAGAGATAACTGGTAGCAAGATGAAGGGTATTTTTTTGTAAGAAAGTGAAACAAGGGGATCATCAGACTCTCAAAATAGTCATAATGATGAGTTTTTTTCACTAGGATAATAGAACTAGAGAGAATGGAATCATTTAAAGAAGTAATTTAAGAAAATAAGACTTAAAATCTGTATTTAATATTAGAAGTTTGGAAGAGTGAGAATTTGTGAATGGTAGATTTTTAGCTATGGTGACAGAGTAAGTAGTGATTTATTATTATATGGGAAAACAGGTAGGGGAGCAGGCTTTCCTTTAAGGGAAGATGAAAAATTCAGCTCTGGGCAGTGGAGTACTCAGATTAAGCCGCCATTTGGAAACATGTCTTTGATACTCAGAAGAGACTGGCTAGTACTAAAGATACGGATTTGAGGATCCTAACTATACAATTGATAGTTGAATTTATGTAAATCATAAGATTAATCTACATAAGAAGATAGATCAATAAAATCCTGAGAGATACCAGTATTTGAGCAACAAATAGAGGCAATTTGCTTGTAAAGAAGACAAAGCATGGTCAGAGAATTAGTGAAGCTATGAAAAAGAGGTGAAATAGGTGATAAAAAAGAAAAAAATGTTTAAGAGAGAATGATCAGTTTCAGCAAATAGGACCATGAGGACAAGAAGAATGAAGACTTTTAAGAGGAAAGAGTGAATGGAAGTGAGAAAAAAGAAGTAACAAATGCAGACTGTCCTAAGATGATTAGAGGATGCAGATGATAATTGGTAGAAAATCAGTTTTAGGAAAACAGACTCATCATGTTTTTCTTTGAGAAAGGAAATCAACGTTAGTGAATTTGTGGTATACTTTGAGGTGGAAAGAATGTTGGAGGGTATTTGCTCTTGATGATCTCACTTTCCTCCTAGTATGAAGCTAAGACACCTGTAGGATAAGATGAGAAACTTGGCTTTGGAATGCCCTATTAGTAGTTGATTAAAGATTTGGAAATTGTGAGAGTCCCACAAAATTACAAAAATGAGCTACTATATTCTTAATAGCTTGGGCAAAGTAACAAAAAAATGGATTGCTTGGTTGAGCCACAGTAGGAAATTGGCAAGACAGAGGTAAGAAATCAAAGGGTAAAAGCAAATGAATCCAGCAATATTAAGATTATCTAAATGAAGAAAATAGCATTTTAGACTTATTACGGTCTTCATGAATCATTGAAAATGAAATATGTATATTTTCTCTCACCTGCCTGACCCACAGCCATAGGCAAATCTTGCTTTTCTGAACTTTAGTTTCCTCATTTGTATAATGGGCTTTTGTATAATTCTTGGCATACCAAACACGAAAGGTTCTTGGAATCCTCAGATTTATTTGAAGTTTACTTAACACAGAATTACTCAAAGGGTGCTCTTCGACAAGAAAAGGAAGGTGGTGGGTCTGTGATGAAATAAACTTGGAAAACTCTTAAGTGTAATATGGGTTTCTCTTTGAGTGTATCAATCTCTAAGGTATACTCCAGGTTTTTGTTTTTGTTTTTTTTAAAAGAAACATAATTTTATTTAGCTCATTGTTACTCAATTTTATTTAACAATAAGGCAGTTTTAATTTTTAAAGAGATTCTCTTCATATTTTTAAAAACCTGCACCAGAATTGTGCAGAACACATTTCGGGAAACCTTATTTTATTATCTGTATACTCGTTCATGTATCAGTCAGAAAAACTGAGAGGTGAGGAAAGCTACATCGGGAAGTAAGCTGCACATTATGACCAAAGTAGTAACAGTATTTGTTCAGATTTTGCTTTACTTTGAGAGTCTTTATTATTTAATTTATAAATGTAAATCTTCAAGTTACACTTGAAACCTATTTTGAATTGGGCTTAGTAATAATTTTACACAGATATTATTTTCAAAATTTCTTTAGAAGCCATCAATTTATCAGGCATAGAAAACTTTCAACGTAAGTATAAAATTTTAATTCATTTTATATGACTGGTTGTGATTAGCTAATAGTTTGTTAAGGATTTTTTTTTCTCATCCATATTTATCGATATTGGTCTGTAAATTATCTTTTTTACTACATTTTTGTGAGACTTTTGTGTCAGGGTGAGGCTGATTTCATACAATGAGTTGGAAATTACTCCTTTTTCTATTCTCTGAAAACATTTGTATGGAATATTATTTAAATATTTGGGATAATTCTCTGGTAAAAATTTAGGTCTGGAGATTTCTTTCCATAAATGTTATTTAAGTAGAGATTAAACAGTTACAAAAATACTTAGTTTTTTAATTTCTCCCTTTGTCAATTTTGGTAAATTGTTTTTTAAGAGATTTTTCCAGTCCGTGTATTTTTAAAATTTATTGGTACACATTTGTACATATATTTTCTTTTTATATTTTTGAAGTTTATAGGCTCTGTAATGATGTCCTCTTCATTTCTGATCTTGGTAAATTCTGCCTTCTCTTTCTCCCTTTCTTTTTTACTTACTCAGTCTTTCTGTACATCTATCATTTTTTTTTTTTTTGTCTTTTCATGGATCCAATTTATGGTTTTATTGATTTTTACCTACTGTAAATTTACTTTTTATTTTATTACTTTCTGCTCCTACTTTATTATTTTTTTCCTTCTTTCAGTTTAACTTGCTACTTTCTAATTTCTAGAAATGGCTTGATATGTAGATCATTGATTTTCACCATTTCTTTTGTGATATATGCATTAAAGAATATAAGTTTCCCTCTAAGCATAGTTTAGCTGTTATCCCTCAAGGTTTGACATGTTGTGTATTCATTATCACTTAGTTAAAAATACTTTTTACTTTTTGTTGAGATTTGTTGTTTGACCTTTTTTTTAGAAGTTGAGGATTTTCTTGTATTGTAATTCTGCTGTGGTCAGATATCCTAATCTAAATGATTTAATTTTTTTGAAATTTGTATAAACCCAACATATGGTTGATTTTGCTAATATTTATTTGATAAAAAGATGTATTCTCTTATTGCGGCATATGGCATCCTATACCCATCAATTAGGTCAGATTTGTCATTGTCATTCTTTTACATGCTTACTAATTTTTTCATCAGTTTATTTGATCAGTGAGAAAAAACGTCAATTCTTACAATAATTGAGAGTTAACCTATTTATCCTTTTATTTCCATTGGCTTTTGCTGAATATATTTTGAAGCCAAATCACTAGATCAATAAAGAAAATAATTTTTATATCTTCTCATTGGATTGGCCATTTAATTAAAATTTCAAAATGCTCATCTTTATCTCTAATAATATATATTGCCTTAAAGCCTGCTTTGTCCGATAGAGCTATAAAAATTTTTTCTTTTACTTAGTTTTACTTTTTATTTTTACTCTCAAACTTTATATTTCCTTATATTTAAGATGTGTGTCTTATAAATAGCTTTTAATTATTTTTTAAAGACAGTTTGATTTTTTTTTCTGGATATATTTCTTTTTTCTGGATATATTTCTAGTTTTGTTTTTTATTTCTAGTTTAAAGTTGCAAATAGTTTTCCCCTTGTTTGTCTCATATGATATCTACTATTTATTTTCTATTCCTTCTTTCCTTCTTGAAGTAACTAAATGCAAATTTTTAAAATTTAATCTCCTTCCATCTCTCTTCTGCAAAATTAGCCTGTTAGTCATACCTTTCTTGCTGTTCTTTTTAGTGGTTACTTTAGAGGTTACAATATACTTTCTTGACTTAATACTGTCTACTATAATTTATTATTATTATCTATTTCCTGACATTACTAGGACCATAAAACATTCTAACTTCATTTATTGCTTTACCATCTGTCATGACAATAAAAAATTACCTACCCTCTTACTGATTTTCCACCTGCCGTTCACAGTAGGTCTGTAATTTGAGTTGTGTGAAACTGGGTAAACAGAAACATAATAAAGTCAAGTGGAAATTCATATTATATACAAGTATAACCTCTTTAAGCATACATTAATGCTGTAGATATTTTACAGTATTTTTCTGTATTTCAGAGAGATTTTAGAATCAGAGATGTTTGAGAGAGACAGATTCTCTGAGGGATAACACAATAGGGACATTTAAAGAGTAGACAATTATTTTGCAATGGTATCATTTTGCTGTCTATGCCGGGCTAGAGAGAGATTGACTATATTATTTTTAGAGAAGGCTTAAAAAGTTTTCATTTTTTATTCACATAAGAAAAACGTTTAAAACTAGATACCCTGCTGACTATTCTCAGAATGAAAGCTTTAAGAACACATAACAATTTATAGTATTAGGTCAAGTGACGTGCCATATCACAGATTTCAAATACCAATATTCACTAAAAGTTGTGAACGCATTTGAAATAAAGTAGTTTTCTTGTTCTAAGAATATTTATATTCTAACGAACATTTTCTATTTTTTTCTTTTTGGATAGGGAAGGAAAGAATAAAATTTTCCAAAGACCTTGTGGTTATGTCTCAGTGACAGCAAAAAATCCCTGGACAATTTGATCTGAATTAAGGAAGAAAAAACAAGACAGTAGGATTTTGGCTTTTAGATGTTGTATTGCTGTCGTCAGTGTAGCTAGCATGTACCATCTGCCTTACCTTATATCTCTGCAAGTTTCCTACTGATCTGGCTTATACCATGAAGCAATCTTTTCTTTTCACTTATTCTAACCACAGCTGACATTTTCTGCCTTCTGGGTGAGCCACTTGCCCAGCACAGTCATATAATACATACATGCTTGCCTGGGACACTGCTTGCCTTCATTTTGAGTCATTAGGCTTCATAATTTTTAATTCTTTTCTAAATCCTCTGGATGTATTACATTTGTTTAATTATACCACACGTTTTGATTCCTTTAAAGCACATTCTTTATTATGTCACAGTTAATATAACTAATATTATGTTGTAGTTTGGACACATTCCAGGTCTGGATCTCAAAGGGTGACTGTCAAAGGGAAAAGATGGAGTCAGTGAGGCAAAACAGAGTGCTGAGTCTCTGAGGAGCCTCCTGTGTTTCGAATGTGTTAATGGAACTGTCCAGGTGGAAACCAGAGGTGTCATATCTGGGCCTTCACCCTAGGGGCTACATGAATTCTCTTTCCTGGAATTCTGAGTTGCTTTCTGAAGTTGCGTGCAAAATTTTTTGAGTGTATTTAAAGTCTTTTCTTAAAAGATTCCTTTTTAAAAAGTGAACTAGTTTTTATCTTTCTAGACCACATGTAAAATTATTTGAAAAATCAATTATTTATAGAAATATTTTCTGTTACCTACTTGAATGTTATACAGAAGCAATTTAATACAGAAACAATCATGTATATTAAAATACTAAATATAAATGTCTATTTTTGTTTCAAAAAAATTTTTTTTCTCATAATCAAGGACGTTAGATCAGACAGAAAGTCTATTCTTGTGATTTATGAAAAGAATTATTTTAGACGTGAAGGGATTCTTTTGACTATGCTTTCATTTTAATAAAAATTAAAACCAGAATCTATTTATTGTAGGTTTTTGAATACCGCCTTTCTTGAGGGCCAAAAAATGGCATATGTAAGTCTGAAAGTGAGTAAAAGTTTTACAAAATCTCAAATATTCTATTTACATGTAGACTGCTGTAAGGATGAAGAGAAATTTTATATATCCACTAGTTCAAGTCTCAGTGATATATATATATTAATTTCACATGGTTGCAGAGGAGTCTTTATATTGTCGATAAATTTTTCATCAGCTATATTTTAGCAGGTCAGGTGGTTACTAATTTGACTTAAAAATAATCAAATATAAGCAAAGTTAGCAGAGTTAGCAAGAAGAGCTCTTTGCATTATTGGGTACCTTACATACTGAATATTTTTCCATTGTTGACCCTGTGATATAATTGAAGTCATTACTATCAAAATGTTTTAAATTTGGTAACAAGCATATGATCAGAGATTTCAAACAAAAAATGCTCTTATGTGAGAGTTTTACTTTAAAAAATGTATATTTTCTAATGTTACAGGCTTTCTAAAATTTTCAATACAATATCCATTTATATCTCATTATCGACTTCACTTTTCAAAGTAAGAAAACTCACACTTATTCATAAATAAGTTGTCCACACAATAAATAATTAAGCTTGGACTCAAATCTATGCAGTATGATAAATGGACTAACATTCTTAATTGCCATACCACTTTTTAAGAAAGTGTGCAGTAATATAAACACTACTATTATTTTACATTTTTGGGTGTGAGGAAACTCATGCTCAGAGAGATTAAGATTTGTAGATGAAAAAGCTAATAATTATCTGAAGCAGAGTTTGAATCAGTAATTGTCCGAATCTATAATTTGCTTTCATAACTACAATTCTTTCAGCATCTTTGTTATGGCTCTCTCTGCATTTCTTATGCAAGTATATAAGCAAGAAAATAGAGTATAGCACAATGGCAATTATAGTTATTTCTGATTTGGTTGGTTCAATTAAAATAATTTTTATTTTCTTTATTTTTAGTGCTTAAGAATTTGCTACAAATATTTTTATTGAAACAAAAATATTATAACTTCAATGGATGCGTTTAGGTTGATAGATTATTGGGATTCATCTAGGAAAGTAAATTATTGACCATTGTGCATAAAAGATTTATGACTCTTTTAGTGATAGTTAAGAATAATCATCAAATAGTATGCTGTTATTTTCTCTAACTGTGACAAGACATAGTTCCAGTCTAAATATATTGGATTCCAACTGCATAGCAATATCGTTAAATTAACAGAGGAAGATTGGCCACTCCTGTATTAGGATAAATGAGTTGTTGACAATGAAAGGAGGAAATGGGAAAGTATAATGAGTTATTAACAAAATAAGCAGTAGAGTAAAAGGACTGAAGACCCAATGGATATGTTAGGTATGATAGGAAGGTTATCAAAAGAAAAAAGGCATATCTTGTTTGAATCCTGATTTGAATGTCAATTATTAGAAACATTATGAGACAGGGGAATTTGAAACTCGGTAAATATATACTAAATGACATTAAGGAATTATTTTTATTTTCTTTAGATGTGATAATGATGTTTTGGGCATACCTACTTACAGTGGAATACTATGATGCCTGGTATTTGCTTTAAAATAATTCAGTGGAGAGAGGTAGAGAAGTTGGTGATGGCTCTACATAAATATGGGCACAAATAATATGCTCTCTGGTTTTATGTGTTTGATAGTTCTAAAAAAAGAAAAAAAGCCAGGAAAAGAAAAAAAGGACAAAGACATAAACAGTAACTTAATTAATAGTGAGCATGTATGATGGAGAGGACTTTACATTAATGGGAAGAACTTAAACTGAAGGTGTGTCCTGAGTTCTTTGGGAGAATCTTCACTCTATTCCTAACTACTCTTAGTGTTAGCACTTTTGAAAATATTGAATGAGACAGATGCATGTAAAACACATAGAACAATGCCTGAATAGAAAACAAATTTTGGACTTAATAGCTATTCATTTTATCTCCATAGAAGTTGGCCTAAAATCAATACTACCTAAACCATACCTGTATGTTAAGGAAATCTTAGCAGTTTGATGAAAATTCTTATTTTATCTATAAGTTTAGTTATGTTGAAAGAACTTCAATTGAATTTCTACTATTTCCTACTAAGCCAGAATGAAAACCAAGAAAAATAATATGCAGTACCAGTGTCTCTGCATCTATAGATTTATGCCAGAGCAGGGCCGTGAAAAAAAAAAAAAAAACTTGACAAAAAAATAAGAAAACAAAGCACAAATAGTTTAACTGACACTTTAAAGTTGTCCTAATTTTCCAAGTTTCCTAAATCCAGGTTTCTCAAATCACAGGCTCATGATCTTCTTGTATACTACGTCTTGTCTTTCAAAACAACAGGTTGAAATGGACGGAAACAAAATATAGGCAAACTACTTGCATGAATTTATTTATAAATTTTCATCCAACTGAGTCAGATCTGTGATCTGTGTCTGCAGATGTATTTTCTTATTTACCACTGGTGTCTCCAGGCTAGCACAGAACCTGACCTTAGTTGAGTATACAGTAAATATTCCTTAATAAATAAATTATGCATCTGTCCTTGGTTAGGCTTTGTGTGGATAATTTATTATCATTAACAAAACAAGTCCTCTATGCTTTTATAGTTTAGTTGGCAAGATAAACATAAGAAGTACTGACAAGGTAAATAATAATAAAAATGATAAAAAAGGAATAACAATTGGTAAGTTTCTAATTTTTTTATAAACAATTGAACTAGTCAAGTTTAAGGAGAGGATTCCAAAACTGCATAGTCTGAAATCAGAATTACAGATGAAATTTTAAACTATGTGCATATATGAGATCATTCTTGCATTTATATTATTAAATATTTTTTTATCTATGTTATAGAAAATGAGGGAAACTATTATAATGGTTATTATTTAAAAAATCAATTCAATGATATTTGTGTATGTTAATTACAAAGGTGGGTGTCACAATTCTTTCCAATTATCAAAACCCTTACATAACATTTTTGAGATTTTAATTTTAAAAACTGAATGTGATTAGTGTGTTTAGCATAAGATTACAAATAATGAGTGTGTGTAGATCTAAAATGGTGGTGCATTGACTTAGATCAGAAATTATAGATGCTAATAATATCCACACATGGTTTTTGGATAAATTTTAGATTTACTACTGCAGTGTTTCTTTTGGCTCACATGGATATTAAACCTTTCTCATACTCATGTATTTTTAATATTTTTCTCTGAGTCTGGTTTCAAATTGATCTCCCTCTAAAGGACTATGTTGAGACAATATGATTCTTGCTCACACGTGAATTTAGGCACAAAGATTTCTTAGAAAACAAGACTGTGAGTATAAGGCTTGACGTGTGCTTATTGTGAGAAGTGGGAAAGTGACAGATGTGGAGGACATTTCTGAGGAGTCCAACTGGTCCACAGGCAAGAGCAACTGTGTCTGATTAGGCTGACAGCTCTGCGTATCCATTTGCACACGAGCCAGGACGTCTCTAATTGTTTTTCAGATCACTTAGCAATTAATGGTGCCATTGTCCTTGGGCAGCCCATTTGCAGATCAATATTTGCTGGCAGAGTCAAAGCTTGGAAAGTTATGAGAGTAACCAAAGTGACTCCATTAAAACCCACAAGCAATGACTGTCAACCTAGAAAGTCAGGAGATTGTGTTTCTTCCACAAATAAGTACAACTTGCATTTTTTCTGGAGACTGTCAACGAAACCTGAACTATAATTAAAATGAATCCTTTTAAAGTTATCTGTTCTTAAGTTATGATTATTAAATATATTTCTTTGCCTTTTTATACTCTGACATTTAAAATCTTATTTTGAGATTGTTATTTTTATTTTTATTTTTTTTGTCGTTTTTTCGTGACCGGCACTCAGCCAGTGAGTGCACCGGTCAGTCCTATATAGGATCCGAACCCGCGGCGGGAGCGTCGCCGCGCTGCCAGCGCAGCACTCTACCAAGTGCGCCACGGGCTCGGCCCGAGATTGTTATTTTTAAAACATTTCACTTATTTTTACTGTATCAGAATACTCACCAAGATTTTTAAAAATTTCTTATAAAGAAACACTATTTGTCACGCTGTCTAAAGTTATAAAAGTGAACCATTCAGAATCAGATTAACTCCTTCTATGTCATTCCCCATAACTTTACCCATTCTTAAAAATATGCTTCAGGATAGAAATAATTAATTCAAGCTCTAAAATAAGTAGAAAAATTTAATTTTCCAGGCCACTTTTAGTTTTTATCAGTATAAAATATGATTTGAAAAAAAAAATCTATGGTTGAGGAGTAGTCATATTACCAGAAAAAAAAAATTAAAGCCAAAGATTTTGTTAAAATATACTGGCATTAGACAACTTGAAAACAAAAGGAAGGAAAAAAGTACCTTAAATGCTAATAGCATTTTGCAAATAATAATAATATTTAAATTTATAATAATCATTGAGGAAAGGAACATTCAGAAGTTCTCTTCATATGGAATTTTATAAGCCAATTTGCTTATGTCAGTTTTATAAAGAGAATTTTGTCTCAAAATATTCAAGGAAAGAAAAAAAAAATTCTTTCCTGACTTTATAGGTGCAGACAATATATATTCTATGTGATGGAAATTAAAAGGTGTTTCCAACATACTAGTTAATCATTCCTTTACTAGATAAATTAGCAATTTATTCTTCAGATAGGTGTAGTTTTTGTTGACTAGGAGAAGCTAAAAATTGCCAATCTCAGTATCAGAGTTTATCAGACACCTCACACTTTATCTAAACAGCTTATATCCTTCTTCATCTAGTCTCTTTAAGAAGCCATTTTTCTAACAACTTATGTGAGCTAATATTAACATATTGCTACTCAGTCATGACGCTTGTAAACTACAAATGCGACAATGAGCATTCAGTGCAAGGAAACAAAACAATGTTTTGGAGAAATCATCAGTCTGACTTGTTTAGAGGAACTCCTAATGAATAAGTTAAAATATTTATTATATAAGTATCTGAATAATAATGGAAAATGTAGTGTTCTTGAAACACAAGATCAAGAAAGGACAAATAAATAGGATTTAAAAAGTGTTGTGGGAGGAGTAAATGTGGGCAAATGTTCACTTTTTCCGTTATTACCTGTCAGTGTACTTGCTGATTTCATTCTTTCTTTTCATGAGAAAAAGCATGAAAACATAGTAGGTAGATTATGTGAAGTTGATGAAAACGTTTCTTTCTTGATAGTTTTCTAGGGAGTTGATTTTCTTACATAAGGAAACTTCTCATGTGCCTCTGATCCAGCCCAGTGGCTGTCAAAATGATTGATGAGGCCGATGCTTGTAATCTTTGCAGGCTTGGGTTCCTGGGCTTTTGGGCAAGTGGGCAACGTCAAGTCAGTGCATGTGGTGGGGCAGAATCCTCAGTCATCCTAAGAGATCAGAATTTTGATAAAATATGTACCAAATAGTATTAGTCAAAAGCACATCAAACTTCTGAAATGGTATAAACTTGACTGTTCTGTGGTGAAGTCGCAGTTGAATGACTTCTATTGGTGTTCAGTCTGGAGATATCTAAAAGTCAAAGGGTTCTCCAAAGAGCAATGTTAACCTTGCCATCTATGTATTTGTTTATTTATTGCAAAGCTAGGTTAAATTTATGAGATTAATAAAACTTTAGGCAATCATGAAGACACTTATAATTCTGCTTTTTGTTCTCTTTATGCTGCTCATCTTTTGCTTTTGACATTATAAGAACTTCTTAGATAAATTTACTCTCTCATACCAACCTGTCCATTGCTAGTTGATACAAAAAAATTAATGAACTGTGGAGCCGGATGGACCAACCGCTACAAGTTTTCAATGCTATCATACTATTTCTCTAATACTTATTTTACTTTTATAATATTATTATTATGAAATGATATTTCAGGATGTGTAGTGCTCTTTAATAGATGTACTATATTGAAATTATCCCCTATCATTGGGCATTTAGGTTGTTTTTAATATTTTGTCATTTTATAGTGACCATCATTGTGATACATATTTGTGTGTATTTCTGGTTGTTTTATTATGATAGAATGCTACAAAATAGTCGTCAAAATTAAGGTTATTAGTGTATAATGAGAAATAATTTCTATAGATATTATAGTAATTTACACACCCATAGAATCTAAAAATTTGTGCCATCGCCTACACTGGAAATAATATTTCAATTATTATTATTATTATTATTTTAATATCACAAATATTAAAAGAAGAAACCATCTCATCAATACATTGGTCTTCACTTTTTTTGATTAATACTAAGGCCAAATATTTATTGGTCAATTTCACTTTTTAGTTTTGTAAATTCTTTTTATATGCAACATATTCCCTTTTATAATGCAATGTTCTTTTCCTTACTGATTGTGACTACTTTATTATTAAATATACTTTTGAGTATAAACACTGCACTTACAAAACTAGGGGAATACGATTTCCCTCATTTTGTCATCTACCTTTAAGTTTAATGTTTTATTATTTTTGCATACAGTTTAAAAAATTTCTGCAGTCATATCTATCTATTGATATTTCTTTTTTTGTGGTGTGTATTTGCTTTTATTTTTTAGAAAGGCTTCTCTCTGCTTCAACATCAGATAAATGTTACACTAACTTTCTTTTTGGTTTTAATGCTTCCTTCATCCCTCCACCCCCCAGTCCCAGGTTTTGCCAAATGAAATTTGTTCTTTGATTTGGGAAAAAAGTCATTACAGTTAGATTGAATTTTCAACCTTACTTTCTCTAAGTGATAAGAATAATAGACTATGAATCTTAATGTAACATGAGATGATCTGCCTAATGTATTCTTTCCAACTCTCTCACATGTACCAATTTTGAAGCTATAATCTTGACATTGCATTTATATTATTTTGCATAAATCAGTTTTGTATTATTTTTCCTACTCTGGTTATTTTAATTAAGTTTACTAGCCATGTTAACAAATTTAGTTACTTTGTTATGCTTTTACTTTTTCTAACCAATGAAATTTCTTTGTATCATGCTTTTCCTCATTCACAAGCTTATAATTTTGGTTTTTGTCTTGGTTTGCTGGAACAAATATTGCCAAAAACTTTTTTGTTAGTCGTAGTGCATATTTCTATGTCTGAGAATATCTTCAGTCTCTGGGATGCCACTTTTTTGCATAACTGAGGCTACTACACATGCATAGATCTTAGGATTTGCTTATTTGTGTGCATTTATTTGCTGTAAATTTGGCTTGTAAGTATTTACTAGGTAATGATATGTTAGAATATTTTTTTAGAATTTGTAATAGCATTTATTATGAAATAGAAATATTATGTTTTCAAACTGGTACTTAACCAGTTTTAAACTTTGATGATTACCTGAATAGGTTAGTAGCATCCTAAAATTATGTTATATCTAGTGAGAATTCATTAGATGTAAGGGACTCTAAATTTAAAATATTATGTTGAAGTATAACTCCTTTTCCTTTTATAGTATTTATGTAAGAATTATCTTCAGCTTGCTCTTTTCTTTCTTTTCTCTTTCCTTGTAATCACCATTGATCAGTTCACAGATGATTTTTAAATATACATCTACATTCACAACCTCTCTTCTGAGCCTTAGTCATGCACTGCCTTCCCAATTTCCCATGGAAATTTTCACTTATTTGTTGCCTTACTTTACAATCAACATTTAAAAAGTGAATTTGTGGTTGTCCTCTCCTGTTTTTGTCTTCTGACTACCCAAAATCTGTTAATGTGCTGCCTGAACAACTTCCAGCATATTGATCACCAGGTTTGATCCTGATGCTTCGCATGACCAATGCAGCGTGAGCTTTTCTTCCCACTGATGCAGAAGCATTTCTTCCTGGGTTATGTGTAAAAACTTACTTAAGAGTAAAGTGTTTTATATCTGATTTAATTAGCATAGTACAACAACGAGTTTATTATACCTCCTTATTTTTTGATTTTAAAGCACTTAGGGTTGCCTTTTTTGAAATGCCAGTAACTTTGTTTCATGTTTGTATTCCTTGGTATGCTCCAACTCCAGGGGCAGGGTAGATGTCTATCTGGTTAACCTTTGAGCTCATTACACAGCATCTTATAGTCACGGGTGCTTAATAAATGCTTGGTGACTAATTAAATAATCTGGAAATGATGTTTAGTAACATTTAAAATTTTTAAAAATTTTACTTGAAATTTTTATTTTCCTATCCTAGCAGGAATGGTTTATGACTGTATTAAAAATGCTGACATACATTGGATAGCTAAATCTCAAGATCTTTGCCTTCTTCCTTAATTGATGTTTCCAATACTTTTTCTTTTGAATGCACCAATATTTATATAGCATTTTTAACTTTCTATTTTCATTAAAACAGTTGTGCAGTTAAAAAATACAAGTACTACTAATGAATTCCATACAGACTCAGGTGGCATCTTTACTGACCATTCTTCCAGTACCTTGAGTTTGGGTCTTTTCATTGGCTGCTAAGCACATGACTGAGTTTTGGATTCTGGATGTGGGGTACACGAGCCTGGCCCCCGTCATCAAGGAGCACGAAGCCTTCTACCATGGTTTTCATACTGGCCAAATTTCTCCTCAAATTCATAGTTCTTTTAGAACCTTACTTTCAACAAATACCTTTTAATGCTTTGGAAAAGCTGAACTTCTGAGCAAAATGTGACATGAAATGTATAGAAGTGCCACATGTTCAATTTTGGGCAATGTAGGTTAGAGGCTAATAGGAAATGTGACAGCAACAAGATGGTCCAATTTTTCACCTGGGTAATTTTTCTACCAAAGTCTAAATAGAAAACCACATGAAATGTTCTGCTTCACACAATACATTTTAAAATTTCCTGACTTAAGAGCTAAATATCATAGAATAAAACATAATAAAGTCTCATATTTGTAAATAAAGGTGACTGTAATTGATCAGTTTTCAGTCTTACACATCTGTTTGTTAGCTCGTTTAATTTACAGATGCTCTGTGTCCATACATTTTTTTCAGATATTTAGCAAAGAGCAATCTGACAAAATGCAGTAAAACATGGGGTTCCAACTCACTAGACCTTGAATCTTTATATGCCTGAGTGAGTTATAGGACAGCAGGGGAATGAATATGGACATCATGCCGCTAGGAAAAACCAGACACTTTCAGGTTTCTGATGACAATTTAAAGTTTGTAGCAAAATACAAACGTGCTTTGTAAAAGTTTTAACCTTTGGCCTTATATAAAATACTTGAAATTCTTGGAGTCATATATTAATATTTTATCAAAATACTAAATTTATAGAAACTTGGAAAAATGCGTAGTTTATCTTACTATTTCTACTTTTTATTGAAATCAAGTCACTTTTTTTTTTTTTTTGGTTGCTGGCCAGTACATAAATTCGAACCCTTGACGTTGGTGTTATAACACTGTGCTCTAACCAACTGAGCTAACTGGCCAGCCCTTCAATCACTTTTATCGTTAACATAAGTATGTGGCTAAAAGTCTAGGGCTGAGTTCTCTAGCTGCAGAATAATGGCTAAAGGAAGCACATACAAAAACTAAAAGACACCGATATTTAATAACAAGTATCAACTGTCCATTTATCATTACATTAAAAAAAAAACCTAAAAAAAAAATCTCAGGTTTAACATGTATTGTATTCATCAGAACCTCTGGAACTAGTGTTTATTGTATAGAATTCCAATATTTTATGCTAGCATGAGATACGCACCCAGAAAAAATATGAGACCAGGTTTAAGTCATTATTTTCATCACCCCAAAACATTAAACATCCACATGGCTGGGGCATTACCTTTGTAATGGATTGAATTATGCCCCCCTAAAACTCCCTGAAGCTTGAATTGTGTCCCCCAAGTTTTATGTATTAGAAACGTGGTCCCTGCTGTGGACTGTTAAGAGGGTGGGAAATCCTATTATGGTAATTGAAAGGTGGAGCCTCAAAGAGGTGAGTGGGTTGTAGGACCATGCAGTAGTGAATGGATTAAAAATGGTGGTCAGGGGCACGGTTCTGAGGACTTTAAAAGAAGAGGGAAGTTTGTCTTTCTCTCTCTCTGCTCTCTTTGCTTCCACCATCTTGCAATGAGAACATGCATCTTGCATGACTGTGTGGGCAGTATTTGTAGGCAGAAAAAGTAAGTGCTGTACAAAAACAGCTTGATTGTTTACAGATGGGCGTTTGCCTTATCTTGGCCTGGAGTGATGAGGCATTTGCCTTATATGGATATGGTCTGATAAGTTCACAGCCTTTGATTGGCTGAAGCTTGGCTTCTGTGATTGGCTGAGACTATTTGTTACAAGAATATACTCTTAATTAAGGTTGCAGTTTGTTTATATACTAAGTTAGGTTGCAGTTTGCTATGCATAAATTCAAAGTATGGGGACAGATTTAGGCCAAATTTAACGAATCCTGCCTCTGAGTTAGCCTCTCAATTTTGACAGATTGACCAAAACATTGGGCTTTGCTGCCACTCTCTGTTACCTTCATAATGGACTACATGGAGTCCATAGATAAAAATATGTCCTGGGGCACAACAGAGAGTTCCCTGTGGGATGCCTTGTATGCTGGAAGTCACCAGTAGGAAAGCACTAGCGATAATATTCATAAGAGGCTCCATTATTGAATCATTGCATGGTTGCAGGCTACCGACAATTAAAGAATTAGGGTTATAAATTTGTCTACAAACTGTTAAATTATCTTTCTTTGGTTTTCTTATCCAATTTCTGGCATAATTTAACATCAACAACCTCACTATAAGTTTTGCTTACTATTAGATTTAAATAAGGAATCTGAATACATGAATCTAAAAGCCTAACCCTATAGAAAAGACCAGGTATCACACTTAAGAATATCAGTGAAATCTGTTACAGGATAAACCAGAGGATCTCTGAGATCATATAAAAATTTAGGTTTAACATGACATATCCAAAGTTAAGTTAAATTCCTTGCAGAAGCTGTGAATTATCAAAATGTTTTTCCTGCCTGAAATCTTAGTTATCACTTTATTTTGCCATGTTTAAATAGAAAAGAAGCACAGGGAAAAGAGGAAAGAGGATGAAGATTTCATAATGACAGAGGAAAGAAGACTTGATCAGTGATCTTGGGAAAGCTCTTCACATCTATGACGTTTTCTGCTTCTTAGGAGCAGCATCTATGGTTAGTTTTATCTTGTAGTCTCCAATGGGTGTACAGTCCCAAGAGTCTCTCTTGAGTCTTGGGAGAGGCCCTCTTGAGTTGGGGGATGTGGATTCAAGACTAGAGGCCCTAATGTTTTGCTGCTGCATGGTGGTAGGAACATCGTGTGGTCCCTCCCAACGAGGTTGAAGGGCAGTCTTACTCTGACGTTATTTCAAAAAAACCCAATCTCCAGGTTTTAAATCAAGAAAGCTCTTGTTGTCTTCAGCTGGTAGGTCACAAAAAGTTTCTTTTCCCTGGTGAAAATATACTTTGGTATGATGCACTAAAACCTTGCAATATTGAGTCCCGTCAGAATCTATGACAGCAGGAGATACACGAGGTCATATTATAGGCCTTCCAATAACTATTTCCTAAGGGGTCAATCTGTGTTTTCCAATGGATGTGAATCTGATTGTCATCAGTTGATAATACCTTCAACGAAGGGAATCTAATTGATTTAGTTAGTTTTGCCAAATGCCGTTGTGTTTGTGATACCTTATTTAATGGTTTCACAGTTTGTCCAGTAAAATCAATACATTATAGCTGGAGATTTCTTCAGGAATGCCCCATAAGGGAAAAATATTTATTTTTTTAAAATTAAAAAAAAATTTTGTTTTCTTTTTTTACTCTTCTTAGTTGATTATTTTCCCATGAACTTTTAAATTTATTTTTATTTGTTTGTTTATTTATTTTAACTTCTCAATAAGGGAAAAATATTCAAAAAGGTTATTTCTAATAACCTTTTAGCTACTGTATAGAGCTGGCATTCCTGCATAGAAAATCTTCCATAGGATCACATCTTTGCATCACTGGGATACATCCCACTTGATGATGGTAAATAGTCTTTTTCATGTGCTATTTAGTTTAATTTGCTAATGTTTTGTTGAGGATTTTTTGTCTATGTTTGTTAGGAATATTGTCCTATAGTTTTTGTTGTTGTTGTTGTTGTTTTTGTTGTTGCTGCTGTGTTATTCTCTGGTTTTGGTATCAGATTAATGAATGAGTTAGTTCATAGAATGAGTTTGGAGGAAATTCCTCTTTTTTTGAATTTTATGGAATAGTTTGAGAAGAATTGGTATTAGCTCTTTAAATGTGTGGTAAAGTTTGGCAGTAAAGCCTTCAGGTTCTAGGCTTTTCTTTGATAGGAAGCTTTTGAAAAATTTTAATTTATCAATATACAATGTAGTTTATTTTCATGTCCCTTTACTAATTCCTCCTTTTCCTACCCTCCTACTCCACCCTCCGCCCCATCAACATCATATCTGTTCACTTGTGATAACAGGTTGAAGGAATTGTTGTGATTGTTGTGTCTTCCCCACCCCCATTTATAATTGCAGATAGATCTACCATATGACCCAACTAGTCCACTGCTGGTATAAACCCAGAGGAATGGAAATCATTATGTCAAAAGGATACCTGTACTCCTGTGCTTATTGCAGAGCTATTTACAATAGCCAAGAGTTGGAACCAACCTAAATGCCCGTCACTGGATAAGTGGGAAAGGAAAATGTGGTATATCTACACAATGGAATACTACTCTGCTATAAAAAAAATGAAGTATTACCATTTGCAGCAACATGGATGGACTTAGAGAAATTATATTAAGTGAAATAAGCCAAGCACAGAAAAAGAAATATCACATGTTGTCACTTATTTGTGGGAGCTAACATAATAAATAAATAAATAAATAAATAAATAAACAAACAAACAAACAAATAAATAAATGCACAAATAAATAAATACATAAATAAATAATGGGAAGCTTTTTATTATTGATTCAATCTCTTCAATCTTTATTGTTCTGTTTAAACTCAAGGTAATCCCATCAAAATACCAATGACATTCTTTACAGAAACAGAAAAAACAACCCTAACATTCATGTAGAGCAACGAAAGACCCTGAATAGTTAAAGCAATCTTGAGCAATAATAATAATAATAATAATAATAATAATAATAATAATAATAATAATAATAATAATAATAAAGCTGGAGGCAGTATACTACCTGGCTTCAAATTATGCTACAAAGCTATAGTAACCAAAACAGCATAGTACTGGCATAAAAACTGACATGCAGGCATATAGAACAGAATAGAGAACTTAGAAATCAACCCATGTACTTATAGCCAATTCATCTTCAAAAAAGGCACCAAGAATATACATTGGGGAAAAGACTGCCTCTTCAATAAATGGTGCAGGGAAAACTGATGTCCATATTTAGAAGAATGAAACAAGACCTGTACATCTTGCCATAGACCAAAATCATTGAGACATGGATTAAAGACTGAAATATAAGACCTGAAACTATAAAACTCCTAAAAGAAAGCATAGGAGAAACACTTCAGGGTGTAGGACTGGGCAAAGACTTTATAAATAAGATCTCAAAAGCATACACGATAAAAGAATAAATAAACAATTGGGATTATATCAAACTAAAAGCTTCTGCACAGCAAAGGGAGTAATTAACAAAATCAAAGGACAACCTACAGAATATGAGAAAATATTTGCAAACTATGCATCCAACAATCGATTAATATCCAGAATATACAAGGAACTCAAACAACTTAACAGTAATAAAAACAAGTAACCCAATTAAAAAATGAGCAAAGTAGCTGAATAGGCATTTCTCCAAGGAAGCTATACAAATGGTCAACAGACACATGAAAAAGTGTTCAACATCACTAAGCATCAGGGAAATGCAAATCAAAATCACATTAAGCGGACCGGCCCCGTGGCTCACTCGGGAGAGTGCAGCACTGGTAGCATCGAGGCTGCAGGTTCGGATCCTATATAGGGATGGCTGGTGCACTCACTGGCTGAGTATGGTGCAGACAACACCATGCCGAGGGTTGCGATCCCCTTACCAGTCAAAAAAAAAAAAAAAAAAAAAAATCACATTGAGACATCATCTCACTCCAGTTAGACTGGCTATTATCAAAAAGACAGAGAATAACAAATACTTGCAAGGATGCAGAGAAAGCGGAACCCTCCTACACTGTTGGTGGGACTGCAAAGTAGTGCAGCCATTATGGAAAACAGTATGGATATTCCTCAAACAACTGCAGATAGATCTGCCATAAAATCCACCAATCCCACCGCTGGGTTTTCTAAAGGAATGGAAATCTTCATGTCAAAGGGATATGTGCACTCCCATGTTTATCACAGTTCTATTTGTAATAACCAAGAGTTGCAACCAACCTAAATGTCTATTGACAGACAACTGGATAAGGAAAATGTGGTATATATAACAAAGGAATACTACTGTGCCATAAAAAAGAATGAAATTCTGCCATTTGCAGCAACATGGATGAACTTGGAGAAAATTATGTTAAGTGAAATAAACCAGCACAGAAAGAGAAACACTGCATGTTTTCAGTCATAAGTGGGGCTACAAAAATAAACAAATAAAAAGAAAGAAAGAAAGATAGGACAATCACAATTTTCAACTTTCAAAAGGAGAGAGTGGGACTGAGGATATCAAGGGTGAGAAAGGGGGAGTGAGTGGGGGAGTTAGAGAGAAATTGACAAAGGGTCACAAAGAATGATTATATCATGTAATGATGAATAAACTAATTATCTTGATTTGATCACCAAATATTGTGCACAGTTATTGATATTCAACTCTGTATCCCACAGATGTGTGTAATCAATTATGTTTCAAGTTTTAAAAAACATATAAAATTATAGCTAGAGATAGGAGAAATAGTAAAAATTATTTATTTATTTATTTATTTGTATTTTTCATTAGTCAATCTTGGTAGGTTTTATGTGTCTAGTAATTTATCCATTTTTGTTAAGTTATCTGATTTTTTGGTATATAATTGTTCATAGTGGTCTCTCATGATCCTTTGTACTTCTGTATTATGGGTCATAATGTCTCATTTTTCATAGTTAATTTTATTTATTTGAATCATCTCTCTTTTTTCTTAGCCTAGTAAAATATTTTTTTTGTTTATCTTTTTAAAGAAACAACTATTTGCTTTGTTGATCTTTTATATCTTCTTTTTTAGTTTCTATTTAATTTGTTTCTTCTTTGATCTTTATTATTTCTGTTCTTCTACTAATTGTGGGCTTAGTTTGTTCTTGTTTTTTATAGTTCCTTGAGGTGCACCATTACATTGTTTATCAGAGGTCTTTCTACTTTTTAAATGTAGGCTATTTTTTTGCTATAAACTTCATTTTTAGAACTGCTTTTATTGTATCCTATAGGATTTGGTATGTT